>NW_006921657.1:6312112-6348785 GCF_000298275.1 Orycteropus afer afer | reverse complement strand
CAGCTAGGGGCCATAGTCTCAGTGGTTCCATCAGCCTCTATCAGACCAGCCAACCTGGTCCCCCCTTTCTTTTTTCCAAATGATTTTGAGTTTTGCATTGTTCTCCCTCTCTATCCAGGATCTCCTACATAGACCCCCCTCCGAGTGATTGACAGTAGTAGCTGGGCACCATCTAGTTCTTCTGGTCTCATAGTCATATAGGCTGTAGATCAGATGGTATACCAGTCACTAGGACTAATTGTCTCCATGAATCTTTGGTTTTCTTCATTCTTCTTTGCTCTGGATGAGGAGAGACCCATCATCGCATATAAATTGCTGCTTGCAAGGTTTTAAGATCCCAGTCCCTACTCACCAAAGTAAGAGGTGGAGCAATGTTTTGTGTAGTATGTTATGCCAATTGAGCTTGATGGCCCCTGCAACTATGGTCCCGAGCCCACAGGTTCAACTACTCAGTCCCTCTGGGTAGCAGGCTGTGACCAAGAAGTGACTACAACCTTTTCCCTTTGTCAGCTCTGCTATACTCCTGAGACTTCTTACAGAACATACAAATACACTTGTAGAACCATTGTCTGTCAACCCTATACATGGTCTTGGGTACACTCCCTGCTGCATAGACATACTTATAATAGTTCAGCCTGTCCACCCATCTGTCCACCCGTATACCCGTGTTTGCCTTCACTGACAACACAGTACTGTATGTGCAAAAGGGTTCATCTTTGTTGTCTGCCCCTCCCATGTACCCCTCTATGTCTTCCTCTTCCTCAGTGCCACCATGTTGATTGCTCACAGTTGGTACATTACCCTTCTCTTCACCCAAATCAATACTTATCTCTGCCTATCTAACAGTGTTCCCTCCTCTCCCCTCCTACCCCTGGTAACCAACAAATAAAATTTCCTTCCATAGATAAACCTTTCCCTGACTTTTACAACAAAGGACTAATACAATATTTGTCCTTCTGTGAGTGACTTATTATACTCAGCACAATGTCCTCCAAGTTCATCCATGTTATGCAGTGTTTTGCAGATTCTAGGTTATTCTTTAGGGTTACGTAGTATTTCGTTGTGTGTATGTACCATAGTTTGTTTATCCGTTCCTCAGTTGATGGACATCTAGGTTGTGTCCAACTTTTTGCTATTGTACATAGTGCTGCTATGAACATGAGTGTGCATATGTCTGTTCTTGTCATATCTCTCACTTCTTTAGGATATATACCTAGTAATGGAATGGCTGGGTCAAATGGTATTTCTATTTCCAACTTTTGAAGGAATCGCCATACTGCTTTCCACAGTGGTTGTACCATTTTACAGTCCCACCAGCAGTGTATGAGAGTCCTAATCTCTCCACATCTTGCCAGCATTTGTTACTTTCTGTCTTGTTGAACTTTGCTGCTAGTGCTGGGGCAAGATGGTATCTCATTGCTGTTTTGATTTGCATCTCTCTAATAGCTAATGATTGTGAGCATTTCTTCATATCTTTGTTGGCTGTCTGAATATCCTCCTTGGCAAAGTGTCTATTCATGTCTTCTCCCCATTTTTTAATTGGATTATTTGTCTTTTTGTTATTGTGGTGTTGGAGTTTTCTATAAATTCTAGAGATAAGTCCCTTGTCAGATATGTCATTGCCAAATATTTTTTCCCAATCTGTAGGTTCTCTTTTGATTCTTTTGGAGAAGTCTTTGGAAGCACATAAAAATTTAATTTTTAGAAGGTCCCATTCATCTAGTTTCTCTTCTGCTGTTTGTGCATTTTGGGTTATGCTTGCTAGTCTATTTATGCCATATATTAGGGCCCCTAAATTTGCCCCTAGTTTTTACTTGAGGAACTCTATAGTTTTAGGTTTCACATTTAAGTCTTTGATCCATCTGGAGTTAGTTTTCATGTATGGTGTGAGGTATAGATCTTGTTTCATTTTTCTGCAAATGAATATCCAGTTTTGCCAGCACCATTTATTAAACAAACATTCTCTTCCCCATTTAATGGATTCAGGCCCTTTGTCAAAGATCAGCTGACCATAGGTCAATGGATCTATTTCTGGGTTCTCAATTCTATTCCATTGGTCTACGTGTCTGTCATTGTACTGCACATGCCCTCTTGTGACCCTGTGTGAGCTTTGTTTCCGGCCAGCACATTCTCACACACTGGAGCTGGTATCAGTTTCATTTAGTGCCCTGCCAGTTCCGTTCCACTGTAGCACTTGCTTTTCCTTGTGTTCTGTCTGCTTGGCATCTATGGATTTTTGCTTCGAACATTTGGTGCCCCTGTTTTGTTGACACCCTGAGTGTGTGCCTATCTGCTTATTGGGCAATCTGTATGTATGTATGTATGTATGTATGGAGAAAACAAAGGAACTCCTGGACCAGGAGTCTAGATTCTAATTCAGGCTCTACAATGAGCATCAGATGTCTCATCTCTAACATGGGATAAAACTACATCATCTTTGTCTCTTCCTAAGGCTGCTGTGATGATCGATAAAATCATGAAATAAGAATAAAAGGTCCTTGTATGTGGAACTGCTTTGAAAACCACGTATCACCACTCAAAGTGTTCACCAAGGGCAGAGGGTGGGGATTAGAGCTGTGTGACTTGATTCCTATCCACCTGAGTAACCATGGCCACTGAGGAAGCTATAGGTGTCATCATCACTACATCAAGACTGGCTCAGGCTGGGCAGGCAGACTGAGAAGAGGCAAGATGGCTCATGCTAGTGTGTTCCACAAGTTGGTTCTGGGTTCCAGGTACCTATGGAACCCTGGTTCTTAAAAGGAATGTCTGAATTTCTGCTCCTCTTTCATTCTCTTCCTCCTCCTCCTCTTCCTCCTCCTCTTCAGGGATGTCAGTGGGGGATGCATTTAGTTGGCTCCTGGGGATGGAGGGAAGGCAGAGGAGCAAACCCAAGGAGGGTTGCTGTGAGTTGGAAATGACTCAACGGCAGTGAGTTTGGTTTGGTTTGACTGAACCAGGAAGTGGGGAAGTTACCGGGGAAGCATTATAACCAGCTGGGGATAGGTTTCTTTCTCTCTTTAATGAATATAGGAATATCTCAGAAAGAGGCTTAAGGGCTTCCTGTCCACACTCAGTTGTCAAGACCCAGGGAAGCTAGCTCTGGCCAGGTGAGACCAGTGGCTTCCTGGAGGCCATATGGGTCCTCCTTCTCCCTGGCGATAGATTGACTCATCCTTTAGCCCTTCATCGCACCAATCTGAGTCCAGCCCCATCTCAATGATCTGTTTTAGTGTTCTGCAATGCAGAGTCATAGGGGGCTGTAGGTGTTGTGGGGCTGGAGGCTCAGGAAGAAGGGATATCTGCTTACACAACCCAATCTGGACCCCAGATCTCATAATCCAGGGGACCATTCTCACTGTTTCCCAGAGAGAGAAAGCCATGGGCCTAGTGAGGCAGAGACAGGAGAGAACACACATCCCAGCCTGGGGTGTCGGGTTGAGATACGTTTCCTAGAAGAGGCCTCCAACTTACCAGAAAGACAGTGGTAGCTACAGACCACCTGGTTGATGCACTGTTGCCCTCTCTATGCAACACCCTTGGCCCCATAAAAGGTCCCCAAATTTACAAATCCATACGTGCTTCCTGAACCTAACTCAGAGTGCAGTGGTTCTGCTGTGGCTGATTCCCCCCACCCCTCATGATTGCATTTCTCTGTGATGTCTTGATTGGAGAGGTCCCAGGCATGGGAGAGAGCAAGGATTTTTGGTGCTGTTTTGGACCTCTCAGCTGTCTGGGAAAGGCAATGGGGACCCCAGGTCTCAGACATGACTGGTTCAGGGCCACTGAAGACAACATTGAGATATTCTGACTCAGGTTCAAGTCCTTGCTTCAAAATTTAATCTAGATTCAGGGACCCAGTCAAATCAATTCCCTGGTTCCTTTATTTTCTTTTTCAAACCAAACACCTCTAAAAAAATGGGCTCAGTTTGTAGTTTAAATCAAAACACTCATATTTTTTAGTTTCTTTAGTTTTTCATCAATGGTTTGCAACCATTCAACACTGAATCCAATGTATGCTTTGTGAACTAATACCAGAGGAGGAGGCAGTTTGGGAAGATGAGGGTCATAACAGCCAGAGGTTTGGGGTGGGTGAGTCTGAGAGCAGAGATAAAGGCATATAGTGCAGAAGGCAGAAAGAGGGGTTGTAAACCAAAGAGTAAGAGTGAGAGCTCGACAGTCCAGTGGGCTGGGAGAGAAGGAGGGATGAGAGCTAAGGGAAGAAAGAGAAAAGACAGGACAGAAGGAATAAAGAAGGAAAGAAACAGAAGCAGTGAGATGTAGGGGCAAGGCATAAGAGAAAAGAGAGATGGGAATGGAAGAGAGAGATGAAGGTGAGGCAGGGGCAGTGAGGTGGAAGGAAGGTGAGAGTGAGCTTGGAGCAAGGGCATGGAGCCTCAAGCTCTGGGATCCTTTCCTCCACCAAGCATCTGCACAGCAGATAAATACAGTACAGCTGGGCTTTTTTCTCTTCTTAATTGACATCTTTGAATCTGTCCCTCCTTGACAAATCAGGCCACTTATTATTAGCGATGACAGGGATAAATATCACAGGCATTCATTTTACATCTGGGCCCCCTGATAATAGAAGTCAGTTCACTAGCCCTTCTCCCTACTGTTCCCCAGCTCTTCCCTGCCCCTCCACCCCTTACAGCCCTCTTGGCTCTCCTAGTGGGAAACTGGATGGCCTGGAACTGTCCATGGTTCCAAGGTGCTGAAAGTATTTACAAAGGCCCCTCCTCGTGGGCAGGAACTGTCCATGTTCTGAGTGCTGAAAGCCTCTACATCCCACCCCATCTCTGGCTCCAAAGGGAAAGCTGGGTGGCTGGAGGCTGTCCACACTGTACACCAATGAAAGCATCTACTGGCCCCAGAGGGGACAGGCATCCTAAGGCTGGGTATGGCAGCTCCCTCCCACTTGTGAATATGATTATTCTGGCGTAGAATGGGCAGTGGTTTAAATTTACCATTCCTGGCCCTGTTTCTAAGAAATCTTGGTGATTTTAAACATGGCCTTCTCCTTCTCTGGGTCTCAGGTTTTCCACCTCTAAAATGAGGGGCTAGATTAGATGCTCTCCCATGGCCCTCCCAGCTCTAGCCCTTTCTGTTACCAAAACCCTTTAACAGTAACTCTGCTTATAGGATCAGATTCTAAACTCCTTTACCAGGCCTCAGAGGCCCTCTCTGATCTCTCTCCATTTCCTTCACAGCCCTCATTCCAGCCAGATGAGCTTTCTCTCCAGCCTAAGACACACTCTTCTTCTTCCTTCTTCTTCTTCTTCTTCTTCTTCTTCTTCTTCTTCCTTCTTCCTTCTTCCTTCTTCCTTCTTCTTCCTTCTTCTTCTTCAACTGTGATGTGATTTGGGAGAAAGATTACAGAGCAAAGTCATTTCCATTCAACAGTTCATACACATTTTGTTTCATGACATTGATTGCAATCCACATAATGTAACAGCTCTCATCCCACTTCTTCTCTGTGGTTACCTTTGCCCTGTGTCCTTCTTTCCTATGTATTCTTGCCCTCTGAGCTATCTCCCTGTGAAAATATTGCCCTTCTGCTCTCCCATGATTGATCATTCTAAGGCATGTGCCTACCTGGTGTAAATATTCACCTTATATACTTGTCATTTGGCTGGGAACCATGGGAATGAGCTCAATTCCAAGCTCAAAGGGTGACTAGGGGCCATAGTCTTGGCAGTTTCACCAGTCTCTATCAGACCAGTAAGCCTGGTCTTTTTTATGATTTTGAATTTTGTTTGGCATTTTTCTTCCATTCTATCCAGGATATCCTACACTGATCCCTTTCTGAGCACACTTTTTTTTTTTTTTTGCTTGAGCCTTTACCACTCTCACTATCCTACATCCTCCTCGAACTCTCTCCATTTCTAAACTCTGAGAGAACACTCTGGACCACCCACTGAGTAACATTGGCCTTACCCTTAGTGTGTTTCCAGGCCAGAGTCTTGAGACTAGGCCCATGCCTTATATGGCTACTCCTGTATTGCTGGGACCATGCAAGTGTGTTTGCGTGTGTATGTATGTGTGTTGGGCCCGTAACTAGGTACCTGGGGTAAAAAGACCCTTAACCTCTTAATGAAACCACATTCACTGAGGCTTGTGGCCCCTTCTTTAAGAGCGAATCCCTACTTTACATTGGTGGACATGGTCATATTAATGTAGACACAGGGCCCTGCCTCATTTCCTCATGGAGTGACTGAGACCTGCCAGGTTCCCAGTCCAGTGCTATTCCTCTATTTGCCCAAAGCCATTGGAAGATGACCCAACACCTTCATTGTATAATTAGCCTAGCTGTTTCAGCTTCACTTCTGGGGTTCTTAAGGAAGCTTCCCTCCCACACACACAGAACCACCAAAGCCAAGACTGATCCTTGGAGAGTTTTTTCTCTGGAGCTCAACCTTGGAATATTCAACTTGATTTTATTAATGCAGATGGAATTTCCTTATATACTGTTACAATACAGGTGAGTTGCCTCTCCCTCTGCCCTCTAAAAACCAAGGGGCTTCCATCTGTTTGGGGTATTGGGGAGGTGACAACTCAAGTTCCAATGGAGAACTCAAGATGGTCCAGAAGTGGACATCACTCATTTCTCTTCATCTCATCTGGAAAGGCACAACAATTTCCTAGGAGCCTAGTGGAATCCTTGGGAAGAAGCTTCTGTCTCTTCCCTGCTCCTGTTAACAGCCAAGTCACCAAGGCAGGGTTTGGTCTCAGCTCTGCCTGCTGCCCACTGCTAGGCAGAGCCCCTGTGGCAGTGGCCAGTGGTAACTAGAAGTTCCTAAATGGACATAATTTTTCAAGAAGTGTGATCTAGAGGGGGAAAGTGGTGTTTGCCAATCAATCTGGCTGTGTGTTACAAACCCAAGCCACGTGCTTGGTGGCCTCAAGTCCTAAAAGGGGAGTAGGTTACAGTGAACTTTCTTCCAGAAACAATGGCATTCAGAATCCCAAGAGTTTCCCCCGTGGAACCTCAGAATGTCAGACATCAAGAGGCTGGGAGATTACCTAGATTCTAGCCCAATTCTTTCATTTAATTATGGGACCTAAGAGGAGGATGCCAGTTGCCCAAGTTCACACATCAGGGAGAGGGCATCTTGGTCTCTAGGTTCCCAGTCCAGTGCTATTCCTCTTCCTGCTGGAGGAATATTTGCACATAATAGACTCTTGGATGCTGGAGTGCCTCAGTGGCCCCTCTAATGTGGGACTTCAGGCATGGTGACAGTGGGAGGGTGCTATTGGGGATGCCTCTTGAGGCTGGTGGCCCTATTTTCAGAGCATCCCTCTGGCCTCAGGTTGAAGAACTATATGGGGAGCAGAGATATCAGGGGGGCCTTTCAGAAACTGCCTTCAGGGCTCAGACCTCTCCCTGGCTCATGGGGGCAGGAGGGTTCCATTTGTCTCTGCACAAGGGGACGGATGGCTGGGGAGGAGCTAATGAAGCCGTCTTCCCACAGACACATTGAGACAATGATAGATGGCTCATGGGGAGAAGGCAGGTGTTGGCATACGGCCCATTGGGCAGGGTGGAGAATAGCACGTCCCTCAATGTCACTGTGGGCCACAGTGATGGTTGGTTCCCAAGGGAGGGAGGGTGTGCGCTCCTAGGTTCAGTAGAGGAACCTCAAGGAACCAGTGCCTTCCATAATCCCCTTTGTATAACAGGCAGATAGAAAATCAGTATTAGAGGAATATAGCAACCATATAGTCCAGCCACTTATTGTCCAAGTAGGGATATATAGGCCCAATGGTGGGTAATGATTTAACCTAGCTCACAGAACAAGTTAGGGCAGAACAGATCCAAGGTGGTCCAGGGGAGGGAGGAAAGAGAGAGAGAGACTTCTGATGTATCAATGTATCATTGATACATTGATACATTGATCACCTCAGGGGTGAGGGTGGACTGTGTGGCCCTAACTTCTCTTCCTCCATATCCTGTAGCCAAATCATCTGCTTACCTCCCACTACCTCTGTGCCTCAGCTCATGCCCCTGACAACAGGGCAGGTTGCTCTCTGAAGTCCCTTCATGCATCTGTCTGATAATCTATAGGAGACATCTTCCCAAGTGTCCCCTATTCTTCTTGGCATTCTGGACTAACTTCTGCCTGAGGTCCCACCTGCATGTTATCTCATCACCATACCACATGTCTACCACCACCACCACCACCAGTTCCTGTCAGAATCAGTTTTGACTCATAGCAACCTCATGTGTGTCAGAGTGCGACTGTGCTCCAAAGTATTTTCAATAATGGAGTTTTTGGAATTATATTGCCAGTCCTTCCTTCTGAGGCATCCCTTGGTGGATATGAACCTCCAGCCTTTTAGTTAGCAACTGAGAGCATTGACTGTTTGCAAGGCAATGTGTACCCCCCATTATTATTCAGAGGGAATCTCTCCAAGGAACTTTCTCTTCTGTGGCAGCCATTGCTGAAATTATTGAAAATATAGCCTTTTAAATGTCAGAGGCCAACTTTCCTGATGTGTGAGTAGCAAATCAGATCCCAGAAGGGCAGAGGGATTGAAGGAGAAAAGGGTTGTTGGCCTTTCTGCCAAGCCTAGAGAACTTTCACTCCAACCCTAGCCACTGAGACCTCATTTCCCACTGCTCCAGGTGGTCAATCTGGCCTGGGGTGGGCCTGTGGGACTTGGCTGAGGAGACGGGGAGAGAGCAGCCCAGATGTGATTGCTCGCTTCACATTAGTCAGGGGCTTCTAACCAAAGTGCCTGATCACACCTTTGGAAGGTGAGCTGGCAATTATTGGCTCCATTTCCCAGATAAAGACACAGAGGTCCAGAAGGAAATTTCTAGCCTAAGGTGGATAAATAAGTGGATTAGTGGCATTCATTCAGTTATTCAGATCAATAAATATTGAGTGCCATGGCCAGGCACTGTGCTAGGTGCTGGGAATATAAAGGTGAGCAGGCAGATATGGTCCCTGCCTTCAGGAGCCTTTCACAGAACCCGGATTCCTGCACCATTGGGTCTGTGGAGGAACATTTACTGGAATACTGTCTTGAGAGTCCATCTTTGAAGTTCATTGTCAGAGCTCTTCCTCCTGACCATGGGGCTTCCCCCTCAAACTACCCATGAGCATCCTTTAAGGCACCACCTACCTCCTACTTTCTTTGGTGTATATATTAATCTCCTTCCCAATCTTCAGCTCCACCCTTGCCAATACTTCCTTTTTATTCACTGTTCACTATTAGCAGATATGAAATTGAAGAACAAAGAGGAAAATCTCTGACCCCAACAATGGCTTGGATGAGAGGGTAGGAAGTACAACCCCACCCCTCCCAATTTTCTGTTGCTCCAGGAAGATACAAGAAGCCATCCAGCCAACCTTGGGGCATGGTCTTCTCGGATTTAGGGGAATGAAGGGCTCTTGTCTGGATGCCACCACAACCTCCTCCCTGCCTCCCACCTCATCTTGCTCATCTTTAACCCACAAAGGCCAGATTTGTCTTACAAAGTGGCATCATTATAAACACATCAGCCTCCTCTGGACGCTGCACCCACTCCTGCCAGCCCATCTAAGCTCGATTACATCTGAGGCTGTCTGGGGTAATTAAGTGACATTAGGACGTATCCCCTGCTGTAATGCAGTGTTCAAAGCCTTGGGCTTTTGTGTCCTGGAAGCTGCCACCACTGCACCAAGGCCGAGTCTGCCTAATGCGCTGCACTGTGATTGCGGCTAATTACTCCACAGACAGGGCTCATTAGTGGCGGGTTTGGGCTGGAAGGGGGGGAGCAGACTCCCGTGCCTTCTCTAACCCACCGGGGTCACAGTCTGGCTTTGCTTCTCCCTCTATAGGCACAGCTAACCTTGCTCTGCTGTTCAAAGGGTACTAGGACAGGGCATGAGCGTCCCTGAAAGAGTGTTCGTCTGGCTGAACAAGGCTATAGACTGAGCTACAAGGGCCTTTGAGAACTTTTTGGCTGCTTTATTCAACTGGTGGGAAGCTCAGGCCCAGAGAAATTTAGTGACTTGTCCAAGGTCATAAAGCACAAGTGAGATGTCCCCCTTTCCTAACCTGCCATCTTGGAGAGGGGAGGCATGGACTAAATGGAACTGTTCACAGCCATGGCCCATCTGGATCCAGAGCGAGTAGGAGAAAGGGCTCAGGAGTGTCCAGGAGAAGAGTGGAATGATCTGAATTCTTTCAAATGCTCCATGCTTTCCCCTGTGTCTAGGCCTTTGTGATCCTATTAGTATCTGGACAAGTATTCTCCTGGTGGCCTTCACCTGCCTCCTTTTACCTGCCTAATTCCTTTCATCCTTCAGGCCTCACTTCTTACAGGAAGCCTCCCTTAAACCCCGAGTCTGCATTTACTGCCCTCATCTGTGCTCCTATGGTTTCTTTTACTCTCTCATCTTGACATTCATCCTTTGAATTGTAAATGCTCAATCACTTGTCCATACTCTACATCATTATAACCTGTAGGGGCAAGAATTGAGATTTTTCTTGTTAGAGTTGGTCTCCCTTTGCCTAGAAGTACCCAGCCCGCAGATGGCCTCTCATAATCAGAATTATTTAATGATTGATGGCTGCCCAACCAGTTTGTTAACTATTATAGCAAAGACTTAAAAGTTGGCAATTGGAACCCACCCAGTGGTACCACAGAAGAAAAGGCATGACTGTCTGCTTTTGTTGGGAGCTCTGGTGGCATAGTGCCTAAGGCATTTGACTGCTAACCAGAAGGCTGGCAGTTCAAACCCACCAGCCACTCCTCGGAAGGAAGGTTGGGCAATCTACTTCCGTAGTGATACCGCCTCCAAAACCCAAGGAGGGGTCACTGTGAGTCAGGTCCGACTCGATGCCAGTGTGTTTGGTTTTTGGTATCTGCTTCTGTTAAGATTACAGCTAAGAAAACCCTATGTAGTAGTTCTACTCTGAATGCGTGGGGTCACCATGAGTTGGAACCAACTCAACAGCAACTAAAAGCAACATAACCAAGATGTCACTCATCCCTGGAAGTTTCTCTATACTTCCCAGTCTCCCTTACAGTTATATTGCAAAGAATGTGAGGAGAAGGGATGTGTGTTACTTCTGAGATAATGTATGTAGGTCTGTGGGGTGCTTTCCCTCAAACCCGCATCCTCTGTTTGCTACTGTGATGCCAGGGTAATCTTGAAGCTGTGAGATGGTGAAGCCCAGGTAGAAGGACCCTATATCCCTGAGTCACTGCATGGAGGAGAGACATTGAGGAAAGCTGCCTGATATGGATCAGATTTAGCATAAGTAAGAAATAAACTTTTCTTGTGTAAAGCCACTGAGATTTGGGGACTGAACCTTAAACAGAGACACAGTGCTAGACCTTCCCATGTAGTAGTATTGGCCTTCATTCTGTGATAGGCACCAAGGGGGTGTTGGACTACAGTGGTTATTGACAACTGGAAGGAATGTTAAAGATTATCCACTCCATCTTCTCTTCCCACCTCTTGTGTGCCAGATGAGAAATGTGTGTTCTGGAGTGGGGTCTTGTCTGAGATAACTTCTCACAACCATTGGTTGGGGCATGTCCTCCAACTTGGGGCTGGCCTTGACTTAGAGGAAGTGAGCAGTTCCTTTCACTTGTGACCTGACAAGTGAATTTTCAAAATGCACCACCCCCAGCTCCCCAGACTATCAAGCAGACCGAGATCCCCACAAAACTCACATTTTAGGGTTAGCCCTCCCTGTGTCAAGAAGCCCCTTATGAAAAGGCAACTTCTTCATAAGGAGGACCTATTTAGGGACCTTTAGCAAGAATTAATTGATTGGATTAAATAGATGTTTGCAAGTTAAATAGGAGCTCCCTAGAGAGCTCTGCAGGGCCAGTCACCAGGAGGACAGAGGAACCTAGCATGAGGAAAGGTGCAGAAAAAGATCCTAACCATCCCTCAACTCTTCAGTTTTGCCCTAGGGAGCCTGGACTCTAAGATGTGGAGATCACATGGGGCTAGAAAGGGAAGAGAAGTCTCTGTACAACCCAGGCACCCCACCGGGAGCTAGATGTGAAGAGGAAGTTGGGATTTGGGGGAGGTCATACCTGGAGTCCAGAGGCAGCTCTGTCTCAGCCAGAGGGAAGCCCCAGCTGTGGCTCCTGGGAATGGAGGGTGCTGGGGAAACCCTGCCTCTTAGGGATTTGATAACCCCTCCAACCTTACCACATGCACAGCACAACTCCCTCCGGCCTTTGCTTCATCTGGTGTCTCACTGGGGGTGGGGGTCTGAGTGCAAGTCCATGAATGCCCTCTTTCAACCTCCACCTGGCTAAAACGTGAAGCACCTAGGTGATCAGCACACTTGGAAGACCCACACCCTTCCATGTCTACCCAGGGTAAAAGACAGAGAGCCCACAGAGGAGAGAGACAGAGACAAGGAGAACCAGCGAGACAAGGACTAGAGAGAGAGAGAGACAGACAGACAGACAGGGACATAGTCCCAGAGACAGTGACAAAGAAAGGCAAAGAGAAACTGAGAGACTAGAAAGAGAAGCAGGGAGCAAAAGAAATAGGGAAGACAAAAGGGAAGAGGAGAAAGAGACAGAATCACAGAGTCATAAAGAGATAAGGAGAGATAAAGAAAGACATAATGATACAGGGGCAGAGAGATGGGTGTGCAAAGGACTGAGAGAAGAAACTGTTGAAGGGGAGAAGGGGGAAGGACAGGAGGAGTGACCCCAGGACATCTGAAGTATGACTGGGTCCCCAAGTTTTACAATGTGGCCTTGTGCAAACTTTACCCTCTGGTTCTCAGACCACCCTCCTGACCAAGAGAATTTCCCTGGTCCTTCCCAGCTGAGCAGGGATGCTGAGAGCCAGGGAATGGTCTGGGGTGGTGCCAGCCTCAGCTAGGGCAAGGCCATCTCCAGGGCACCTGGGAAGCTGCAGGAGAGGAGGAAAGGAGGGAGAGCTGAACGGGAAGGATTCTGCTGATACCCGGTGTCTCTTTCTTCCCTTGAAAGGAGCACAGTTATGTTCTTCCCCACCTCCAGTCTCAATTCACTTTTATGTTCAGGATGTGAGTAAATGTGTATGTGTGTCTTTGCATTCCTGCTTATATGCTGATGCAGGTGTGCCTGTTTGTCTCATAATGAGGATTATGGAAGTGAGAGAGCATGTGCATACGTGTATGTGTGACTATGGTAAGCCAGCTGGGCATGTATATGGCCTGCATATGTGTATGGTGATGGGTATGTGTGCGCATGCATGTGCACACCTGTGTGTGTATGTGCATGTGTCTGTATATCTACTGCAGAAGCTAGAGACCAGGAGGCCCCTTGAGCCATGTATTAGGGCCACATGGTAGGCTGGCAATCCTATGTTTGAGAGGGACATAAATGCTTGATGGAGGTCAGTGGGGTGGGGACACTTAAGGTGAGGCCTGCAAAACCAAGAATCCTTCCCCCGCTCCCCACCCAGGAGGCAATACTGGACTCTTTTTGTCTTTCTCCCCTCTTCTCTGTGTCCTTCTTTCCTGTGCATTCCTGTCTCCTGAGCTATCCCCTTGTACAAATACTGCCCTTCTGTTCTCCCATGATTGATCGTTCTAAGGAGTGTACCTACTGATGTAAATGTTCACTCTATATGCCTGTCTATTGTTTGACTGGAAGCTATGGGGGGTGAGTTCAGTTTTAGACCTGAAGAGTAACTAGGGGCCATGGTCTCAGGGGTCTCACCACACTCTATCAGACCAGTAAACATGTTTTTCTTGTACAATTTTGAGTTTATTTCCACATCATTCTCCCTGTCTATCCAGGATCTCCTGCACTGATCCCGTTCTGAGTGGTTGACAGTGGTAGCTGGGCACCATCTGGTTCTTCTGGTCTCATGGTCACACAGCTGAGGTTCACATGGTCCACCAGTCCCTTAGACTAATTGTTTCCATGGGTCTTTGGTTTTCTTCATTCTTTTTTGCTCTGGATGAGGAGAGCATTGTTCCATCTAGATAGCCACTTGTAAGCTTTTATTTTTTGTGTGTGATTTGGGTGAAAGTTTACAGAGCAAATTCACTTTCCATACAGCAGCTCACATACACTTTGTCTCATGACATTGACTATAATTTACCACAATGCAACAGCTCTCCTCCCACTTCCTCCCCATAGTTACCTCTTCCCTGTGTCCTTTCCTCCATGCACTCCTGCCCCCTGAGCTGTCTCCCTGTGCATACATAGCCCTTCTATTCTCCCATGATTCTTCTCTCCAAGGAGTGTATCTAACTAATGTAGATGTTCAGCTCCTATGCCTGTCTTTTGTTTGGCTGGAAGCCACAGGAGTGAGTTCAATTCCAGACCAGAAGGGCTGCTAGGGGCCATAGTCTCAGTGGTTCCTTTGGGTTCTATCAGACCAACAAACATGGTCCCCCCCCCCCTTTTTTTTTTAAATGATTTTGAGTTTTGTTCCACATTGTTCTCCCATTCTGTCCAGGATCTCCTACATAGATCTCCTTCTGAGTGGTTGACAGTGGGAGCTGGCCACCATCTATTTCTTCTGTTCTCATAGTCATATAGGCTGAGGATTGCATGGTGTGCCAGGCTCTTGGACTAATTATTTCCATGAATCTTTGGTTTTCTTCATTCTTCTTTGCTCTGGATGAGGAGAGACCCATTGTTGCATCTAGATGACTGCTTCACTTACAAGCTTTTAAGACCCCAGTTGCTACTCACCAAAGTAAGATGTAGAAAAATGTTTTTGGTTAGTATGTTATGCCAATTGAGCTTGATGTCCCCTGCAATCATGGTCCCAAGCCCAAAGGTCCAACTACTCGCTCCCTTAGGGTGGTTGGCTGTGGCTTAGAAGTTATCATCACTTTGCCCCTTGTTAGCTCTATTGTATATATGGACATTCTTGCAGCACATACAAATACATATGTAGAAATATCATCTGCCAACTTTATATATGGTCATAGGATACTCCCTTTTGCCTAGACATAGCTGATCATTCAGGCTGTCTATTTTGGGAGCTCTGGTGGTATAGTGCCGAAGGCATTTGACTGCTAATCAGTAGGCTGGCATTTTAAACCCACCAGCTACTCCTTGGAAGGAAGATTAGGCAATCTACTTCCATAGAGACACTGCCTCGGAAACCCAAGGAAGGGTCACTATGAGTCAGAAATGCCTCAATGGCAGTGAGTTTTCTTTTTTTAGTATTATCTATCTACCCATAGATTAATGTTTGTTATCACTGATAATGCATATTGTACATGTAAAAGGGTTTATCTTTGTGGTCTGTGCTTCTTGTGCACCTCTCTCTGTCTTCCTTTTCCTTAGTGTTACTGTGTTACAGTGGACTCTTGTAGGGCATTTTCCGTTTTACCAAGCCCTTTACCTATGCCCTCTTATTTGAGTCTTTTACCAAGCCTGAGGGGCTTAACCTCACTTTACTGATGGAATAGGGCCAGGGCAGAGCTGGAACCAGGACCTGACTCTTTGGACTCCAAAGGCTGCACCATCTCTACCTGCTCCCTCCCCAGACTGCCCTTTGAGCATCCATGGATGTTGTGGATGGTAATGACTATTCATCCTGGGTGAGAATGGCTGTGGGCAGTTGGTGTCACCAGAGAAACCATACTGAATGTTCTCTCTCTTCTACATCCCTTTCCTCATCTGTCAAAGGGGTATAATGATGTGTACTCTACCCACCCCATGGAATCCAGCAAGGTAAGGGTGTGATAGGTGGGGTAAGAGCTTGGGCACTGGGGAAAATAATAGTAACTATCTCATAGAGTGGTGGTGAGGAGTAACTGAGTAGGGCCTGGCTCAGTCAGTGCAGTAACTCAAGTCCAACCACCTCAGTGTACTGCTGGGATAATCAGTACTCAGAGGGACTTGCCCAAAGTCACCCCCTAGAGTCATCTGACTCCCAACCTAATGCTCTTCATATCCATCCCCAGGTCCTCCTAGGCCACCTTTTTGATCCTTGACCCTAACCCTAACCTTTCACTCCAGATCAGACTTCCAGAACTATCCTTTAAGAATAGGTCAGCCCTGAGCACCCCAGACCCTGCTGGACACCTCTTCCCCCAGCCCCTGCCTGTCAATTGATTAATAATGACATATTTGAGATGGTAGTGCAAATTAATTTCTGAATTGTGCCATTAGTGAGTAATTAATTTCTTTGCTCTGGGAAATGGAGATATCCCTGATGAGTATGTTATCTAAATCTATAAAAGAGGGGAAACGCTGAACAGACAACTCCATTAATGCAAACATTGATTTTTTTTTTCCCCCCATTTCCTCCTCTCTTGTGTGAGTACTCCCCCCCTTTTTCTGGGAAACATTTATTTGTCCATTGGTGGGGGGGTTCTTTGGAGAGGAGAGGGCTGCCTCTTCATACTTTCGGTGGAAATCAAAAGATGGTGTGTGCTCATTGCAGCCAAATAAAGTCCTTATTGGATGCTGTTAAGGATACGGTTGCCATGGAAACATAGGAGCTCGACCCTCCAAGTTTGAATACCAAACCAGGAACATGCACTCTTCTACAAGCTGCTGGAGGCCTGGGAGGGCTTGGAGAAGAGAGGTGGCCAAGCTTGGAGGTTATACTATGGGCTTCCATACTGGCCCCTCCTTTAGAAGGGGGCCACCTCCTCTAGGAAGTCTTACAGGATTAACATGTCTCAGAATATCCTCCACTCTTCCCCTAACTCCACCCTCATCTAATAGCCAACCTGTCTTTCAGCCTTCCCACATGTACCTCATTCATACCCCTGGATGTTTATGTTTTGGGCCCCGTTCCAGCACTTCCTGTCTGTGTGGTTCTAGACCAGTTATGTAGCCTTTCTGTGTTGTGTTCTCATATCTAAAAGGAGGATAATAGTTGTCCTCTGTTTTTAGGCTGATGAGAATTTGATGAGATAATCAATGTAAAGTGTTTGGCACAGTGTCTGGCCTGGGGTGAGTGCTTGATCAATGAAAGGCATTTACACTATCACAGGTAGGCTGGAGCATCTGCTCAAAACAGGAGAAAGAATCTGGCCTCAGAGCTGATGTGGACCAGTGGCTGCCTGTGCCTGGCTGTGACCCTCACAAGTTACAACCTCACTGTTCCTTGCCTTTTGTTTTAAAATGGGATAATAATGCTTGCTGTATGGGCAGTGTGGCCATGGGGATAGTTTCTACACCTGTCATCCTGACATAATTATTAAAGTCACACAGAAAAGGACACTCATTGAATACTTATTAGGAGGAGACTTGCGGGTGCCAGGCTCAGACGGTTCATGGAAGCCAGAGTTGAGGGCCCACAGACTCCCTGGCCCTGTTACTGTTGCAGCCCCAGCTGCTCTGGGTTGGGCCATGAAGATTGAAGTTGTTAAAGATTTCATATTGGTTCCACAAGCAACACCAGTGGAAGCAGCAGTCAAGAAATCAGACAATGTATTGTACTGGGCAAATCTGCTGCAAAAGACCTCTTTAAAGTACTGAAGAGCAAAGATGTCTCATTGAAGACTAAGGTACACCTAACCCAAGCTGTGGTATTTTCAGTCACCTTATATGCATGTGAAAGCTAGATAATGAATAAGGAAGACTAAAGAAGAGTTGGGAGCTCTGGTAGCATAGTGGCTAAGACACTTGCCTGCTAACCAGATGGCTGGCGGTTCAAACCCACCAGCCACTCCTCGGAAGGAAGGTTGGGCAATCCTACTTCCGTAGTGATACTGCCTCGGAAACCCAAGGAGGGGTCGCTATGAGTCGGGTTTGACTCGACGGCACTTAACAACAACAACAACAGCAAAGAAGAGTTGATGCTTTTGGGTTGTGGTGTTAGCAAAGAATACTGAAAACACCATGGACTGCCAAATCTGTCCTGGAAGAAGCCAGAATGCTCCTTGGAAGTGAGAATGGCCAGACTTCGTCTCACGTACTTTGGTCATGTTGTCAGAAGGGACCATTCCCTGGAGAAGGATTTCATGCTTGATAAAGTGGAGGGTTAGTGAAAAAGGGGAAGGCCCTCAACAAGATGGATTGACAAAGTGGCTACAAGGACGTGCTCAAGTATAGCAAGGATGGTGAGGTTGGCGCAGGACTGGGCAATGTTTCATTCTGTTGTCCATAGGGTCACTGTGAGTTGGAGCAGACTTGACAGCTAACAACAACAACAAGGGCAACTTTGTCCAAGCCTATGCTCTGAGGTTGGGAACAAAAAGGTGAAAGGAGAGACAGCCTGTCCACTCCCTGCCTGCTCCTAACACCAGCTCTGGTGGGATACTATAATCCCTCTGACCCACCTCAGCCCCAACTAATGTCCAGGACAGAGACCTAGTGGTGGCTTCCAGGCTGTGATCTCCTGGGGCTCCCTGCACACCTCACCCCTTTCAGGTCCTTGTGTCAGTTCTGACCCAGTTTTGCCCAAGTCTCCCCACCCCACCCCACCCTCTCCAGTTCATTAGCACTTTTTGGACTAAGGAGGTTGAGGTGTATGCTAGCCCATGACAGTTCATTGTATGGCCCCCTACAAACATGCTTCCAATGAGAAGTACACACAGGGCTTTCAGTGTTCAGAAGGCTGTATTCCACCACTCAGAGCCTCAGACTTCTTTTCTGTAAAATGGGCATGATAATCCCTACCTGGCTTGTTTCATAATAAAGGGCTGTAAACTCCAGAATGGTGTGCAACCTACGAGAGGTGGATCCCACTGAGTGATTCTCAAAGCAGATGTCTGTGAAGCCAGATCTGAAACCATACTGGTTTTCATTTTAAACCCTGGCTTTTGTAATGATGGTCAAGTTTCTATGGAAATGACAAAACTTCACCTACACACCTCTGTATGGGCAGAGATGTCACTCAGGGTCAAGCTGTTTTCTTGACTGTTCCTGTCCTGCTGGGTGACTTTGGGCCAAGTGCTTTAGTTTCTCCATCTGCCAAAGGGCATGCCTCTCTCATGGGTTCTCATGAGTAGCTGGCCAAAGATAACGTTGCTTGTTTGTGAAACTGAGACAACCAAGGATGACAAGGCAGTGCTCCTGGGCTAAAAGTCCAGTCCTGCTTTTTCCTGGCTACCTTACCACTCTGTTTACTCTTTGGTCAAATGGAATTGTAACATCAATTTTAAAAGCTATGAAGATTTGTGGTAAGGTAGATAAAGTATTTGACTCATAGTCAGAACTTAACAAATAGTAGCTTTATCTTTTCACTGTACTTCTTCAGTCTGTATGCTGAACAAATAACCAGAGAAGCTGGACTATATATATGAAGAAGAACATAGCATCAGGATTGGGGGAAGACTCATTATTAGCAGCCTGCCCTATGCAGATGACACAACCTTGCTTGCTAAAAGTGAAGGAGAACTGAAGCACTTACTAATGAAGATTAAAGACTACAGCCTTCAGTATGGATTACACCTCAACATAAAAACAAAAATTCTCACAACTGAACCAATAAGCAATATCACGATAAACAGAACATATTGAAATTGTAAAGGATTTCATTTTACTTGGATCCAAAATCAATGCCCATGGAAGAAGCAGTCAGTAAATCCGATGACTTATTGCATTGGGCAGATTTGCTGCAAAAGACCTCTTTGAAGTGTTAAAAAACAAGGATGTCACTTTGAGGATTAAGGTGTGCCTGACTCAAGCCATGGTATTTTCAGTTACTACATATGCATGTGTGAGCTGGACAGTGAATAAGGAAGACTGAAAAAGAATCGATGCATTTGAGTTATGGTGCTGGCAAAGAATATTCAATATAATGTGGTCTGCCGGAGGGACAAACCAATCTGTCGTGGAAGAAGAAAGAACAGCGAGAATACTCCTTACAAACGAAGACGGTGAGACTTTGTTTCATGTACTTCGGCCATGTCATCAGGAGGGACCAGTCCCTGGAGAAGGACATTATGTTTGATAAAGTAGAGGGTCAGTGAAAAAGAGGAAGACCCTCAATGAGATGGATTGACGACAACAGTGGGCTCAAGCATAGCAAGGATTGTGAGGATGGTGCAGGACGGGGCAGTGTTTTGCTCTGTTGCACACAGGGTCTCTGTGAGTCAGCACTGACTCAACAACACCTAACAACAACAACAACAACAACAACAAAACTGTTCTTATTATTCTACCCCCTGTCAGTTTGTTGTACTGTAGTGGCTTGTGTGTTGCTGTGATGCTAGAAGCTATGCCACCGGTATTGTGGCAGGGTCACTCATGGTGACAGGTTTCAGCAGAGCTTCCAGAGTGAGATAAGACTAGGAGAATGGCCTGGCTAGTTACCTCTGAAAATTAGTCAGTGAACACCCTGATGGTCACAATACAACATTGCCTGATACAGTGCTGGAGATGAGCTCCCTAGATTGGAAGGAAACATTCTAACCGTCATGACAATGGTGAGGACTAGGCAATGTGTTCTGTTATACATAAGATCATCATGAGACAGTCAACTTGACAGTAACTAACAAATACATTATTATTACTACTTTTCACACAGGTTCAAATATTACCCAGGTGAGGGACATCATTCCTTTCTCATGCAACAGCTGTGCACCTCGGGGCTGATTTGGGTTTGGTGCCCGAAATTGGAATTACAAACTCCTGGATTCTAAACCTGGCCTTGGCCTCTAAGTACCATAATCCTGTCCTTCCTCTCTAACCCCAACTGAGGCGAAGGGATTGGAGTTCAAGGTGCTGAGGCCAAGGAGAGAATGTTGGAGGAAGAAGCCGGCTTCATGTTCCCTTCCCTAGAACTCTCTTCCCCAGGGAAGCAGACCCAGATCCAGCAGTGGAAGGTGAGTTGAGTATGCCCTCTGCCCCAGGTTAGTTGCCTACTTTCTTTGTTGCTGGTAGCTAGAACCGGCTAGTAAGGAGTGGTCTCTGGGAGCAGTGGTTTCCCAGGGAATCCTGGGGCTCTGGAATTCCCCCAGAGGAAGCAATTGACTCTTTACTAGGGGCTCTGTTGTGTTTTCAGACCCTTACAAAGACCTCCCCTAGGCTCAGGGTGGGACAAAGAGGAAGCAGGGGCAGACCACTTGTGGTCGGCCCTACAGCTGATCACGAGACTATGGACAGGTGGGAGTGGCAGGCTTCTTAGGGTCATTGTCTGTCACAAGCCCTGGCAATGGTTCTAGGAGCAGGCTGATGGGGGCAGGCTTGCTTAGAGGGTCACAAAATGGAAGACTCAAACACTGTACCTCTTTTCTTCTCACCATGCTCCCTGAGTTGGGGAGCTGAGGGGGTGAGCAGACCAAGCAGATCAGTAGTTGTCTGGGGCCAGGGTTGGAGAGGATTGCAAAGAGACATTAGGAAACTTGGGGATGAGGAAAATGTTCTACATCTCAATTGTGATTTTGATCTTTGTTAAACTCACAAACTGTCCATCTAAAACAGATATACTTTATGGGATATAGCTTATACTTCAATAAAGTTGATTAACAAAAAGGAAAGAGAATGACATGTCTGAGCATCTGTCCAGTGCTAGGCACTTTGCAAGGTGCTTTCCAATACATCCTCTTTGAGGCTATCAGCATCTTTTTACGACGGAGGCAAATGGAAGCCCAGAGAGCTTGAGTGACTTGCCCAAGATCACACAGCTGAAAATGGCAGACCGGGAACTTAAACTCACTCTTTCACAAAAGTATACTGCCTCTCCCCATCCTATTCTTCTTTCAAACTCAAAAGCATCTTCACTTGGGGAGAGGGGCAGGAGGAGAAAAGGAATTTTGGGTTACGTTAACTTTCATGTTGATTTATGTGATAGATTATTATCATCCCCCAACACCTATGACATGTCCAGACAATGACATCAAAAAGGCAGAGAGGGAGAAAGGATGAGGTCTTTGGCAGGGAATCAGGAAAACAGAGTATCAGTTTTCCTGTGGGACCTTGGGGCAAGCCCCCGTCCTCTCTGAGACTCAGTTTCCCCATCTGTAAAATGACAGTCTCCATCCTGAGCCTCTGGCCATAACTTGGATGGTAGTCTTCTCTCTGCTTTTCTCTCCTGTGCTGGCTGCCTCTACAACATTTGCTGCTGGGCTGGAGGCAAAGAAGGAAGAGTGGGGAGGAGGGGAGAATACCCTTTTTCCTGAGCCAGCTGTGTTTCTCTGAGTCTAAGGCTGACAGTAAGAAACTGTGACAAGACCTAGTCCAGGGCATTGACTGGTGGCTGTGTTGGATTATGAAATCATAGCTGCAGAGCACTGGGCTAGATGTTTTTTGGTGAGGCTGGCAGGGGAGGGGGGCTCTCAGGAAGTGGAGGACCATAGAGATCTTCTAATTGACGTCCCTGACTGATGCTGAAATCTCTATGAAACATGCCAGATAAACCTGGGCTTGATCACCTCTAGTGATGGTGCTCTCTCTCCCCCTGAAGCAGACTGGTCCATGTGGGATAGATCCAGGGGACAAATAGGTCTTCTTAAAGTATCAGTAAGGGTCCCAGCAGGAAACAGCCCTTAAGGCTAGTTTCGTAAAGGGGTCCCTGAGTGGTGGACATGGTTAATGCCCTTAACTGCTAACCAAAAGGTTGATGGTTTGAGTTCACTCAGAGGCACCTGAGGAGAAAGGCCAGGTAATTTGCTTTCAAAAAATCAGCCATTGAAAACCCTTTGGAGCTTACTTCTACTTTGACACACATGGGGTCTCCATGACTCAGCATTTGACAGCAACTGGGTCTGCTCTGGTCAGTAGGTGTGTGTAAACCCAATGGATAGGGCATGCCTTGGGGCTGGTACCATCAAGAAGGCCGGATTGAGAAGTTTTTAGTTCTTCATAGACAGTGGGTGGCCATGGAAGGTTTTTGAGTAAGAGAGTGCGACAATAAAAGTTTGTCTTTTATGAGCTCACGTTGACTGCTCAAAGGAGAGACTGTTGGGAAGCAGGAGCAGGGCCCAAGGCAGGTAGGCTGGAGGCAAGGAGACCATGAGGAGGGTGCTTGAGCTGTTCAGGGTGGGATGTTGGCTGTTGCAGCAGATGAAGAGGAGAAGATGGCCGTAAGTGCTGCAGAGGGGCTGAAGGACTCCAGTGATCCCTGTGGGATGGAGTGGGGCTGCAGCATGTGGAGGGAAGGCCAGATCATGTTGGAATATGAATTGGGAGAGAGAAGTAGGCTTTCTGGGAGGGGACTAAGGAGACCCTCTCATAATCCAGGTCTTCCTCATAGCTCACATCCTCAGACCCCCAACTTTCACCTCAACACTGGGCCAGGGAAGGGTTAACCCAGCAATGTGCTCCAGCTGGCTCACACCAGCCCCCAAGAGCCAGTTGTGCATATCTCTTCCCCACGTCACAGTGGCTTCACACTGGCCATTTGAAATCAGCCATGGGTGAGTATTTACACCATGGAAATTGGTCAACAGTACAAATCAGGGCTCTCTTTTTTTCCCCTTGGAGTACTGGCTGTTAAACATTTATCAGTCTACCACTGAACCCAGAAGCAGGCAAGCATCTGCCTACCTGAGGCAGGATGGAGCTGTACTGGCTGCCTGCCCGGAACAAACAATCTCAGGGTAGACTGTTTTTTGTGTCGGGAGCCATCCCAGATCAGGGGAAAGATGGGTTTTCCTGGCATTTCTTCAGGCTTTGGGATTCCCCCCAAGCATTCTCATACAGCTTTTGCATGGCTAGACAAAGTGAGGGCATTATGCCCCTTTAACGTTTGGAAGGAGTTTCTGTGGTGCGAATGGTTAATGTGCTTAGCTGCTAACTGAAATATTGGAGGTTTGAGTCCACCCAGAGGTGCCTTGGAAGAAAGGCCTGGTGATCTACTTCTGAAAAATCAGCCATTGAAAGCTATGGGACATTGTTCTGCTCTGATGCACCATGCAATCACCATTAATCAGAATCAACGGGTTTAACATTTTGAAAACTGAAAGCCTCAGCTGATTTGCCTGACATTACACAGGGACATTCAACTAAATATTTTAAAACTACCACCCAGCTAGAGAAAATAATAGTACATTATCAACACCCCCCCCCCCAAAAAAAAGTTCCCTTCCTGCCTCTTCTCTGACATTTCCCTTGGGAGCTCTGGTGGCATAGTGCCTAAGGCATTTGACTGCTAACCAGAAACAAGGCTGGCAGTTCAAACCCACCAGCCACTCCTCAGAAGGAAGGTTGGGCAGTCTACTTCCTTAGAGATATCACCTCAGAAACCCAAGGAAGGGTTGCTATGAGTTGGACCCAACTCGAGAGCAGTGAGTTGGTTTTTTTTTTTTTTTTTAACAGAGTAAGCCAGTGTTACGACTTCTACCACCTAGATTAGCTTGGGTAGATTTAGAACTTTGTATAATTGCAGTCACATGGCATATTTTTTTTCTGTGCCTGCCTTCTTTTGCTCAACATTGTCTATGTTATTTGTTCCTGATGCATGCTCATTCATTTTCATTGCTGTATAGTATTCTACAGTTTACCCATTCTTCTGTTCATGGACATTCGACTTACTTCTGATTTTTAGCTGATATGCATAGTGTTGCTGTGAACATTACAGTACATATCGTTCTGAGACCATATGCACACACTTCTGTTGGGTGTATACCTAAGAGTGGCATTGTTGGGTCTTAGGATCATTGAATACAATGTTGATGTGACAGATAGCTGTTGAGTCCCTGTGGTGTGTGAGTTTCTGAATGAGGCTCCATGGACTGGATAGAACTTTGTCTTCTCCTTTAAGGGGTGTGTGGGTTTGGGGAGCAGACACATTCAGCAAAAACCAGGCAGACTGTGGAGGTACCAACAGAGAGGGAGAACAAGATTGTGGGAGGTTCATAGATTGGGGAGGGTCTGTCTGATTAGGGAAATGGCCTAGGCTGGAGGAAGTGGCATTTGAAGGGCTTGGGGAAGAATTGAGTCTATAGAGGTGGAGGGAGGGGCTTCCAGGTAGGGGACTGCCAGGGCAAAGGTGTGGATAAAAGTCAACAGAGTATTTAGAGAAAAGTGATCTCTCTTGGGCTGGAGATTTGGGTTTGGGTGGGAGAGCAGCTGTTTGTAGTAGGATCTGATCACTGGTCACAATGACCTTGAGCACAGGTGCAGGAGATTGGGCCTTTGTCCTCTGAGCCCTGGGAAACCACTAATGGTCTCCAATAGGGGCAGTTGGTTGGAGAGGCATTGTGGTGGTACCTATGTGAAAATGGGGGCCCTGGATTCAGAGATGGGTGCCAAAAAGACTGAGCTCAGAAATGGGTAGAATGAGGAGTGGAGGGGAGAATAAGAGTAGATGGTGGGAGTCCTGCAGAGCTTGGCACCTTGCAACATGGCCCACAGGAGGGAGAAACCCCAGCATGGAATGGGAGCTCCTCCATCCAGATTTCCTCTTCAAAGCCTCTCCTCTGCAGGCAGATGCCTGAGCCTGTAGGACTGAGTGGCCCAAGGAAACTGGACCCTGGGCAGAGGAGCCGAGTAAGGCTGCCCCTCCCCAGTCCAAGGCCTGTGGTCCCTACAGGGCAGAAGGAAGGAGGGACTATGTGTGGTACTTGGCTTCCCTTGATGCCTCAGCATCCGGTCTGGGATTCCTTTGATTGTTGCCCTTCTCTGAGGGAGCAAGGTCTTTAAGCCCCTTGCAGAGGTGGGTAAACTAAGGCAGAGACTACTGGGTAAGCATGTGAGAAGTCTGTCCTAGAACCAGAGGTTAGGTTCAAGTTCTACACAACCTTCTCACCATGCTCAGGGCCTCTTCCACATGGAGAAGAAGGAAGTGGAAAAAGAGAGCAGAGCAATAAGCCCCTCTCCCCCCAGGCAGCTTTGTAAAGGGTCCTGCCACCTACTGCACATGTTGCTCCTCCCTGAGGCCTGAGATCTACCCCCTGCAGTACCATCTTGTCTGTAGGAGAACCAGAAGTTGAAGGTGCAAATTCTTCTGTTTGCCGGGGGGGGGGGGGGGGGGAGAGAATTTGCCTTCAGAATCAGGAGGCTGGTCCCAAGTCTGAGCTCCTTCTCCCTATTCTATGCAATGCTGGGTGAGTCTCCAGCCCTCATGGGCCTCAGGTTTCTATTTATACGGGGTGGGAAGGGGCAGCATTACCTGGTCCCTAAAGCCTGGCTTGCTCAGCGGGCCCTGGACCCTCCTGCAGCCCCTGCCTGGGCTGTGGGATGATTAAAGGCATGATGGATGGGAAAAAGCTTTGAGGAGCCCAGAGCCCAGAGAAGGTTGAGGGAAATGAGTAGTCACCCCTCTATTTAGCACACAATCCAACAGCCTCACGATTTATTACAGGCATGGTTATTAATGACGTTAATAATGATACCCACACACCATGCGTGGCTCATGCTGTACTTTTGTTTTCATGCAAAATACTCCCCTCCATAACCCTCACACCCTTCTTTGCTAGCACTAGCTTTAAATCCTCACGTACAGATGGGTAAACTAAGGCAGAGAGCTGCTGTGTGATAAGGTCCAGATCTGCCTGCTCTCAGCCCAGGATTCTTAACCCCCAGACCAGGCTGCCCACTCTCACTTCCTTGTGGTTCTCTGGGCTTAGCCAAAACAGCCCTGGACTAAGCTCCCAACAGGCTTGAGTTGGAAGCCATTTTCTCCACTTCTGGCTGTGTGGCTTTGAGCAAGTTGTGCTACCCCTCTGAGTCTCAATTTCCCCATCTGGCGAATTGGCATCCCAGTGTTGTGGCAAGGGGTAAGGGCTTTGGAGGAAGTGTCTACACAGGGTTTTTGACAACATTAGTGAGGCTTTTTGGCTGCACTCTCTCCCCAAGGCCAAAACTCAGCAGACAGGTGGGAGGAAGATTTTTTCACTTGGGCTGGGCTGGAAAGTTACCTGTAGTCTCCAGTACCAATTTTCTAAAAGCTGCTCTTTGCATGTGAGCAGAATGTGTGGGTGTGTGTGTGTGGCACATGCTGTCTGGCCAAAGCCAAGTCTCATTTTCTATGAAAAGTCCCGAGGCTTTGCTCCCATCCTGCCACAGCTGAGTGATGAAAAAAACGAAGGTTGACCCTCTCGTCTGCTGCCTCCCCACCTCCCAATCCTTGTGCTGAGCTGGTTCAGCTCCTTGGGGCTCCCAGGAAAGAGGAGGAGCTGTTTACCCATGCTAGCAACTCAATCCTCTGGGTCACCCACATGAGCATGTGAGAATCATGGAATTCAGTTCCCAGTCTCTCCGCCCTTGATTTCATTTCATCCCTTCTCTTGAGCTCTGCTGGTTGTAGCAGCTCTCTCCCTGCTCTCAGCCTGTATCCCACAGGCATCTCCAGAGAAACAGAACCAAGAGGTGATTTATATACATATACATATACATATACATATACATATACATATACATATACATATACACACACACACACACACAAGGAACCCCAGTGGCACAGTGGTTGTGTTCAGCTGTCAGCCAAAAGGTCAGCAGTTTGAACTGACCAGACATTCCATGGAAGAAAGATGTAGAAATCCGCTTCCATAAAGACTTACAGCCTTGGAAACTATATGGGGCAGTTCTGTTCTGTCCTACAAGGTTGTCAGGAGTTAAAATGTACTTGAGGCAATGGGTTTGGGTTATATGTATATACATATGTATATGCCTAAGGCACTTGACTGCTAACCAGAAGGCTTGTGGTTCAAACCCACCAGCCACTCCTCGGAAGGAGTATCCAAATAGATACTGCCTCAGAAACTCAAGGAGGGGTCGCTATGAGTCAGATCTGACTCGATGGCAGTGGGTTTGGTTTTTTGGTTCTTATCAATATATAATACTATATAAAATATACATATGTTAAATATCCACCGCTTGTCTGTCCATTTGTTGTACTGTGGTAGCTTGCATGCTGGAAGCTATGCCTCTGATATTGCTAATACTAGCAGGGTCACCCATGGTAGACAGGTTTCAGCAGGGCTGCCAGACTTAAGACAGACTAAGAAGGACATGGCCAAGTCCATTTCTGACAAAAACTGGCCACTGAACGCAGGGAAACCTCATCTGATATAGTGTCAGAAGATGATCTCTTTGGTCAGAACGCACTCAAAATACGACTGGGGAAGAGCTGCCTCCTCAAAGTAGAGTTCACTTTAATAATGTGGATGGAGTAAAGCTTTCTGGACCTTCATTTGATGATGTGGCACAATTCAAAATGAGAAGAAATAGCTGCAAACATCCATTAATAATCGGAATGTGGAATGTACAAAGTAGAAGGCCAGCAAGATGGACTGACACAGTGGCCGTGACAATGGGCTCAAGCATAGCAGTGATTGTGAGGATGAGGCATGACTGGGCAGTGTTTCATCCTGTTGTTCATAGGGTCTTAGTATTTAAGGAATTAGTTTGCATGATTGTGGCAAGTCAGAAATCCATAGACCAGGCAGGCTGGAAATTCTGGCAGGATGTCTGCTACAGTCTTGAGCCAGAGTCCTTCTCGCCTCAGGAAACCTGTTTTTGCTCTTAAGGCCTTTACCTGATTGGGTGAGGCCCACCCACATTATGGAAGGTTATCTGCTTTACGTAAAGTCAACTGATTTAAATGTTTATCGTAGCTAAATACCTTTGTACCAACATATAAAACCAAAACCAAACACACTGCTGTGGAGTCGAATCCGACTCATAGTGACCCCTCCTTGGACTTCTGAGAGTTTCCGAGGTAGTGTCACTATGGAAGTAGATTGCCTAACCTTCCTTCTGAGGAGTGGCTGGTGGGTATGAACTGCCAGCCTTCTGGTTAGCAGTCAAATGCCTTAGGCACTATGCCACCAGAGCTCCTCATAGCAACATCTAGACCAGTGTTTGACCAAACAACTGGGCGCCATAGCCTAGTCAAATTGACACATTGAATTAACCACCACATAGCCCTTCAGTGGCTAACTACCCATATTTGGATGGAGGCCTTGCCTGTCTGGACCTTGCCAGCCTCTTCAACACTCTGCAGCCCTGCCCCTTCATGGTCTATGCACCAGCCACACAGGCTTAGGAGGGCCTTGGTGGCCCATGGTCCCTCCTGCCCCTGGACCTTACACATGCTATTCCCTCTGCCTGGAATGCCTTCCCTCCCTTTTCCAAATTATAGCCATTTACTCCTTGTCAGCACTGAATGTGCTGGGAAATGTTCCATTACTACTCCCCTACCCCTCACTCTCCCAGGCTGGGTCAGGTTCCATTTCATGCTCTTTTAGCTTTCCTGTTTTAGTTACCTAGTGCTGCTTAACAAAAGAGCTGCTGGAACAAAATGGAGGCTTAAAAGAACAGAACTGTGTTGGCTCAAAGTTTTGGAGGCTAAGAAACTGAACTCAAGACATTGGCAGGGCTTGCCTCTCTTCCTCTCTGGGCTTGAGGAGAAGATCCTTGTCTCTTTTCACTTCTGTAGCCCCAGGAGTTCCTTGGTGTTCCATAGCTGCACGTAGATGTACCTTAACATGGCACCTGTCCTCCTCTGTGTGCGTCTATGTCTATTCTGTTCTTTTTGTAAGACACCACTCAGAAGAGACTAGATTCAGGACCCACCCTACTCTGGTATGTCCTCATTAACATAACAGAAGAAAATCCCTCTTTCCAAATAGGGTCATATTCACCAGTATAGGGGTTAGGACTTCAGCATAACTTTCCAGGAGAAATTCAATCCATGTTGTTAGATGTCATCAAGTTGGCTCTGACTCACAGTGACCCTGTGTATAAAAGAAGGAAACGTTGCCTGTTACTGCACCATCCTCACAATAGTTGGTATGTTTGAGCCCATTGTTGTAGCCACTGTGTCAATCCATAACAGAGTCTTTGTCCTAATCCTAACTTGCACTTATGTACTTATTTGTTGTTTAGTGAACGAGCTCTTGTGGTACAGTGGTTAAGGATTTGACTGCTAACCAGAAGATCAGTGGTTTTAACATACCAGCTGCTCCATGGAAGAAAGATGAGGCAGTCTGCTTCCATAATGATTTACAGCCTGGGAAACCCTATGGAGTCCTCTGGGTTGGAACTGACTGAATGGTAGTGGGTGGGTGTTATTTAGTGATTGCTTCTTTAATGCTGGTCTCCTCTACAGTGTGAACTGCATGAGAACTTGTTGTCTTGCTCACTGTTGAATACCCAGCATTCCGCACAGTGCCTAGCACAATGTAGGCACTCATTTGGTCAATCAATGAGTGATTCAATGAATGAAAGTAGAATATATTGTTACTCCTATACTTCAACTTGGAAGTTGAGACTAATATAATATCACTTGGCCAAATCACAGTGCTAAATGTTAACTGTTTCCAACCCTACCCAGGGACAGAAATTCCTACTCACTTTGACAAGCTCTGTTTACATGCTTCCAATGACAGGAGATTTACTCCCTTAAGTGGTAGAAGGGAAAGCCAGTGGGAGCCCTGATCTTGTTCCTGACATCATTCTTTGAGTTCTGGATGTCCCTAAAGGTTCACCAATCCCCTGAGCTAACTTACTAGGACCTGTTGTCTGCTGTCTGGAGAAGACTGTGCCACAGGAATTCTGGGTGGCCCTTGGACGGCCAAGATTCCTCACTTTCAGCTCAACACTGCAGAGGCTGCTGGGCTCCACACAGATTGTCTCTTCCCGCTATACTCTCTTCCTAATCCTACAGCATCTTTCAGGGGTGGCTCAAGTCTCACCTCCTCCAGGAAGCCCACAAGATGTGCTCTTGCCTCTGAGCTCCTGCAGTCTGAACATGTTGCCCTATGAGAATGTTGGGGTTAGAAGGAAAGTAGGGAACAGTTGTTTAGTCCCCTCATATGAACTTACAGAGGACCAGAGAGGGAAGGTAACTTGCCAAAGTCATGCACCTGATTTCTTGCTGATTTGGGACAATGATTCAATTAAAGCAAAAAAAAAAATTTGTTTGTTGTTTGTTTTACTATCTTTGAGAATAAGGGAAAATGAATAACCTCAAGAAATGTGGTAATAGATATCACAAACCTTTTTAAAACGAATGCATCCTTTTGACCCTAAGGATGCAATTTGAAATGGGTGTGAAGATTTATGTGCAAGGATGCTCATTACAATCTTGTTTATGAGTACGAAAAAAGTGCAAGGATGCTCATTACAGTCTTGTTTATGAGGGTGAAAAACTGGAAATAGCTTAAAGGTCCAACACAGAGATTGGTTAAATAAATTATGGTTCATCCATGTGATGGAATACCATACAGCCATTAAAAATGATGGCCTAGTAAAAGAATATTTAATGACACAGGGAAATGTTTGCAAGATACTGTCAAGAAAAAAAAGCAGGTTGCAAAACAGCATGTTCTGTAGGATTCTAACTTTGCTAAAACAATTATTAAAAAAGAAAGCCCAGGGCTCCTGAGGTTATTTATGATATTGTTTCACTGCCTTCAAACCACCAGCCTCATTAATTCCTATATTGGTGTGGTTCAGTGGAAAGTATGGGAATTTAATATTTGAAGGCCTGATTTTGAGTCTGGTTTCTACTACTTATTACCTGGGCGAGCTTGGAATGCTGGGTCTCACTTTCCCTCATCTGTAAAGTGGGGATAAGCCCTCCATTTGAATGAAGGTGTTGTTGTTAGGTGCTGTCAAGTTGGCCCCCACTCATAGTGACCCTGAACTGAACTGAACACTGCCTGGTCCGACTCCATCCTCACAATCTTTGCTATGCTAGATCCATCTTTGCAGCCACTGTGCTAATCCATCTTCCCCTTTCTCCCTGACCCTCTACTTTACCAAGCATGATATCCTTCTCCAGGGACTGGTCCCTTCTGATAACATGACCAAAGTACATGAGATGAAGTCTGGCCGTTCTTTCTTCTAAGGAGCATCCTGGCTGTACTTTCAAGAGAGATTTGTTCGTTCCTCTGGCAGTTCATGGTATTTTCAGTGTTCTTTGCCAACACCACAATTCCAGTGCATCAATTTTTCTTTGAATCTTGTTGAAAGGATTTCAAAGGAGTATGTGTATGTGAAAGGCCTTGGTAAACTATGCTGAGCTGTACAGATATTGAGAATAATGGATACATTATTCCTCAGTTAAACTGAAGACTCCTTGAGGGCCACAAGAGGTGGGGTTCCCCAGTCTCTCAACTGGTTCAACCAGCACTATGCCTTACACTGCTGTGAATAGGAATATGGGTGGACGGACCAACCATAACCTCACGTCTACCACTTCATCCCTTTGGGCATTTCTTGTCTGCCCTGGGCTTGGGATCTGCATTGCCTACAGGAGAGAAAATGTGGCTATGGGTGATACTGAGTGTTGGGGGTTGTCCAGGGCCTTCCCTACATCCCCACTTCCCCAACCCCTGTAAGACTAAGAGTATGACCACTGTTGGTGCAGGGTGCACACCAGGAATAGCTCAAAGGCAGGCCCAGCCAGAGACCACAGCCCTCAGCACTGACATCAGCGCCCATCTCCGACTCCTTGTTTGTGAGCCATGAGGATGTGGCTGGGCTGCCAGGGTATTACCTGTCCCCTCCATATGGACTGGTCAGGCCTCCATGCTGAATTTGTTCTGGTAGATCATCTTCCCTCCATGCCCTCTGGGTGGATTTGAACTGCCAACAAGGCCAGGGTAATTTTACCCTCTGCCAGGGAGGGCAGGGAGCCCCGGGAGGGGACTTAGACTGCCCTGAGTCATGCTAGAATGAGACCCCAGGCCAGGCTCTTCCAACTGCCCCTCCCCTGCCAGTCCTTCAATAGCATGGAGGGACTTACAGATGTTTTTGGGAATTTGAAGGGTGTTGTGGTACGTTCTGTTTTCTTTCTATTACTCCTTTTTGTACACACAGTTTGCATGTTTTTATCCTGGTCTGGCTCTAGGCTAGGAGCTGCTTTTATTTTTTCTCCTGTGGTTGGGAGGATGGACAGACAAAATCTTTCAGGTTTGTGGAGGAAAAATAAGAAAAGAAGACCAGGATGATGAAAAGTGTGAAAAATGCTATGGAAGATGCTGTTGGGTCCCCAGTTCTTCTCTGCCCCCAGGTGCGTCCTCATTTCCCAGCTGTGGTCCTGTGACCAGTGCTTTCAACTTTGGCCTCTTTTGGAGACCTCTTGGGCCAACCAGGGCTGCTACCGATAGAGAATCTGGGAGGCAACAGCCCCTCTTTCTGGGGCCATCAGTGACTCAGTGCTAAACCAGTTGACTTCAAGTTGCCTCTGACTCCTGGTGCGACCTCATGTGTCAGAGTAGAACTGTGCTCCCTGAGGTTTTCACTGGCTGACTTTCAGAAGTAGACCACCAGGCTTTTCTTCCAAGGCACCCCTGGGTGGATTGGAACCTTTGACCTTTCAGTTAGCAGCCAAGCATGTTAATCATTGCACCACCAGGGACTTGACTCATTGGTGGATGGCACAAAATCCTGGCTCCCTGGCCTCAGGCGGGACAACTCTGCTGAGTGGTGATTGACTCTCCAGAGCCTCCTGATCAATTGGGCCAGGACAGACTTTCCCTAAGACCCTGTCCTGCTCACCTCCTTCCCTACTTCCGTCACTACCTCCCTCTCTCCTGTGTGGGCTTTCCTGAAGAGGCCCTCCCTAGTAAATCTCATACCCTTGAATCCTTGTCTCACATTCTTTGAGGGAACCTGGTATGAGGTGGATGGGGACCCTGGATGTGCCTTCTCTAAATATAGTCACATAAACATGACATGTGGAGACTCTCAGCAGAGATGGAACAGTTTCTAAGTATACATTTTTGGAGACAGAGGAAAGAACTTGAATATACCAGAAAGGTGACTAAAGATTGGTTTGAAGGCAAAACCTAGAAATTCGTTGCTTGTCTAAGCCTGCCAGAGCTAATGAACAATCATAGCATATGCCCATGCAAGAAGGATTGGGTCTGGAGATGTGTGCTGCACACAAACCAAAGTCTGCATGGTGGGTTTCAGGGGCACATATTGGACTCAAGCCTGGGGCTGGGGAATGCTGGTCAAGCCTGTGGTCAGCACTGGTGGCCCCTTACCCAACCAACTCCTCAGGGATCCCCCCAACTCTTACTTCTAGAACCAGGGAAGTCCACCGGGGATCCTTGCAGTCACAGGGAATGAATGGTTGGTGGTGCAGACAGAATCCTTTTGACTTGGTCATTTTCCATCATTGTTTGAAGTTTAACCTCCTCTAGGAAGCCCACAGGGAGTGCTCCCTCCTCTGAGGTTCTCCAGCCTAGACTGTTGACAGGCTTGCACTGGCTCCGTTATGAGCAGCTGGGAACTGAGATACCTGAAGAACAGGACACTTTCTGAACCCATCTAGCTTAGCACAGGATGAACACACAGTTTTCATTGTTAAGTACTGTTGAGTTGTCTCTGACTCATAGTGACCCTATGAAGAGCAGAACGAAACACTGCCCAGTCCAGTGCCAGCTCCACGATCCTTGCTATACTTGAGCCCATCACCACAGCCACTGTGTCAGTCTGTCTCATTGAGGGCTTTTCCCTCTTTCGTTGACCCTCCACTTTACCAAACATGACATCCTTCTCCAGGGATGGTCCCTTCTGACAATATGACCAAAGTAGGTGAGACAAAGTCTGGCCATTCTTGCTTCCAAAGAGCATTCTGGCTGCACTTCCTGCAGGACAGATCTTTTAGCAGTCCATGGTACTTTCAGCATTCTTCGCCAACACCACAACTCAAAAGTATCAACTCTTCCTCGGTCTTCCTTATTCATTGTCTGGCTCTCACATGCATATGAGGCGATTGAAAATACTGTGGCTTGGGTCAGGCTCACCTTAGTCCTCAAGAAGACATCTTTGCTCTTCAGCACTTGTAAGAGGTCCTTTGCACCCTATTTGCCCAGTGCTATACATCGTCTGATGTCCTGACTGCTGATTCCATTGGTGCTGATTGTAGAACCAAGCAATGTGAAGTTTCTGACAACTTCAATCTTTCCTCTGTTTATCATAATGCTGCTTATTGGCCCAGTTGTGAGGATTTTTGTTTTCTTTATATTGAGGTGTAATCCATACTGCAGACTGTATTCTTCAATCTTAATCAGTAAGGGCCTCAAGTCATCCTCACTTTCAGCAAGCAAAGTTGTGTCGTCAGTGTATCTCAGGTTGTTAATAATTCTTCCTCCAATCCTGACGTCACATTCTTCTTCATGTAGTCCAGCTTCTCGGATCATCTGCTCAGCATATAGATTGAATAAGTATGGTGAAAGGATACAACCCTGACACACACCCTTCTTGATTTTAAACCATGCAGTGTCCCCTCGTTCTGTTCAAATGACAGCCTCCTGGTCTATATGCAGGTTTCTCATGAGTACAATCAAGTGTTATGGAATTCCCATTCTTCTCAATGTTACCCATAATTTGTTATGATCCACAAAATCAAATGCTTTTACATAGTCAATAAAACACAAGTAAACATCTTTCTGGTGTTCTTGAGCTTTGAGCCAAGATCCATCTGACATAAGCAATGATATCCCTCATTCCACGTCCTCTCCTGAAACCAGCTTGCATTTCTGGAATCTCTCTGTCAATATACTACTGCAACTGTTTTTGAATTATCTTCAGCAAGATTTTACTTGCATGCCATATTGATGATATTGTTCAATCGTTTCCACATTTTGTGGGATCACCTTTTTTTGGAATGGGTACAAATATGGGTCTTTTCCCATCAGTCACCCAGGTAGCTGTCTCCCAAATCTCTTGGCATAGCCAAGTGAGTGCCTCCAGTGGGACATCCATTTGTTGAAACATCTCAATGGGTATTCTGTCAATTCCTGGAGCCTTATTCTTCACCAATTCCTTCAGTCCAGCTTCGACTTCTTTCTTCAATATCATTGGTTCTTGATCATATGCCACCTCCTGAAATGGATGAAGATTGACCAGTTCTTTTTGGTATAGTGACTCTGTGTGTTTCTTCCATCTTCTTTTGATGCTTCCTGTATCATTCAATATTTTGTCAATAGAATCTTTGAATATTGCAACTCAAGGCTTAAATTTCCTCTTCAGTTCTTTCAGCTTGAGAAATGCTGAGCATGTTCTTCCCTTTTGGTTCTCTAACTCCAGATCTTTGCACATTTCATTATAGTAATTGGCTTTGTCTGCTTGAACTGCTCTTTGAAATCTTCTGCTCAGCTCTTTTATCTTGTCATTTCTTCCATTTGCTTTAGCTACTCTCCATTCAAGGGCAAATTTCAGAGTATGTACTGACATTCATTTTGGTCTTTTCTTCTTTTCTTGTCTTTTTGACGGCCTCTTGCTTTCTTCATGGGTGATGATCTTGATATCATCCCACAATTCTTCTGGTTTTTGGTCACTGGTGTTCAGTGCATCAAATCTATTCTTTAGATGGTCTCTAAATTCAGGAGGGATATATTCAAGATCATATTTCAGCTCTCGTGGACTTGTTTTAATTGTCTTCAACTTCAAGTTGAACTTGCATATGAGAAGTTGATAGTCTGTTCCACAGTCAGCTCCTGGCCTTGTTTTGGCTGAAGATACTGAGCTTTTCCATCACCTCTTGGCACAGGTGTAGTCGGTCTCATTCCTGTGTACTCCATCTGGTGAAGTCCACATGTGTAGCCACTGGTTGTGTTGTTGATAAAAGGTACTTTCAATGAATAAGTCGTTGGTCTTGAAAAATTCTATCATGCAATCTCCAGTGTTATTCTGTCACCAAGGCCAAATTTTCCAACTACCAGTGATTTTTCTTTGTTTCCAACTTTTGCATTTCACTCCCAAGTGATAATTAACACATCTTGATTGCATGTTTGGTCTATTTCAGACTGCAGAAATTGATAAAAATCTTCAATTTCCTTATCTTTGGCTTTGGTGGTTGGTGCATAAATTTGAATAACAGTCTTATTAACTGATCTTCCTTGTAGGCATATGGATATTATCCTATCACTGACAGCA
>NW_006921657.1:6300474-6311267 GCF_000298275.1 Orycteropus afer afer | reverse complement strand
ACCTGGGAATTCTGATCATTCACATAAACTTACAGGACCCTTGTCTGCCAACCCTATATATGATCTTGGATACACTCCTCATTTAGACATACCTAATTGTTTAACCTATAGGACAGATCTTGAAATATCCTTTGTGATGATGAATGCCACACCATTCCTCTCAAATTGTCTGGTTGTCTAGTTCAAAATAACCAAAACCAGTCCATTTCAGCTCAGTAATGCCTAGGATATCAATCTTTATGTGCACACAGTAGGAAGTAGATACTGGAGAAAGGCACACTTTCAGACATCCTCTCAACTTCAGCTCATCTTTCAGGGTACAATGTGGATACTGTAACCACCTTAGTCACCACTCTGTGACAACATGTTCAGGGACTATTACTCTGAGGACTGGTACTCCATTAGTCTTGTTCTCTGATTCATTCTGAGAGCCCAGTACAAAGCCTGGCACATAAAAGTTTCTCAAGAAATGCTGTGGAATGAAAGAGTATCTTGAGTTGTAGACCACACTGAGGCACAGGGCAGGTGCTCCAGGCCAGTGAGTCCCGTGTATGTGTTGGGCCAACAGCATCTAGTGCAGATGAGGCCTCCAAAGTGGGTCTACCCTCAGCACAGCCAGGACCTTAGGATGGTAAGGGAAAGAGATGCTCTTAGGCTGTATCAAGATTGAGGTTTATTTGAGTAGATATGTGGCCATGAGGGAGGCCAGGATTCTACTTGAAAAATCCCCAAAATAGCAGCCATCACTAATGACACTCTGCACCAGGCACTAGGCTGAGGATTTTATATAAATTCTTTCACCTTTGCACAAGAATAAGAGGGACATGTTTTAGTGCTCCACATTCATCTCCCTTCCCAAGAGCCCATTTTGGGGCACCAACCCATCCTTATTGTGTCAAGTCTTGTTGTTGTTAGGTGCCATAGAGTTGTTTCTGATTCATTGTGACCTTGTGTACAACAGAATGATATACTGCCCAATCCTGCACCATCCTCACAATTGTTTCTGTGTTCTGAGCTCATTGTTGTAGTCATTGTGTCATTTTATTTCATTGAAGGCCTTCCTCTTTTCACTGACCTTCTGCTTTACCAAGCATGATGTCCTTCCCCAAGGACTGGTCCCTCTTGATAATGTGTCCAAAGTATGTGAGACAAAATCTTGCCAACCTTGCTTCTAAGGAGTATTCTGACTATACTTCTTCCAAGACAAATTTGTTCATTCTTCTGGCATTCCATATTCTTCGCCAACACTGTAAACTCAAAGGCATCATTTCTTCTTCAGTCTTTGTTATTCATCATCCGGCTTTCACATGCATATGAGGTGATTGAAAATACCATGGCTTGTGTTAGGCACACTTCAACTCCTCAAAGTGGTGTTGAGAATATACACAGCAACCAAACCAAAACCTAACACAATGCTGCCGAGTTGATTCCAACTCATAGCAACCCAGTAAGAGAGTAGAACTGCCCCCATAGAGTGTCCAAGGTATTAAAGCTACTAAATAGACTGCTGTATCTTTCTCTCATAGAGCAGCTGGTGGGTTTGAATTGCCAACATTTCAATTAGCAGCTGAGTCCTTTATCCTGTGTTTCACCAAGGTTCTTATACACAGCAAAAGATGAACCAATTCATCAGTTTCTACATGTACAATTTGGTGTCATTAAGTACATTCTTCAAGTTGTGCAACCGTTCTCACCTTTTCTGAGGTGAGAATGATAAGATAGGACTCCTTAAGATTCCTATCTAATTTTTCAAGTTGCTGTTGTCAATTTAATCCCACATAGACAGTTCTTAAAAGAGCACAATGGCCAAGGCAGACCTTTTTTACTAGTTAAGCTACACTCTGGTTTTAAGACTTCAGGAGGTATTTTTGGTTTAAGGTTCAAAGATTATCTGAGAGCAATAGTTTCATAAATTCACCCACTCTCCATGGCTACAGAAAGTCTAGAGTCATGAGAATTTGTAATTCTGTTCTGCATTTCCCCACTTTTGATCAGGATTCTTCTGTGGAATCTTTGATCAAAGTGTTTAGTAATGGTAGCCAGATGCCATTCAGATCTTCTGGTCTCCAGGCAAAAGAGGCAGTTGTTCATGTTCATGGAGGCAATTAGCCACATATTCCATTTCTTCCTCCTATTCCTGACTCTCCTTCTTCTGTTGTTCCAGGTGAATAGAGACCAATTGTTGTACCTTGGATGACTGCTTGCAAGCTTTAAGACCCTAGGCATTATGCTATGAACTAGGAGGTAGAACAGAAGCACAAGATTAGGCCAATTAACTGGGATGTCTCATGAAACAATGACCCTAAGCCTGAGGTGTTTGGTTGTAAAAAAGCAGCCTCAGCAGCCATTCTTATTTATTTGTGGTCATTTTTGTAAACATATCTATCACACAGCTTTTGCCAGTTCAACTTTTTACAAGTGTACAATTTATTAACAGCAATCATGGTAATCAGCTGTACAACACTCCCCTTAATGCAATTTTCCCATTACCATTAGCCCCCATTTTCCTTCTCCCTCCCACCCCTGGTAATTACTAATAAACTTTGTTCTCTGTATATTTGCTGTGTTAGACTGGGTTCTCTAGAGAAACAAAACCAGTAAAGCTTATATAGAGAGAGAAAGAGAAATTTATCTTAGGAAAATGGCTCACACACTTATATAAGCTAGCAAGTCCAAAGCTCTTGGGTCAAATGTCAAGCTGGAAGCTTTTCCCAACTCTGCCGCTGCAGAGGCTGAAAAGCTCAAGGTTGACAGGCAGTATACTGGCTGTTGACTCCAACGAATGACAAATCCAAGATCTCCACACTGAATGGTGGATTGTTCGCTCATGGACAGTTGTAGGCAGCACAACAGAATCCAGATCCACAGAAGAGTGTCTGTTTTCCCAGGATGTCCATAAATATACTGGAAGCAGGCCACACCTCTAGGGAAATCCCTTTCACTGGATTGGCTGCTCAAAACATATACATCTGATCTCATCTCTAAATTTAGGTGGGATACGCTCACAGAGTTTCAATAACCACATCACAACTGCTTAAACCACACAGAATTGTGGTCTAGCCAAGTTGACACACAGCTCCAGCTATCACATTTGCCTTTTCTTATCTTTTTATCTAAGTGAGGTCAAACAATATTTGGCCTTTTGTGATTGGTTTATTTTACACAGCACACTGTCTTCAAGCTCCATCTATATTGTAGCTATATCAAGACTGAAGACTATAGTCTTTGATCTTCATCAGTAAGTGCTTCAAGTCCTCTTCACTTTCAGCAAGTAAAATTATGTCATCTGCATATCATAGGTTGTTAATGAGCCTTCCTTTAATCCTGATGCCCTGTTGTTTTCATATAGTCCAGCTTCTCAGATTATTTGCTCAGCAAATGGATTGAATAAGTATGGTGAAAGGATCCAACACGACACATACTTTTTCTCATTTCAAACCATGCAGTATTCCTCTGCTCTGTTCTAACGATTGCCTCTTGGTCTATTTACAGGTTCCACATGAGCACAATGACATGTTCTGGAATTCCCGTTCTTTGTAATGTTGTCCATGATATGATTCACACAGTCAAATGCCTTTGTGTAGTCAGTAAAACACAGGTAAACATCTTGCTAGTATTTTCTGCTTTCAGCTAAGATTCATCTGACATCAGCAATGATATCCTTCATTCCATGTCCTCTTCTGAATCCAGTTTGAATTTCTGGCAGTTCACTGTCAATGTTCTGTGCAACTGTTTTTGAATTATCTTCATAATTTTACTTGCATGTAATATTAATGATATTGTTTGATAATTTCCTCATTCTATTGGATCACTTTTTTTTTTTTAACAAGTATGAATATGGATCTCTTCCAGTTGATTAGTCAGGGAGCTTTCTTCCAAATTTCTTGGCATAGATAAGTGAGTGCTTCCACCCTTGATCAGTATGTTGAGACGTCACAATAGGCATTCTGGCAATTCCTGAAGACTTGTTTTTGCCAATGCCTTCAGTGCATCTTGGACTTCTTCCTTCAGTACCATTGATTCTTGATCAAATAATACCTCTTGAAATGGTTCAGTGTTGACCAATTCCTTTTGCTACAGTGACTCTGTGTATTCCTTCCATCTTCTGTTGATGATTCCTGTGTCATTCAATACTTTGTTCATAGAATCCTTCAATATTGCAACTTGAGGCTTAAATTTTTTCTTCAGTTCTTTTGGCTTGAGAAGTGCTGAGTGTGTTTTTCCCTTTGGGTTTTCTAACTCCAGGTCTTTTCACATGTCATTATAATACTTACTTTGTCTTCTCAAGGTGCTCTTCCTTCTGTTCTTTTATGTCATCATTTTTTCCTTTAACTGCTCTACATTAAGAGCAAGTTTTAGAATCTCCTCTGACATCCCTTTTGGTCTTTTCTTTCTCTCTGTCTTTTCATGACCTTTTGCTTTCTTCATATATGATGTTCTTCATGTCATCTCACAACTTGTCTGGTCTTTGGTCATTCAATTTGAGATGGTCTCTAAATTCAGGTGGGATACATTCAAATCCATACTTTGGTTCTTATGAACTTACTGTAATTTTCTTCAGCTTCCACTTGAACTTTCATATGAGCAATTGATAGTCTGTTTTGTATTTGGCCCCTGACCTTGTTTTGACTAATGATATTGAGCTTCTCCATCGTCTCGTTCCACAGATGTAGTCCGTTTAATTCTTGTGGGTTCCATTTGGTGAGGTCCATGTGTATAATCACAACTTTTGTTGTTGAAAAAATGGTATATCCAATGAATAAGTTGTTGCTCTTGTAAAATTCATGTGATCTCAGGTATTGTTTCTATCACCAAGGCCATATTTTCCAACTACTGATCCTTCTTTATTTCCAACTTTTACATTCAAATCACCAGTAATTATTAGTACATCTTGGTTACATGTTTAATCAATTTCAGACTGCAGAAGTGGTAAAAATCTTCAGTTTTTTCATCTTTGGCATTAGTGTTTGGTGAGTACATTTGAATTATATTCATATTAACTGGTCTTCCTTGTAGCATATGGATATTGTCATATCACTGACAGCATTGTACTTCAGGTCTTGAAATGTTCTTTTTGACAATGAATGTGATGCTGTTCCTCTTCAATTCATCATTCCTGGCATAGTATGTCATATGATTGTCCAATTCAAAATGGCCAATACCAGTCCATTTCAGCTCACTAATGCCTAGGATATCTATCTTCAAGTGTTCCATTCATTTTTGACAACTTCCAATTTTCTTAGATTCATACTTCATACAGTCCCCATTCAAGTTACTAATGGATGTTTGCAGCTGTTTCTTCTCATTTTCAGTCATGCCACATCAGCAAATGAAGGTCTTGAAAGCTTTACTCCACCCACTCATTATGGTCAACTCTACATTGAGGTGACACCTTTTTCCCAGTCGTAGTTTGAGTGCCTTCCAACCTGAGGAGCTCATCTTCCAGCTCTCTGTCAGTCAATGTTCTGTTGCTATTCATGAGGTTTCCACTGGCCAAGTAGTTTCCAAAGTACATCACCAGATTCTTCTTCCTAGTCTGTGTTAGTCTGGAAGTTGCACTGAAACTTGTCCACAGTGGCATCACTAGAAGGCATGTAGACTCTATCCACTTACACTGTCAGAAGGGATGACACCAGGGTCCATGGTGGCAGCAGGCAGACTGTTGTTGCAGGAGAGGGGGTGCCAACACAGTGGCATAACTAGGGTTGCTTTTACCCATTACCTGGTGTAGTAACTTGTCACCACCACAACAAACTCCCTGCTGTATCTCCTCCCATTACCTGCTAGTCAGAGTGCAGCCAGGAAGGCTGTGATGCTTACCATTGGGCAGAAAGGAGGGTCTCCACTAGTGATACCACCTCGGAAACCCAAGGAGGGGTCGCTATGAGTCAGGGCTGACTCGATGGCACATAACAATGACAACAATAACCACTTTGGCCAATGGGAGGGGAAAAGAATTGTGGGGAGCCTCAGGTTGACAGGGCTGGGAGGGACTGGGCCACATGGTAATGCTCAGCTGTGTATAGTGGTAGGGCTGGGCTGCTCTGTCCACTAGGAATGGGGGTGGTTCTCTGGCAGGGCCTACCCTCAAAGGGTGACACCATGAGTTATTGCATTGGTTGACACCAACACTATTGAAGCCACTGCTTGTCCACCATGGGTGACCCTGCTGGTATTCGAAATACCAGTAGCATTGCTTCCAGCATCACAGCAACATGAAAGGCACCACAACGACAAACTTGAGATGAGTGGTAGGTGTCAAATTTTGGGAAAGGGAAATTTTGCTGAGTGAAACAATCTTCCATTCACCCTAGAGAGAGGAAGTGAGCTGAGATCTAAGCTGACTAGACACTCAACTGGGACTTTGAATCCTCAGTAATTAAACTAGGATGGAAGGAATGTTCTAGGTGCTGACCGATGTCATCACAGCAGTGACATCAGAGGTGATGTCATCACAGAGCAGTCGTGAGCTTCTAAGTGTTGGAGTTCCAGCAGGAAACAAATGGCACACTCCTAGGAGTCGTTTGCGGGGAATTTAATGAGAATAATTTATAAGTTATGAGCAGGGTTAAGGAAAACAAATAAGGGTTGATGCAGTTTCCTGAGGCTTTCAACAGTGGGACTTGTTACTACTGCAGCCTGAGGGGGGGGGGAGTGGTTCTGAACTTCCTGTTGTTAGGTGTTGTCAGGTTGATTTTGACTCATAACGACCCCCTGTGCTACAGAGTAGAATTGCCCCCGTAGGCTTTCTCAGCTGCAGTCTTTATGGAAGCAGATCACTAGGTCTTTATTCCGCAGAGCCCCTGCATGGGTTCATTCTGGTTTGACCCCCTGCTGAGAATTTGTACTTCCACCCCAGATATACTGAGTCAGAGTCTACATTTTAATGAGATATGCAGATTCTTGGGGATCTATAAAAATCACTTGGGGATCTGTTAAAATATAGATTCTCATTCAGTATATCTGGAGTAGCAATGCAAATTCTCAGCAGGGGTTCAAACCAGAATGAACTGTTTTGGAGCCCTGGTTCAAACCAACATTTCAGTTATTAGTTGAGCAGTTAACCGTTTACACACTACCAGGGCTTCTTTACGAAGCTGCAGAGGGTAGCTGTAGGGGCCAACCTCCTGATAAGAGCTATGATCTTGGTTGAAGGTTCCAGCCAAGAGAGTATATACCCTCACCTCTCTCTCTCTTGCCACCCTCTGACCAGGAGGGTGAGTGAACAGTATCTCTCATAAAGTCATGGCTGCTTTGACTGTTTCTGTTTCTCATGTTCCCTTGGAAACCGTTCCCTAAACCCAGCCTGGTCTCCTGTTGATTCTGTAAGCTTTGCTACTATATAATCTTCCAGGAAATTCTGTTTTGCTTAATCATCTAGAGCTTGTTTCTGTTGTTTACAATCACCAGCTGTAACAGGTATAATGCTGTTATTGTCTTCTTTTAGCAGATAAGAAAACTGAGTCTCTGGAAAATTTTGACCCGCCCAAGGTCAGATCATACAGGCCAGAAGTGGTTTCTGCAGGTTGGATTGTGAAGGCTGGTCTGACTGTGCCCAGTGCTCTTAACTGCTGTGTAAGCACAGAGCAGCCAGCCTCACTGACATCTACAAGGCTATTCAGGTCCCAAGCAGTGGAGGGTCTGGGTTAACTCTTGTTCCTTCAGTAACAGGAGCATGAAGACCATGGATTGGCTATACCCACCCTGTGTTTGCATTCTTCGGCACGCGACCATTTTTCTTCCCATCAGTAACTGACAGTCTGGTCAGTTGTAGCAGGCAGCTGGGGAACAGTCATGCTCTACAAAATATGGCCACCTCCTGCTCATGGAACAGGCTGGAGCAGGGCTGGCTGGGGCAGGTGACTTAGACAGGTCAGACTGAATAGCAGAGAGTTCACAATGGTCTATATGGGATTAATGCTGGAAATTAGCTGAGGAAAAAAGAGGGAGGAGGCTGTGGGTCAGGCCAAGCCAGTCCTGCCTGATTCAGAGATGCTATGGAGGCTCAAGTCTCTGAGGTCAGAAAGCACCTCATAGAGCTGTCTTTCTCACCTGTGGTGCTCAGAAAGGGGTGGGGGGACAGCACCCCAAAATCCATTGCTGTTGAGTAGATTCTGATTCATGGTGATCCCAGGTGTTACAGAGTTGAACTGTCCAATAGGGTTTTCTTGGCTGTAATCTTTACAGAAGCAGATTGCCAGGACTTTCTTCTTTGGCACTGATCAGTGGGTTTGAGCCATCAACCTTTAGGTTAGTAGTTGAGTGAAAACTCTTTTCATCACCTAGGTCCTTCAGACAGGGCCATGAGGCCAGAAAGATGAGACATCCTTACAAAGATCAGCCCATAGCCTCACACAGTCTCCCAACCTCCCTATCTGGCTCCAACACCTCCATCAATCACTTGGTAAAAATCCCTGGCTTTCCTACATAAGCAATAAGTACTTTGACAGAAATCACCTAAGTTATAATCCAATTACATGATAATTACATTGGGATGGCTTTGTAACTATGGCATTAATTAACTTTGGCAGCTCCCATAAATTATGTGGAGAACTGATAGAGTGGGGAGGGGTTGGGGTCTCTAGCGGCTGGGAAAGTGGGGCTGAGAGGCCAGTAAATATTGCTGGAGTCAGGAGGTCCCCAAGGGATGGTAGGAGATGTGGGGAGTGTCCCTAGACCGCTTCTCTGATCCCCAAAGCATAGTCTTAAGGCTAGATGTGACTGTCAAGGTCAGCTACCCCAATCTTGCCCCTTCTTTCCTATGTTTGAACCCTTACATTGGGATTCAGGTGTCCATTTGAATAACTCCAGTATACAAAAGCTCACTACCTCTTAAGGCAGCCTGACTTGGAGTAGGAATGAGCATGGACTTTGGAACTTTGGCCAAGGCTCTTGACTTCCCTTAATTTCAGCCTTCACTTTTGGAAAATGGGCAGGATCAGTCTACCTTATATGATGTTGTGGTGTGTAACTGTGAGGATGAACAGCCTCTAGCCCAGCACTGGCCAGTGAACCATATGTGAGCCACATACATTGTTTTACATTTCCTAGCTGCCACGTTAAAAAATATATAAAGAAAAAAGGTGAAATTAATTTTAATGATATATCTTGTGAACTCAGTATATCCAAAATACTATATTTCAAGGTGTAATTGATACTAAAAAATAAAAGTGTTAGGTGGGAAGGATGAACAGGTGGAGCACAGGCCATTTTTAGGGCAGAAAAACTATTCTTCATGGTATCATAATGATGGACACATGACATTGTGCATTTGTCAAAATCCATAGAATTGTATAATACAAAGGGTGAAGCCTAATATAAGCTATAGATTTTAGTTAATAATAATGTATTAAGATTGGTTCATCAGTTGTAATAAATTATACCACATGAAAGCAAGATGTTAATAAAAGAAAAACTGTAGGATTGGGATAAGGAAAGGGACATATGAAAACTCTGTATTTTCTTTTCTTTTTTTTTAAACACATTTTATTGAAATATAATTTATTTACCATGAAACACACAAAACTAGAGAGACATGGGTCAAGGCATTTTTTTTTTTTTCAGTGTTCCCTCCCCTCCCCTCTCACCCTTGGTAACCAACAAAGAATGTTTCCTTCCATATATAAATCTTTCCTTGACTTTTTATAATGACTAAAACTATATTTGTCCTACTGTGATTGACTTATTTTGCTCAGCATAATGTCCTCCAAGTTCATCCATGTTATGTGGTGTTCTGCAGACTCTACATTATTCTTTAGTGTTGCATAGTATTCCATTGTGTGTATGTACCATAGTTTGGTTATCCATTCTTCTGTTGATGGACACCTAGGTTGGGAAACTCTATATTTATTTTCTGTTCAATTTTCCTATAAACCTAAAAATGCTCTATAAATTAAAATCACTAATTTTAAGAGTATTAATGAGCTATTTTACATTCTTTTATTATATTAAGTCTGCACAATCCAGTGTGTAGTTTACATTTACTAAGCACATCTCAGGAGTCCCTCAGTGGTACAAATGGTTAAGCCCAGAACTAACAGCTGAAAGGTTTGAACCCACCCAGAGATGCCTTGGAAGAAAGACCTGAAAAGTCTGAAAAGCATCTGAAAAGTCACAGCTTTGAAAACCCTATGGAGCATAGTTCTTCTGTAGCACAGGGGGTTGCCATGAATCGGAATCAACATCTCAGTGTGGACTGGCCACATTTCAAGTGCTCAGTAGCCACATGGGCATGGTGGCTGTTGTAACTGGACAGCACAGATGAATACTTGCTGGTACACCAAATGTTATCCCCTTTCCCTCATCTCTGATTTCCTTCCCTCACTACAAAACTCTTCTCCCATTGGTTGAACTCTGCCTCCCTTTAGCTTCCGTGGGCCACTGAGCATATGCCTGCTCCTCCCTTTTCTCTGGGACAGTCTTTCACATGTGGGGTGGTATCTTCCAAATCTACACTTTGCCAAGAGAAACATTCCTAGACCCGCAAAGTCTTGTTGGTTGAGCACATCCAAACGGTCATCAAGTCTTGTCTTCTAACTTTGAAGACATATCCTGAGTCCAGCCACTTCTCACCACCTCTGCCTCCTCCACATAACACAGGGCCATCACCATCTCTCCTCAATGACTATGACAGGCTCCTGACCAGTCTCCCTGCTTCTTCCCTCCCTCCTCTTACTGCCCATTCTCCACACAGCATAAATAAAAAGCAGCTTAAAAACACCAGATCTTGCCATTGACTTGTCTCAGTTTATATTTTCTATTTTATATATATATATATATATATATATATATAT
>NW_006921657.1:6295895-6300329 GCF_000298275.1 Orycteropus afer afer | reverse complement strand
AGAATAAAATATATATATTATAGAAAATATACCAAATATACATAAACCAAACTCACTGCCACGGAGTCAGTTCCAACTCACAGCAACCCCTTTTGGGTTTCTGAGGCAGTAAATCTTTAGAGAAGTAGATTGCCCAGTCTTCTGTCCATGGAGTGGCTGGTGGGTTTGAACTGCCAGCCTTCTGGTTAGCAGCCAAATGCCTTAAGCACTCTGCCACCAGAACTGCTTTTCTATAATACAAGATATAACATTCTTGGGTTGTCCCCAAGGCAGAGACTGTGACAAGGGTTTGGGACAGGTAGTTGGTAAGGAGCTCTGGTGGCATAGTGGGTAAGGCATTTGGCTGCTAACCAGAAGGTTGATGGTTCAAATCCACCAGCTGCTCTGCAGGAGGAAGATGAGGCAATCTACTTCTCTAAAGATTTACAGCCTTGGAAACCCAATGGGGGTTGCTATGAGTCGGAATCGACTTGATGGCAAGGGGTTTAGGTGATTTGGGAGGTGATCTTACAGAGCATCTTTGATGGATCTGAAAGAGTGAGAAGAGGAAGGAGGAAAAGCTGATGATGTAAGAGTTATTGAGGTTGCTGCTGTCAGCAATGGAGTCTGATTCCTCTAGATCTTATAAGAATGCCTCCCAGTCTATTGATCTATGTCCACTGATTAAGGTGGCTTTATGGCAGAGAACTCGCTTGCTCTTCTGGACCAAGCTCAGGTGAAGGCTCAGGCTTCCATGATGTCAGAGAAAGCCCTGGGGCAGAAAGGGAGAGGGCAGAGGACTCTGCCCAGATGCAGTGTCCGCCCCACCTTTTCTAAATGTTTCAAAAATTTCCTGGTGCACTTAGAATACAGTTTAACCTCTTTAGGATGATCCTAGAGGCTGTGCCTGATCTTCCCCTAACTACCTCCTCTACTCACCCCTCCCTACTCTCCCATACAACTCTAGCCTCCTTGGCCTCAATCAATATCTAGAAAATTCCAAACTCTTTCTTGCCTTAAGATCTTTGCACTTGTCTCCCCTTCTGCCTGGAATATTTTCCCCAGACTCCTCTTATATTTGGCTCCTTCTCTTTCTTCAGAGCTCTCTTCAACTGGCACCTTCTCAGAGAGGTCTTCCCTGACCTTTCTATTTCAAGTTGCTCTTACATGTCACCCCAAAAAAACAAAACAAAAGCAACCCCCAAATGTTTTTAAGTCCATTCCGACTCATGACAACCCCATGAGTGTCAGAGTGGGACTGCTCCATGGAGTTTTCAATGGCTGATTTCTGGAAGTAGAACATCAGGCCTTTCTTCCAGGGTGCCTCTGGGTGGACTCAAACCCCCAACCTTAACATTAGCAGCCGAGCATGCTAACAGTTTGCACCACCAGAGACTCCGTCACCACCCCTGTACCCCAGCTACCATCTTTTTACATCCTTCTCTTTTACCTTAACAGCTCTTATTAGTTCCTAAAATTATATATATATATATATATATATATATATGAGGTTTCTTAGCACTGGACTCTGAACCCATGGAGACGAGACCCTGGTACCTCTTGTTCAGATGTGTTTCCCCAGCACATAGAGCAGGGCTTGGCTCTCAGAAGGTGCTTGGGAAATGTTTATCAACTATTTGGGTGGCCTGAGTGCCATGTCCTCCTGGCCACTCCACCCTGGATGATATCTGGGTGGTCTGTGTACCTCTCTGGGGAGGAGAGATTGGAACCCAGCCTGAGGGGGGAGTGGATCTGCCCCTTCCTGTACTGTGCACCATGCCTCTAGTAATGCAGCCTGAGGTCCTGCTGGATTTTCAGGCTACACACTATGCTGATGACAATTAGTGAGGTTCACCATTTTTGTCTCCTACTTTAGGCCAGGTGCTGGGATTGAGGAGATTAAAGGTGACGAGGAGGGGGCAGGAAATACAGTGGGATAGCACATTTTGTCCCCAAGGAACCCATATCCTGGCTGGTGAGATAAGCAGGACAAGGGCAATTTTCTGAAAGCCAAATGAGTGTGAGCTATGAGTGAGTGAGAAGGCAGGAATTCAGGAGACTTGGAAAGTAAGTAGGGGACTCCTGGCTGTCCAAAGTGGGTTTGTAGAGCCAGTTGCCTTCTGGCTTTCAAATCTCTCCTCACTCTGCTGACACCTCCATGAGAATAGCCTCTGTCTTCACTCAATGACCCATTTAGGGCTGAACTCAGCACCCCTTTGACTTCCCTTAAAGAATCCCTTGTTCTAGGGCTTTGGAGAGCAACATGGACTTCCCTGGAGATGTTATGGGGGTTACAGGAGTACCCTCATAGCAGCAGCTAAAACACTCCCCTTGGACCCATTAGAATGACTATAATGAAAGAGGCAGACAATATCTAGAGTGGGTTGAGATGTGGAGTAACTGGATCTTTTACCCACCATTAAGTCACTGCTGTCGAGTCTGTCCTGACTCATAGCGACCCCTTCTTGGGTTTCCGAGGCAGTATCTCTATGGAAGTAGATTGCCCAACCTTCCTTCCGGGGAGCTGCTGGAGGTTTTGAACCGCCAGCCTTCTGGTTAGCAGTCAAATGCCTTAAGCATTACTGTTTTGCAGCACCTACTAAAACTAAACATGCCTACTTGTTGTTGTTAGGTGCCGTAAAGTTGGTTCTGACTCAGAGCTACCCTATGTACAACAGAACGAAACACTGCTCAGTCCTACACCATCCTCACAATCCTTGCTATGCTTGAGCCCGTCGTCATCGCAGCCACTGTGTCAATCCATCTCATTGAGGCTTTTCCCCTTTTTTTGCTTAGCCTCTACTTTACCAAGCACGATATCCTTCTCCAGGGACAACATGATCAAAGTACATGAGACAAAGTCTGGCCATTCTTACTTCTAAGGAGCATTCTGACTGTACTTCTTTCAAGGCAGACTTGTTCATTCTTTCAGTCCATGGTATTTTCAGCATTCTTTGCCAACATCACAATTCAAATGCATCAATTCTTCTGTGGTCTTCCTTATTCATTGCACAGCTTTCACATGCATATGAGACTAATGAAAATACCACGGCTGGGATCAGACAAATCTTAGTCCTCAAAGTGACATCTTTGCCTCAGAAACCCAAGGAGGGGTTACTATGAGTCATGTCTGACTTGACAGCACATAACAACAGCAAGTCAACAAAACACAGGTAAACATCTTTCTGGGATTTTCTGCTTTCATTCAAGTTCCATATGATATCCCTCATTCCATTCTCTCTTCTGAATCTGGCTTGAATTTCTGGCAATGTAATGCTGCAACTGTTTCAGCAAAATTTTACTTGTGTAATGGGCAAAAGACTTGAACAGACACTTCACCAAAGATGATACACTGACGGCCAACAAACACTTGAGAAATTCCTCGCGATCATTAGTCATTAGAGAGATGCAAATCAAAATAATGATGAGACATCATCTCACCCCAGCAATAACAGCAAAGTTCAACAGGTCAGAAAATAACAAATGCTGGCAAGGTTGCGGAGCAATTGGAACTCTTGTGCACTGCTGGTGGGATTGTAAAATGGTACAACCATTGTGGCATACAGTATGGCGTTTCCTTAAAAAACTGAAAATAGAAATACCATTTGACCCAGCTATTCCATTACTTGGAATATATCCTAAAGAGGTGAGAGACAGTGCACAAACAGACATATATACACCTATGTTCATCACAGCACAATTCACTATAGCAAAGAGATGGAAACAACCTAAATGCCCATCAACGGATGAGTGGATAACCAAATTATGGTATATCCACACAATGGAATACTATGCCACATTAAAGAACAATGAGGGATACACGAATTATCTTGCAACGTGGATGAACCTGGAGGACATTATGTTGAATGAAATAAGTCAATCGCGGAAGGACAAGTATTGTATGAGCCCATTACTGTAAAAAGACAAAGAAGGGTCTGCTTGGGAAAGGGAACTCTCTTTGTAGGTTACCGGTGTGGGGAGGGAAGGGGAGGGATTATTTTGGGCTAGTTGGGGCCCACACACTGAGGTGGGTAAGGGAAGGAATGTATGGAAAGAGTCTGTGACCACCATGATAACATTAGGAAAAGGGGGGACACCGAATTGTGCACATAAGAGATAGATGACAGATGCTAATACCAACCAATATGTCCACAATACTGCATTACCATTAACACCAAACACCAGGCTACAGATAAACACATAAACACCTGAGAGGATCAGATGGGGGTGAGTGAACAGGAGTATACTCTAGACCAAGGATAGATTCAGTGCAGGTGCAAAAACGACAAGGAGGCCACATGTTATGACCTCCTCTAATACCACAAGAGGAAGGCAGAATCACCATCAATAGCACAAGGCCTATTACTGCAAGGCCAGACATGCTGCCTCCCTCCACCCCTTTACCAACCGTTCCTCCCAAAGCATCCACCACCTCCCTCCTGGGTTCGATAATTC
>NW_006921657.1:6288830-6295280 GCF_000298275.1 Orycteropus afer afer | reverse complement strand
GGTACCAGACTCAATTGGCTCAACAAAATACATAAAAGCCTTGTTCCACATCCTACATTAGTGAGTAGCGACTGGGGTCTTAAAAGCTTTCAAGTGGCCATCTAAGATGCAGCTAATGGTCTCCTAGCATCGGAAGCAAAGCAGAGTGCAAAAAAAAAAAAAGAAAAAGAAAAATAATAAGGGCATTTGGAAGCAATCAGCCCTAGGACATGATGGCCCTTGAGACCAGAATAACTAGATGGTGCCCAGCTACCAATGCCAACCACTCAGGAAAGGATCAAATCTGGGGATCCTGGATAGAGTGAGAGGAAAAACGTGGAACAAAATCCAAAAACTGAATAATGACCAGAATTACTGGTCAGATGGAGTCTGGTGAACCCCCAATACTATGGGCCTGAAATACATTTTGCTCCTGGAATAAAACTCATTCCCAGGGGCTGGCTCTTACCCCACTAGTTAACAAGATGTACATGCAGACCACTCAACCCAGGGTGACACACCCACATATTCTATGGAAATACATCCCTTGGAGTGATGGACCACGGGGTACAAGAGGGGTAACATTCACATGGAGGAAATGCAGGGCAGACAGGAGTGCATAACTATGAGGGGCACAGGGGGAAGGTTACTGGGCAGGGAGGGGGAGGGCTAGGTTAGGTTGGGCATGGTAAATGAGGAGTGAAATTAAATGTACATGTAACGTTGAATGTTAGACAAACTCTTAAAATAATAAGAAAATAATAAAAATAAAATTTTACTTGTGTGTGATATGAATGTGGTTCAATGATTTCCACATTCTGTTGGGAATTATGTTCCACCCTTCTTTGGAATGGGCACCCATATGGATCATATACTGTGATCTAGTAATTCCATTCCTGGGAATAAGCCCCTCAGAAATCTGTATATACATTTAACAAGACTATTCAGAAGAGATTATAAAGAAGATTTATATAAATGGAAAAATATTCTATGTTCATGGGTCTGAAGACTTACTATTGTTAAGATGTCAATACTACCCAAAGCGATCTATAGATTCAGTGCAATCCCAATCAAAATCCCAACAGCCTTCTTTACAGAAATAGGAAAAAAAAATCTTCAACTTTATGTGGAATGGCAAGAGGCTCTGAATAGCTAAAGCAATATTGAAAGAGAAGAACAATGCAGGACTCATCCTTCCTGCTTTTAAAACATACTATATAGCTACAGTAATCAAAACAGCCTGGTACTGGTATAACAACAGACACATAGACCAATGGAATAGAATTGAAAGTCCAGAAAAACCTACATGAGTGGTCAACTAATTTTTTATAAGAGTGCTAAGTCCATTTGATAAGGAAAAAAGAGTCTCTTCAATAAATGGTGACAGGAAAATTGAATTTCCACATGCAGAAAAATGAAACAAGATCCATGCCTCACACCATACACAAACAAATTCTAAATAGAGTGAAGGCCTGAATGTACAAATTAAAACCCTAAAATTCTTAGAAGAAAAAGCAGAGGCAACACTGTCAGGCCTGGCTTTCAACAATGAATTATCTAATATAGTAACAAAAGCACAAACAGCAAAAGACAAAATAAGCAAATAGGACCTCATAAAAATTACAAATTTTTGTTCATCAAAAGACTTAACCAAGAAAGTGAAAAGACAAACCACTGACTGGGAGAATATCTTCAGAAACCATATATACAACAAGAATCTAATAACCAAAAGATACATAAAATTTTGACAACTTAATAACAAAAAAGACAAATAATCCAGTCATAAAATGGACAAAGGCATTTTACCAAAGAGGGCATTAGAATGGCCACCAAACATATGAAAAGATGCTTAGTGTCATTGGCCGTCAGGGATATGCAGATCAAAACCACAATGAGATACCATTTCACTCCCACTAGGTGGTGGCATAATGCCTAAGGCATTTTTGACTACTAATCAGAGGGTTGGTGGTGCAAGCCCACCAGTTGCTCTGCTGAAGGAAGGTGGGGCAATCTCCTTCCGTAAGATTTACCACCTTGGAAACCCAGTGGGGGTTGCTATGAGTTGAATCGACTTGATGACAGTGGGTTTGGTTTGTTTTTTTTGGTTTAGAATAGCTAAGATTAAAAAAAAAAAAAATGTTGGTGAAGATTTTGGGAAACTGCAACTCTTATCCATTGCTAATGGGAATGCAAAATGGTACAGCCACTATGGAAAACAGTGTGGCAACTACCGTATGACCCAGCAATTCCACTCCTAGGTATATACTCAAAAGATTTGAGGTAAAGCTAGAAAAATACAATTTGCGCACTTTCTCTTTATTTTACTCCAATAGAAAATTTAAAAGAAAATCCCCATTAGCTAAGTCCTCTCTCCCTGCAGTCCCTTCTCTGACTTGGCGCAATTCGGCATCTGCTGGTTTGCTTTTATTTCCTCCCTACGAACGGTCAGTCTCTTGGGCTTCTTCATTGCAGCCTTGTCCCTGGTCCTCCACACTTCCCGTAGCATCTAACATTTTCGACCCCTTAATTATGTATAGGAGCTCTGATGGCCTAAGGCATTTGACTGCTAACCAGAAGGCTGGCAGTTCAAACCTACCAGCCACTCCTCGGAAGAAAGGTTGGGCGATCTACTGCTGAAGTGATACTGCTTTGGAAACCCACGGAAGGGTTGCTGTGAGTAGGATCGCACTCGACAGCAATGAGTTTCATATATATATATTTTTTTTTTTTTGTAATTATGTGTACAGCATGTTAGCCCTGCAAACTCAAATCCATCACTAAGTGCAACAAACCAAGGGGTATTTTGGTTTCGTGGGAAGGAAGTTTACTGACCATATTTACTGAACAGGCATAAACCTGTTCCTTGGGTCTCATTCCTCACTCCAAGAGGCAGGCTAACACGTCCCCTGCCCCCAGATAAATACAGTACTGTCCCAAGAGGAATTCCCAGGGTGGAGAGTGAAAAAGTAGCTCCTCTGCATTACCCTTGTTTCACAGATGGGCAGACTGAGTCCCAGCAAGAAGGAGCAGCCACCATACTGGCAGAGATGGGACCAGAGTCCAGGTCTCCTTGCCCTCTTTCCGGTGCAGTCTTTCTCCTGAGCCCTGAGGGCAGGGTGGGGGTGGCAGTAAGGCTGTGGGCCACGGCTGTTTGCTTTCCCAGACTTTGCATACAGGGCAGGAAATGCCCAGCATCCACCCTGACTTCATTTGTTTGAGGAGCTGCGCCACAGACACACATAATGTGGGTGCAGGGACAGACAGAAGAGCCAGGAAAAAGGCATAAAGCCAGACACTGGGCACGCAGATGCCTGGCCCATCAATTCAGGCCTCCAAGACCTGGAAATCCCAACCTGCAGGCAGAGATCATGTTCTACCACCAACTACAGTCTCCCTCCTGATCCCACAGCAAAGAGGGTGCACCTGAACTTCATTGGCTTAGGCCTGGAAAGTAATCAGGAGGGGAGGAAATGAAATTAGGCAGCACACGTGTTAGCTCTGAGATTAAAATGGGGCCTTCCTCTTCTGGGCCCCTCATCAGTGATTGCTGAGTTTCCTGGACCCTCAGCAGTAGTGTGCTGCTAATTATTTAAGGACCAGTTCTCCAGGAGATTAAAAAAAAAAAAAAGTCCTGCTTTGTAGCTTTAGCCAATTTCTATGGTGTAAACACTCCCACTGTGGCCTGTTTCAAGCTATCAACCTGGTATCAACTGACTCTCAAAATTCCTGAAACGTGAACAGTCGGTTCTCTTGCACAGGTATGAGCTGGCCCAGCAGGAAATCTTGGGAGGGGAATTGCACTTTTAACATTCCACAAGCTAGAAGGTTTTGGAATCTGTCTGCAAATCACGATGATACTTCCTTTGGGTCTGGGGCCCATGATGGGCTCCTTTGCTCTCTTAGGACATTTTGGGTAATTTTGCCTGGTGGATGAAGGAGTTTCCAGAAGGGTTGAACTGAAGAGCGCATAATCATCTCATTAAGTAAAAATGTCAGCAGAATAAGAGAGCAAAGTGATCCTTATAGCAAAAGCTCCCTTTTTAAGATATTAAATTAAGACTGTGATTTTGAAAAAATACAATACTGATTCCATCTCCTTCCATTACATAATGTTTCCCAGTTGACAAAGCACAAAGCCCTGTCCTGTGGACCATCTCCTTGGATTCCTCAGTGACACCCTATAGCATGATTATTCACAGATAACATAGGGAGGCCATATCCCTTACCTCGTCACTTGTCTATTTGTTGTACTGTGGTGGCTTGTGTGTTGCTGTGATACTGGAAGAAATGCCACCAGCATTTGGTCAACAGGTTTCAGTGAAGCTTCCAGACTAAGATAGACTAGGAAGAAAGGTCTGGTGGTCTACTTGTGAAAATTAGCCAATGAAAGCCTTTTGGATCATAACAGAACATCAGCTAACTTGATAGCTTTGGACACATCATCAAGAGGGATCAATCACTAAAGGAAGACATCCTGTTTGCTGAAGTAGAGGGCCAACGAGGACAAGGGAGATCCTTGGTGAGATGGATTGTCAACGATAGCCCAACAATGGATTTGAACATGCTAGTGATTGTGAGGATGGAATTGGACTGGGCAGAACAACATTTGGTTCTATTGTTCCTAAAGTTGCCATGAGTTGGAATCAACTAAATGGCAGCTATCCATCTACCTGTCTATCAATCTACTATCTTTCTATCCTTTATCATTGAAATTAGGACAGTTTGGAGCCTGACTGGGCACACTCATTATGCCAGGACGATTGGGTCAGTCCAAGGCACCTTTCAGACAAGGAGAGTGTGACCTGGAAAGGTCAGTTCCCCTGCTGAAGGTCCTATGGCTCAAAGAAGCAGTGTTCTCTGGGGGTGGTGAAAGCAGGCTGTGAGTGGTCCTTGGATCTGAAGACTTCTCAGCAGTCACTTACAAGGGCTATGGGCACCGAGCTCTTACAGGCCTGTCCTGAGAGTCAGTTCTGGAAAAGTGAGGGTGCAGAGTTCTCGTGGTGGGGGGAATGGGGGTGGACATAGGAGAGGGGAGGCCAGTTCTACCAGCTCACCTTGCCCTCAATGCACTTAGAGGTTTCATCCACAGACTCTGGTGCCCCATCAGGGCAGCCCTGACATTGGAAAGCTTGCTAGGCATGGCAGAGAGTAGAGTGAATAGGGGACAGGAAGAGGACACTTGTCCCTTTCCTCTCTTTCAGACCGCATAAGCATTGCATCAGCACACCCGGTCTGACTGTCTGATTTGCAAGGCAGGAAGTGGCCCCAGGAAGGGACTGACCTCAGCCATGATTTACCTCCTGCTTTGTGCTGGGCCAAGAAGGGAGGCATGTTCATATTGTGGCCAGTATTTGACCATCTCTGTTGGGTCAACCCAATTTTGGAACCCAGTTCTCATTCTTGACCCCATCAGCCAGGAGCTCAGAGCTTTCTTCAGGAAGCCTTCCCAGGATTCTTCCCCTGAAGGAAGAAGAAATCCTCCTTATCCTGCAATCTGAAAGCTTTGGTCCTACCTCGTGATTGGGCTGGAGTGTGCACATGCCTCTTTACCCTGCTACAGAGTCTTGCAAGCTGATTCTGTAATTCTCTTCCCTCAAGAGTCCTGTACAGAGGTGATGCTCAGCATAAAGGCAGGAGGCAGATTGGTAGAGTGGAGCGAGTCTAGGATTTGGCATGGTACATGCTTGGGATCGACCACCTTTGCTGTTGTTGTCATTTGTTGTCAGGTTGGCTTCAACTCATGGTGACCCCATGAGCAACACAACAAAATGTCAAGTCCTGAACCATCTTCGCTATTGCTGGTCTGTTTAGGTCATTGTTGTGGCCTTTGTGTTTTGAGTGCCTTCCAACTTCAGGGGCTCATCTTCCAGCACTATACTGGACAATATTCTGTTGTGATCCATAGAGTTTTCATGGGCTAATTTTCAGAAGTAGATCTCCAGGCCTTTGCTCCTAGTCTGTCTTAGTCAGCAGACTCTGCTGAAACCTCTCTACCATGAATGCTGTTGCTGCTATTTGATGTACCAGTAGCATAGCTTCCAGCATCATGTTGTTGTTGTTGTTAGGTGCTGTTGAGTCATCAAGAACATCATCCATGAAAACCACAAAGCAAAAGGTCATTAAAAAGTTGTTGTTGTTGTTATGTGCCATCGAGTCGGACCCGACTCATAGCAACCCCTCCTTGGGTTTCCGAGGCAGTATCACTACGGAAGTAGGCTGCCCCATCTTCCTTCCAAGGAGTGGCTGGTGGGATTGAACCGCCAGCCTTCTGGTTAGCAGTCAAGTGCCTTAGCCACTATGCTACCAGAGCTCCCCCATTAAAAAGACGGGAAAGGAAGAAAAGACCAAAATGGATGTCAGAAGAGACTCCGAATCAATTGATGCAGAAAAGGCATTTGATAAAATCCAACACCCATTTCTGATCAAAACTCTCAGCAAAATAGGAATAGAAGGGACATTCCTCAACATAAT
>NW_006921657.1:6281921-6286235 GCF_000298275.1 Orycteropus afer afer | reverse complement strand
TGGTCGATGTTCATCCATTTCAGGAGGTGGCATATGATCAAGAATTGATGATATTGAAGGAAGAAGTTGAAGCTGCACTGAAGGAATTGATGAAAAGCAAGGCTCCAGGAATTGACAGAATACCCATTTTCCAGCATCACAGCAACATGCAAGTATGACAAAATGATAGTTGGGTGGTTAACCACCTTGAATAGTAGTTAATTTATTGAACACTTACTGTGTGTCAGGCACTGTCCTAAGACATTACATGTATTATGTCATTTAATTCTAACAACAACTTAGGGCATTAGGTACTACGATTTTCCCCATTTTACAGATGGGAAACTGAGGTTCAAAGAGGTTAACTGCTTTGCCAAACTCACATAGCTAGGAGAAGAATAGAATTAAAGGTGTGGAATGTGGAGCCAGACAACTTTTATTTGTAGTTTAACTGTACTACTTTGGGCAATTAACCTCTCTGTGCCTCAGTTTCCCCTTGAGTCAAATGGGACAGCTATTAGCTCCTCTCCTTTTCCCAGGAGGAAGGCTTGCCTCTCACAGGGTTTCTGGGAGGATCAAAGGGGATAATGGATGTGGATGTGCTTTGTAAATCACAGGATGTTGTACAAATGTCAGGCATTAATACGTGTTGACTCTGATACCCTCTCCCACAGCCCCACTGGTCTTCAGAAGACATGATTCTTCCAAAAACCAATCCTCTGAGATAGAAACTGGCATTTCCTAATCCCTGCCAAGCACCAAGGCAATTTGATGTCCACAAAAGACTTCTTAGGAGAATTTGATGACCTGATTAAAAAGGAAGTTGTGGGGGCAGGTGTCTCTCTTGTGAAAACCATTGCCCAGGGGCTTGTCTTCAGTAAAGCACTAAGAGGGGATTTTTTTTTCCTCCTCTTTTAAAAATACTTAAAAACCACTCAAAAAAATGGAAAGATTAGAAAATGTAGATTGGCATAACGGTGAAAATTAAAATACTTTATAATCCCACTACCTAGAGAGAATTATTCTATATTCCAGTGAAATTTCTGGGTATTAATGGTACCAAACTATTGTCTTAGGCTGGATTCGCTGGAGAAGCAACACCAGTGAAGCATATATATAAGTATATATAGAGAGATTTCTCTCAAGGAAATGGCTCACGCAGTTGTGGAGGCTGATGAGTCTCAAATACATGAATCAAGGATTAGGCTGGAGGCTTCTCCTGACTCACGTGGTTGCAGGGGCTGATGAATCCACAATGAGCTGATCAGATAGTAAGCTGTTGGCTCACAGAGCTGTAGAAGCTGGCAAATTCTGGAACTGGTAGGTAAGATGACAGGCTCAAGTCTCAAGAACTGGAAGTCAGATGGCAAGCAGGATGCAGGATGTAGGGCAAGGGAGAGCCTTGCCAGAGCATCCATTGGATGCAGGATACACCCCCAAGGAAACTCCCCGTACATCACAGTGAGGGTATGACTTGAGTAAGGGTATGACTTGAGTGAGAATGTGACTCAACCCCACACTAATCTTGCCTCATTAACATATAGAAGTTAGAATTCATAACACATAAGTACAGGATAATTACATAATGTCACAAAATAGAAGATAACTACATCAGATCACAAAATGGAAGACAACCACCACAGGGGACATCAAGCTCAATTGGCATAACATACTACACAAAAACATTGTTCCACATCCCACTTTGGCAAGTAGTAACTGGGATCTTAAAAGCTTGCAAGCAGCCACCTAAATGCAACAATGACTCTCTCTTCATCCAGAGAAAAGAAGAAGAAAGAAAACCAAAGATGCATAGAAACAATTAGTCCAAGTGACTGATACACTATGAGATCCTCAGCCTATATGACTATGAGACCATAAGAACTAGGTGGTGTCTGGCTACCACTGTCAACTGCTCTGAGGGGGATCCATGTAGAAGCTCCTCGATAGAGCGGGAGAATAATGTGGAACAAAACTCAAAATCATAAATAATAAATAAATAAAAGGGACCAGGTTTGCTGGTCTTATAGAGCCTGGTGGAATCCCTGAAACTATGGCCCCTAGCTCCCCTTCTGGTCTGGAATTGAACCCAGTCCTGTGGCTTCCAGCCAAACAAAAGACAGGCATATGACCTGAACATTTACATTAGGTAGATATACTCCTTGGAGAGATCAATCATGGAAAAATAGAAGAGCTGTGTATTCACAGGGAGACAGCTCGGGGGGCAGGAGTGTATGGGAGGGAAAGACCCAGGGAAGAGGTAACTATGGGGAGGAAGTGGGAGGGGAGCTGTTGTATTGTGGCAAATTGTAGTCAATGTCATGAGACAAAGTGTATGTGAGCTGCTGTGTGGAAAATGAATTTGCTCCATAAACTTTCACCCAAATCACAATAATTTTTTTTTAAATGGAGGACAACCACATAATATTGGGAATTATGGCACAGCCAAGTTGACACCTATTAAACATCACAACCAGGAATCCAGAAATTCCTACATTATAACTCCCCACCCTAATGCCAAGTTCCTAACTAAGAAAGCTGTATATAAGAAATAGTGGCCAAATGGGACTCAAATGCTACTTTATTAATAAACTAATTGAATAAATGTGAAATTCTGGTGAGAATTAAGTTGGAGAAACTGGCCCAGGCCTGGATGACTTTGAGGGGCTTTCTGCCTCTTCCCCACAAAACCATTGATGGCTGTTTCTTTAGGTCTCAGCCCACCTTCTGCAGCCAGGGCCAGGCACAGAGGAAGTAGGACAGAGGAGCTCACAAGATACTCCTGGCTTTTTAGTGTGGTGACCTTGCCCACTAGCGAAATGGGTCCCAATATATCCTGGGCTTGGACCACTCTGAATAGAAATGCCTTCTCCCTTATGGGGTAGAAGAGAGTAAGGGGTTAGAAAGAGAGGAGAAACATGGGGAGGGTTGGAGTTCCCTTCTCAGTAATAACAGTGGTAACCATCTTGATGGATAGCCACTCAAACTCTATTCTAATGATTTTTTTCTGACAAAAATATATTTGCACGTCATTCTGTCCTTTAAATTTTAATTAATTTTAGGTTTAATGGTTAATATGTATACATGATAAATAATTGGAACAGTACACATTGAATGGAAAATAATTCCCCCTCTTATCCCTGTCCCCCTGCCCCTCATTCTCCTCCAAAGAGTTACCATTGTTGCCAGTTTCCTGAGTCTTTCTAAAGATGGTCCATATTTGTGTGAACACGTATATGTATTATTCTTCATGACCCATGCTGTTCTGGTAAATGGAGATACCGTGATTAATTTGACTGATCCTTTATTGTTAGACAACCAGACATTTATTAATAACATCTGATTAACATTTAGATAAACATCCTTGAGGCATCTCTTTGGATACATACTTAGGAGTAAATCATGGGATTAAAGAGGATGCACATTCTTAAGACTTTCAGATCTTACTGTCCCATCGCTCTCCTAAAGGATGTGCCCATTTTCACTTGTACCCACAATATACCAGCCTGATGCTTTTTTGCTTTTAGATGATCTATGCCAATTTGGTAGGTGACAAGTTTGCATCTTCATTTTATTATTTTAATTTGCTTTACAATTTTGATGATTTTAAAATTTTCCTTCAAATGTGTTGGCCATTTAAATCTGAGACTTCCTAGTTTATCTTTTCCCAGTGATTTTAAATGCTCTTTATACTTAGATCTTTTGTACTGGGGAGAATGGAAAAAGATTTCTGGATATGTAAATTTCTGATGGTCAATGAAGAAGGGGAAGTCCCTCAACACTCGTTGGATAGACACAGTGGCTGCAACATTGGGCTCAGGTATAGCAAGGATTGTGAGGCTGGCACAAGACCGCACAGTGTTTCGTTCTGCTGTGCATAGGGTCACTATGAGTCGGAGACAACTCAACAGCATCTAACAACAACAACAACAACAAATTTCTGATATAAAGTGGTATTTTCCCCCTTCACTGAGAACTGAAAAGGAAAAGTAAAACCGAAGAGAGACCAGCAAGATTTAGTGATGATTTAAGGAAGGATTTCGGCTACAGAACTTTCCAGATCTTGAAGGGAGTGACCCTGGGCATCCACAGTCTCTCTCTGGACTTGTTAGGTGAGGGGTAGTGAAAGGCAGGAAGGAGTGATGTCAGAGGCCCCAGCTGTGGTCATCACTCAACCCTGACCACACCCTTCTGCATGGTTTGTTTTCAGATCATGCATGTGAAGCATTTAGCCCAATATCTTGCCCATAATTGCACTTAGTAAATGGTACCTATTTTTGTCACCATCCTCTGACAGTGATAATGATTGCCAAATATATATATATATATATATATATA
>NW_006921657.1:6265571-6281676 GCF_000298275.1 Orycteropus afer afer | reverse complement strand
TGTATATTCCTGAGTCTATATGAGTCTATATGGTGTTTTTAGGAGCTCTGGTGCTGTAGTGCTTAAGACATTTGATTGCTAATCAGAAGGCTGGCAGTTCAAACCCAATTTAGTTCTGTAGTGATACCACCTCGGAAACCCAAGGAAGAGTGTTTTTGGTGAAAGCTTACGCAACTATTTAGGTTCCCATTCAACAATTTCTATACACATTGTTCACTGACATTGGTTACACTCTTCACAATGCATGAACGTTCTCATTATTTCTATTCTGGTTGCTCCACTGATGACCATCACTTTTTGAGTGCCTACTATGTGCTAGGCACTGTTCATACTTGAACTCTTGTGCTGACAACAGCCCTGCAAGATAACATGCTCCTCCCCCTTTTACGGGAGAGAACATGGAGACTTAGAGAGGGGCAGTAACTTGCTCCAGGCCAACCATACCAGGATTCATACCCAAACAGCCTCTCTTCAAAGTCCAGACTCCATGAAAATCTCTAGGGACAGTGGACAGCTGCGTCTTGAGGTTGTGGGAAAAACAGCTTGTATAGGGTCCCCCAGGAGCTGGATTCTGCAGCCCAAGCCCCTCATTTCCCAGGCAGGCCAAGAGGGAAGGATGTTGGGCTGAGACTCATTGTACCCTGAAACTCCTGAGGACAAAAACCTGGGTTCTAAGATAGGGATGTCACCAACACAATCAGGCTCAAATAAGAAAGAATTTCCCAATCAATGACTCACAGATTTGAGGAAGGAGGCACTGTGGACTTTCTGGGCTATATCTAAGATGCTGCCCTGGGATGTTCCCTGATCTCTGTTCCCCACCCAGGAATTCCCAACGTGTTTGAGCCTGGTGGAGCCCATGAATCCATGGGCCAAGGAAGAGGGTGCAGGAGCGGCAGGATGGAGGGCAGGAAGCGCCCAGGGCATGCCCATTAGGCCTGTGCAGCCTTAGGAGAGCAGCTAGTAGTAAGCAGCCCCCACTGGTCTCGCTCTATTAGCACAGAGTTAATTACTGAGAGAAAGCAGGCAGGCCTTGGCAGCAGGGTGGCCTTTCTGGGCGTCTCCTGGCCTCACGCTGATGTTCATGGCTGTGGCTCACGAGTATCTTCTGATGAGGCTCCATTTGTTATGGTGAGACAGGTAGAACAGGCCCATTTTTCAAAGGCAGACACAGGCTCCTCCCTCAAGGGTTTCACCCTCTTCATTGACTCCCACCCCAGGGCCCAGGCCAGTACCTTCTCTGTTCAGTCTTTAGCTACCTGCTCCCATCTCCAAATAACCACCAGGGCTTCTTTGCACAGAGGTGGCATAGAATGGTAGAAAGAGTGCCCATTAGGAATATGAAAATTTCTAGTTTGAGTTCTACCTCCATGACTGGCAGTGGGCAACTGGATTAGACAAGTCCCTCAGCCGAACGTCTTCAGACACTGCTGGGGGATCATTTCTGCATAGGCTTGGACCAGCTTCCCTGACGTGCTACCTGACAAGGGATTCACCTTACTGCAGGTGGGAGTGCTACCCACTCACCATGGTGGGGGACACCTGAAGGGACCCTTGTGGCGCTCCTGCTTGTACAACTCAGAGGTGTTTGTGTGTGTGTGTCTGTGTGGGATGCATGTATGCTGCTGTTGTTGTTATTGCCATGGAGTTGACTCCTACTCATGGCCACTTTATGTATAACAGAATGAAACGTTACCCGATCTTGCACCATCCATTTGATCATTGGTACATTCCAGTCCATTGCTGTGGCTATTATGTCAACCCATCTCATTGAGGATGTATGTGTGGAGGGGGCAGTTAATGCCATGGGGCAACCCTTGACCAGTGGGAGATTGGAGCTGATGGATACATACTTTCTGTTTATTGCCCTTGGTGAAAGTTCTGAAACACCTTTATAAGGCTTCTCAGAAAAGTCTGAACACCAATTACGTGTAGCAATTGGCAATTGGATAACACACTAGTATGGGTTGAGTGGTGTCCTCTAAATAGTTATGTGGAAGTGTTAGACTCTTAGTACCTGTGAATGTGGCCTTATTTGGAAATAAGGTCTTTGCAGATGTAATTAGTTAACATGCAGTCATACTGGAATAGGATGGGCGCTAATCTGAGTCGTGTCCTTATAAAGAAGAGATTTCTCTGGGTAGTAGGCAGTAAAGTTGATGCCACTTTAGGAAACTGTTTTTTATACAAATGGAGAAACTGGAGCCCCAAGAGGGCAGGACTATTCCACAGTGTTGAGGCAGCAGAGAGGAGATGAGGGAAGGAGGCTTGGGCTTGTGGCCCAGCTTCATCATACTGCCTTTGCCTCTCTGGGCCTCAATTTCCTTGTCTCTAAAATGGAGCTAGTGCCTAATATGTGAGGAGTCCAGGATCAGATGAAATTTGGTTTGCCCAGTCTTGGTAAGCTGTCAAATGCTATGCTGACTGAATCCAGACAGTGTCTGAAATCTAGGACCCTGGATTCCTGGAACAGTGCTCTTTCTCTATGCTGGAGGTCTCAACTGAGTTTGGGGCTGCATTTCAGGAGATGAGGAATGGTACAAGGATGGAGGAAGGAGTGCCTGGCTAGATGATCCTTGGACTGAGCGACCTCCTGGGAAGAGCAATAGTTGTTCTTTGCATGGAGAGGTCTCCAGGGCTGTGACAGGTTTGGGCGAGGCTGGGCACTGGAGATCTCCACCAGCCCCAGCCCAAGCACATCCCAGCCCTGCTCCACAGCCTCCCAAACTCCCACTCATTAAATAAACACCTGTACATTTGCTCACTACGTACCTTCCCTGATTAACTCATCGCTCACCTCGGCTTTCCGTGTCCTCCCCTTGCTGCCATGGTCTCCATCTCAGAGTTAGTTTTGCACTACCCAGTAAGCACACAGCTGGTCAGTGGAGACAGAGTTAGGGCTCAAGTTTTATTGCTGTCACCTGGAAGTCCAGTCTGACCCCCCCCCCTCCCTGCCACTGCCCCTGATGGTGCCACCACCATAGCTGAAGCTGCCATCCCCACCCATGGCAGCTGACAGGCTGTGGGGGGTTGGGGAGTTTGCAAAGAACAGTTCCATTTAGTTCATTGAATGTTTATTAATCATTTATTATGCACAGACAGTGACCTGAAATGCCCTTAAAGGGACTAGCTGTCTCCTGGGACCACAGATATTAAAGGACTTTAAGTGTAAGTGAGACAGGGTCCATGGAGCCAGGGCAGAGAGATTTTACCTACAGTGAGCACACAGGAAGACCCCGTAAGGAGGGCACATACGCTGAGGCTCCCTGGATGAGGAGGCATCACCGGGCAGAGATACTGGCCTGGGAGTCCTGAGACCTGAGTTCTAGTCCCCCCTTCCCCTCAATACCTGTGTAACTTTGGCAAGCTATTTCACCCCTCTGGTTCTCAGTTTCACAGAACGAGAAACCTGAAATGTGAAGCATGAAATGGGCTGAAGGCAAGGGCTGCCTCCTGCACTGGGGCTCCTGGGTCTCAGTTGCCCGATGCTGGGCTGGAAGAGGCTTGGAATGAATGAATGGGTGTTGGTGGAAGGGTAGCATGTGGGCCTCCCCTCTTCCACTCTCACTCAGGGACTCTGATTTCTTACTCTTTGAAGAAAGACACTTAGACACCAACAGGCCTGGTGATCCTGAGCCTCAGCCCTTCATATAGTCTCCACACCCAGACCAAGCAAGCATCTCACATGCATTCAGGTGGGGTGGGCTGTGAGGCTTGCTGCATCTTCATACCATACTAAATAAGCCCAAACTCATTGCAGTCGAGTAGATTCCAACTGATGACGACTCCATGTGTTACAGAGTTGTCACACCTGCTCCATAGGGTTTTATTGGCTGTAATGTTTACAGAAGCAGATCACGAGCACAGCTGGGTGGGTTAGAACTGCTAACCTTTCAGTTAGTAGCTGAGAGCAAACCATTTGTACCACCCAGGACTTTCCATGACATATTACACATGCAGAAACAGAGACTCAGAGAGACTGAGACACTTGCCTGAGGCCACACAGCTTGGGCAGTGCCAGAGCTGAGAAGTGGCTGTGGTCTGCCTGACTTCAGTCACTGCTCTCTGCATCCCCCACCCTGCCTCTCCCAGCGTCCAGGACTGGATGAGCCGGAGAACAGCAGCCCCTCCTGAAGAAGTCACTCAGTAATCATCTTGACAAGGGGAGAGGGCAGCTCTCTGTTCCCTCCAGGCCATTGTTCTCCTGAAAATTAAGTCATCCCACTGGGCCCCTTAAGCCTTTTTGGAGCTGGCTGTTCCCAAGGCCTTAGCCAGGCGGCAGCTGGAAGTCTGTTGTTATTCATTGAATCTCTCCAGGGCGGCTGGGAACCGCCTTTTAATTGTCTCATCTCTGTCCATCCCTTTATCAAGAAAGAGACTAAGAGGTGAGAACAATCAGTTATCTCATTTCAGATCAGAGCCTAGAAAGGGCAGCTCCTCCACCAGGACCCTCTACCCTATGAGGGAGGGGTGAGTGGCTCATTTCTTCAACTCCCATGATCCTCATGCCAAATGTATCCCACCAGGCTGAGGAGGAGGATTGCCCATGGATTTGGAGGCCAAATGTTCAGGAGCTGGGGATGGAGTAGTTGAGTTTGGCTGGGATGCCTTCACTGCCCCCAAAAGTACAGAGAACATAGAACTGGAGACTGCTAGGGCTGTAAGGAAATTCAGAGATTATCTTGTCATCCATCCACCTATCTGTTCATCCATCCATCTGTCATTCATCCATTCATCTAATCATCCATCCATCCATCTACCCATCCAACAGTCTATCTATCCATCTGTTTCTCCATCCATCCATCCAACCTTTCATCTGTTTATCCATCCATCAAATAAGGTAGGGAGAAAGTGGTATTTGTCAAGAACATCACACTACAAAACGTCTTTCTCTTTACGGGTTAGGTCTTCATACTGTTTGGTTCCATTTAACAAATGGGAAAACTGAGGCCCAGAGAGAGGTAGGGACTTGTTCAAAGGCAGACAGGACAGAGCCTTGGATGGAGGCTCAGCTTGAAGCTTCCAGGGGAAGCTATGCACAAAGGCCTGGGCCAAGGGGCTAGTGGGGGCTGAAATCCAACATAGGCTCTGCTTGCCACATGGCATAGAACTGCATGTGCTTAGAGGAAGGGGAGCCTTTTTCTATGTCCTCTTGTTAAACTGAGAACCCAAATGAGGAGGCATCTTTCTGAATTGTCAGGAAGAAGCTGTGGGCTATTGGCAGCTCTGAGCTGGCTTACCTTGGCTGGAAGAGTGCTCTGGAGAGGAGGGAGAAGGAAAGAGGCCATGAGGACAGCTTGGCCTCCCCACCAGTGGTCAGGGAGGGGCCCAAGGCCTGCAGCCCCCCCAGCTTAGCCACCCAGGGACGGCAAGGCTTCTCCTGTTCTCCAAGCCGGCCACCAGCCCCATGCTATGGGCTGTTTGAAATGAGTCTTCCTGTTCACCACTTTTTTGGCTTATAATCTCTTTGGGAATGGTTTGGATTACTCTCGTGAGAAATGTCTTTTTTGGGATTTGCATTTTGTTTTGCTTTGTTTTTTAATTAATTTTACTGAAGTAAAATTTACGTACAGTAACGCACTCTTGAAAAATGTACATTTCTATGGGTTTTTACGGGAGGCCCGGGGTAGCTGTAATGGTTAAGCCCACTACTAACCAAAACGTTGGTGGTTTGAACTCACCCAGAGACACCTGGTAAGAAAGCCTGACCATCTGCTTCTGCAAAGTCACAGACCTGAAAACCAAGGGGAGCACAGCTCTACTGTGCAACACGTGGGGTCACTATGAGTCGGAAACCACTAGATGACAACTGGTTAATGAGTTTTGACAAACGTATACACTCATGTCATCATCTCCACTGTCAAGATATGGGACATTTCTGTTACTCCCAAATGTTCCCTCCCGCCCCTTTGCAGTCACTCTCACCCCAACCAGGATTTCCCAACCCAGGCCTAGGCAACCACGCATCTGCTTTCTGTTGCTAGAGACTATATTTCTCTTCTCTAGAATTTCTGGTGTCTGGATTCTTTCACTTAGCATATTTTTGAGATGCACCGTGTTGTTTTCTGTATCAGTAGTTTCTTTCTTTCATTGTTGACCAGTATTCCCTAGCATGGATGTACTATAGTATATTGATCTTTTCACCTGCCAATGGGCATTTGGGTTGTTTCTAGACTTGTAAATGAGCTATTATACACACTGTGTATGAGTCTTTGTGGGTGTAGACACACATTTTCATTTCTCTTCCCTAACACCTAAGAGGGGCATTGTTGGGTCAAGAACAGTTATATATTCAGATTTATAAGAAACTTTCACACTTTCTTCCAAAGTGGTTGTACCATTTTACACTCCTGCTGGTAACATGTGATTTCCAGTTGACCCACATTGTCCCCAGAGTGGGATATTGTCAATCTTTTTCAGTGGACCATTCCACTGTATGTGTAGTGATACCTCACTGTGGTTTTAATTCAGGGGTCTACTTTCAGGACCCACCTTTTGCTTCTCCTGCCTCCCTGTCTAGACCGTGAGATCCCCCAGAACACAGAGTGACTCATGGGTGTCATCTCAGAGCCTGTAGGGCTGGGCATAAAGCAGGATGGAGTCAGTGTTGGGTGAACTTGGAACAGAGCTAGGATTTTCCGGAGAGAGAGACTCTTCTGAACCTCAGTCTCCTCATCTGACAAATGGACATATCTCTGCCCTGCATGGTCCTCAGGGCAGCTTTGAGTTACAGGTTCAGTCAGCTGGAGGAGATGAAATCACGTTAAGAACCAGCACTAGCAGGCAACTTACCATGGACAGATCACACCACTCTTATTTGCTCCACTCCTCAGCCCCATGAGATGGTTGCTCTCATGTTCATTATGTAGAAACTGAGGCTCAGCCTGGCAAAGTGGCCCCAGGTCTGTGTAACTCCAAAGCCTGCGCTCATAACTACAATATGAACCACCCTGTTGCAGAGTCTCCCAGAATGGGCAAGGGTTTATCATTGCCATGGTCAGCAGATGAATGCTGGCCAGGATGTGCACACGCCGTGTTCCTGCCGCCACCTGGCAGCTCTTCTGGCAGCTCTGGTCCCTGGGGCTCCAACGCTGCATCTGTCGCTCCATTATCCTAAGCGGCCTCCCCGGATCCCATTACTTCACTGCTCTTATTATTTATTCATCGATGGAGCCCTCAGCCTGTGGATGGGCACTTACCTTGATGTCCCTGACAGCAGGTCAGGAGCCCCACTCAAGGCGTATTAATCACCAGCCACGCCGGCGGGGAGCCTGTGTCCCCTGAGACAGAGAGGAGATCATGTTGCCAATACAGAGGACCTATCAGCACCTCCATTTTCCCATGGATTCCAGTCCCTGACTGTAAGAGGAATCCGCTGTCTGGCATTTTAGAGCTGTTTGAACCTTAGAGAACATCGGTGCAGGCAGGGAAACTGAGGCTCAGAGGGACCAAGGCCTTGCCCAAGGTTCCACAGCTCAACGAATTGGTACCCAGGACTCTCCATATGTAAATGATAATAACACAATGATTATAACTTCATTATAGGGACAGAGCTTTACAGTTTGCATCTGTTCTACTATTTGTTGCACATAACAATCCTTCAAGATCAATAAGGGCTTTTAATCACCTAGATGTACAGCTAGATAGGTCATAGATAGAAAAACTGAAGCTCATGCAAATTAAGTGACCTGCTGGATGTCACAATGTTAAGTCACCTGGCCGGGATGGGGACCCAAGTATCCTTCTTCTTGGTCCAGTGCTCAGCCAGGAAATGCAGGACCTGTACATGCTCCTTCATTTCCTTCTGATCCTCTATGAATAAAAGGGATCGATGGTTGGCTTGGGGTATAATCCCTTTGGGAGCTGGGCTGTGCTTCAGTCTGGGAGGCTAGGAAGGGGTTCCTGCCCTCCCCGCCCACTGCTGGGCTTCAGTCTGCCACCTCTAGGCTCTCAGGAGGAGGTGGTTCATGGGCTGCAGATTGGATACCTTGTGGACACACTGGTTAGGAAGCTGGAATTGGAGACTATATTTTACTAGGAAACAAGAACGTACAGTATTTGACATTACAGACACTGCTGCCTTGGGGTTTACAGCATGGTCAGGGCTGCCAGCTCAGGAGCTATGTCATCGTGGGGGAGTTCTGGGTCCCCCTGGCTTTCAAAGGAGCTCCTATGCACAGGAATCTTGCTGTGTCTTGGTTCCACTGGTGCTGACTGACAGTTTGGTGACATAACACATAGAGATGAGGACATGCCCCTGTTCTAAAGCCTTCCATGGCTCCTCATTGCACTTTGGAAAAGGAGAGGTGGGAGCCTAGTAGGTAGAGATCAGCTCTCACAGTCCCTTTCACATAGAGGGAAAGGAAATCTGGTATCGAGGAGCCCCTGGGTCTAAAAGACTTTATGAGGAGGCATAAAGACTGGGTCTAAAAGACTTTATGAGGAGGTTTTTATACTCATTTTTATACTCATTTTATAAGAGATGAAACTGAGACTCAGAGAACACAACGAGGAAGTGTCAGAGACAGGAATGCTACACAGGTACCAGAGTCTAAAGCCCAAGCTTTTAATCCAACTGTGGGAGAAGGAACAGCTGTGTCCAGGGTGGCTGCAAGGACAGAGTTAGGAGGAGGGATAGAATTACAAGGAGGCAGACCTCAGCTCAAGATAAATCAGACCTTCCATGCTGTCTGAGCTGCCCAGGATGGAATGGGCTGCCTTTGAGGGGGAATGAGAGAGAGTTCCCCATCACTGGAGGTATGCAAGTAGACATGTGTTGGTCATCTGCTAGAAGTGTTGTTGGAGAGCTTCTGCCCTGACAGCCATAGCCTGCTCATCCAAACCCAACTGGAAGTCTTACTGGGTGGCCTTGAAGAAGCCAGCTAGCCATGGTCTCTGCTCACAAATGAGGCATGTGGCCCTTCCCGCAGGCTAAAAGGAGGTTATCAGTTTGTGGACTTGCTCTTTCAGCTAGGGCCTCTGGCTTGCAGAGTCATCCCTGGGACACTGAGTTCCCACCATTCACTTGCCTAATTTCCCACCTACCTGTTCTTTCACTCATTCCTCGCTCAGCAAATAGCACACACTCTGCTCTCTCATCAGACCAGGAGAAGGGGATTTCTCTGCACTCAGATCGGCTCCCTTCCTTCTCAGGCCGTTGATACCCCTCCACCCTGCCCAAGGGCAGCCAGCACCCATCTGCTCAATAAGTGTCAACTGAGCCATGACAGAATACCAGCATGGATATTGGGAAAGGGGGACACAGTCCTGATGTAAGGAGGGTACAGTCCATCTGGGAGGGGGCAAAAAAAGGGGAATGTTTGGAAAGTCCCTGGATACCAGTCACCTTGCTTGAAAGCCAGCCCACAACTGTAAGAAGATCACTAACAGACACAGCTAGCAGCCACTGAGCCCTTCCTAGAGTGCCACAGATCACTTGAGGGACGCCTCACAACAACCCCATCATTATTAGTCCCATTTGACAGGTGAGAAAACTGAGGCTGAGAGAGGTTAAGTCATTGGTCCAAATCAACCTCCACCCAAGTGATGGAACTAGGATCCAACACTTGGCAGTCGGAAACTAGAGTCTGCACCCTTCGCCACCTCCTCAGCCTGCCAGGCAGAGTGAGTTGGAGGTTGGGCAGGAGACAAGAGCAAGGCTATAGGTGCCTGAGGAGGGGAGCCAGGCCCTTCAGAGACACAGTGCAGACTGCGGAGCCAGCAGCCCTCTGGAACCAGGCATCATTATTCCCACTTCTAACTTGCTGTGTGAGCTTGAGCTTGAACTTCACCTCTCTGAGCCTCAGGTTCCTTCTCAGAAAAATGGACTAATCATGCCCACTTCACGGCTCCCATGAGAACGAAACAAGACAAAATGACAGTGTGACAGCCACGGGAGAGACAGGGAAGCAGCAGCTCTTATTTCAGGTCCTGGGTTCCCCACCCCGGGGGCTTCGTCCTCTGTCTTCCCAGCTCCTGCAGGGTTGCTGGGCTCAGTGGCTGGGCTTAGGGGACAGGGCAGGGAGGGAGCAAGCAGGTGGTACATTTGCGTTATTTTTACTGGCTTGAGTTATTTTCTGCTGATCTAGGTCAGCCCAGCCAGGGGGCAGCGTGAACTGCTTTTCAATCCAGCTGCAAAAAGCACGTGGCCAGGCTGTTGTGGGGCTGAGGGCTTGGATGCTGTCCTGAAGTGGAGAGATGCGGGCTTGAAACTTTGGAGCCTGGGTCCTGGCTGCTCCGAAAGGGGAGGTCCAAATGGGGACCCTGAGATCATGGTCTCAATGCCAAAGACAGACCTCTGGGGCTGCTGACTCTTCTTATGGACCTGATCCAAGGACTCTGACATCAGGCTTGCTAGATGGCCTTGATGAGTCACCTACCCTCTTTGGGCCTTACATGTCTAGTTGCTGTCATGGAGAAGGCTGCAGAGGGTAGGGTGATGGAGACATCACACAGCAGGCTCTCAGGAATTCGCCGGTGAAGGAGCTAGCCTAATTCTGGGGATGGCAGGGGCTTGTGGTACCCCATTTCCTCAGTCCAAGCTGTAGGCAGGTGAGTGAGAACTCAGGCCACTGTCAGGGGCTCTGGGGTTAACCTAGCCCTGCCTCATTCTAGAACTCCAGTCACCCAGGCCTTGCCTCCTCCTCCCCTTGTCCACCTGAACCACTGCTGTTGTCTTTACCTGCTGTGCTTTCCACACTCACCCTTCCAAGACCCCAGGACCATGCCAATCCACAGTGGCCTACTTCTTATCTATTGTCTTATGAATGAGTATTCTATCTTATCCTATGTCCCCCAATTTGAGTGCAAGCCCCTCAGGCAAGAGAGGGAGCAGAGTCTGGGTGTCCCAAATCCTGGTTCCCAGTCCCAATGCTTCCGACTTCAGCTGCTGTGTGATATCAGGTAAGTCACTTAACATCTCTGAGTCTTAGTTCTACCCATAACATGGAAGTAAGATCTGCTTTGCTTACTTATTTGTGGGATTCAAATAAACTAAAGAGAATTGAGGCCAACTTTGTCTGGAGCCACTCAGCTGGGCCAGAGACAGAGATGAGCTGCCTATTGCTCCTGGCCCCAGGGGTATGGAGCCTTAATGGGGTCTGAGATTAGTCTAAACGGGCAGATCAGGGAAGGTTTCCTGTGAGCTAGACAGGTAGGCAATGTCATGGTCAGGTGTGTGTAGAGCTATGAGGGATGTAAAAAGCAGCAGTATATATAATGTGCTGGCAACAGAGCTATACAATAATGACCAAAAAACTGGCAGACACCAACAGAGCAACCTTGTCCCTGCCTGCCAGCAAAGACCTATAGTCTGGCGGGGGAGACAGATGTTAATCAAATATGCACCAAAGAATTCAAAGCCTTAACTGTGGGCTGGGTGCTGCTTTTGGAGAATAGCAGTTATCTAATGAGTGTTTTCTCTATGCCAAGCACTTTATATACATTACTTCATTCGGTCCTAACTGAGGCATACACTACTGATCTCCCAGTTTATGGGAGAGGAGTTTGAGGACCAGAGAGGTAAAATAACTTGCCCAAGGGTGCACAGCTATTGTGTCTCTCAGAAAAAAAAAAAAAAAAACACCAAACTCACTGCAATTGAGTTGATTCTAACTCATAGTGACTACCCGTTGGGTTTCTGAGGTGGTAAATCTTTACTGAAGTAGATTGCCCCATCTTCTTTCCACAGAGTGGCTAGTGGGTTTGAACAATCAACCTCCTAGTTAGCAGTCAAATGCCTTGGGCACTACACCACCAGAGCTCCTTATTATGTCTCTGTTGTTGTTGTTGTTGTTATGTGCCATTAAGTCGGACCCGACTCATAGCCCTCCTTGGGCTTCTGAGGCAGTATCACTACGGAAGTAGATTGCCCCATCTTCCTCCTGAGGTGTGGCTGGTAAGTTTGAACCGCCAGCCTTGTGGTTCACAGTCAAGTGCCTTAGGCACTACACTACCAGAGCTCCATTGTGTCTCTAGTGTGTCTAATTCAGTTGCTCTCTCTCTAGTATTTTTTGTTTCCTCTCTCCCCAGCCCCTTGTCTAGCTGCCAGACTTTGGGAGAGGGATCACACAGCAGAATAAAGTCAATGCCTGAACAGCCCTGGGCAGAAGCAATAGATTTACAAGTGTAGCTGGGGACCTTTGCTAGATTGCACCCCACTTCTTCCTCCAGACTCCATGAAGAGTCGCAGCCCCTGGCAGGGAGTAGAGCCAAAGGGGGTAGACAGGTTTACAGGGTACAAGCCTCCTGCCACAGGGAAGAAGAGGATATGGAAAGAGGGGTATCATTGCTGATGTCAGGTGGATCTGGCTCAAAGCAAAGAATACCAGAAAGATGTTTACTTGTGTTTTCTTGACTATGTGAAAGCATTTGATTGTGTGGATCATAACAAATTGTGGATGACATTGAGAAGAATGGGAATTCCAGAACACTTAATTGTACTCATAAGGAACTTGTACATAGACCAGGAGGCAGGCGTTCAAACAGAACAAGGGGACACTGCGTGGTTTAAAGTCAACAAGGGAGTGCGTCAGGATTGTATCCTTTTGCCGTACTTATTCAATCTGTATGCTGAGCAAATGATCAGAGAAGCTAGACTATATGAAGAAGAATGTGGCATCAGGATTGGAGGAAGACTCATTAACAACCTGCGATATGCTGATGACACAACTTTGCTTGGTGAAAGTGAGGATGACTTGAAGCACTTACTGATGAAGATTGAAGACTACAGTCTGCAGTATGGATTGCACCTCAATATAAAGAAAACAAAAATCCTCACAACTGGACCAATAAGCAGCATCATGATAAATGGAGAAAAGATTGAAGTTGTCAGAGACTAAGGTGCACGTGACACAAGCCATAGTATTTTCAATCACCTTATATGCACGTGAGAGCTGGACAATGAATAAGGAAAACTGAAGAAGAGTCAGTGCTTTTGAGTTGTGGTGTTGGTGAAGAATGCTGAAAATACTGTGGACTGCTAAAAGAGCAAATCTGTCCTGGAAGAAGTGCAGCCGGAATGCTTCTTGGCAGCAAGAATGGTCAGACTTCATCTCACCTACTTTGGTCATGTTGTAAAAATGGACCATTCTCTGAAGAAGGATATCATGCTTGGTAAAGTGGAGGGTCAACAAAAAAGGGGAAGGCCCTCAATAAGATGGATTGACACAGTGGCTACAGCAATGGGCTCAGGTATAGCAAGTATCGTGGAGCTGGCACAGGACTGGGAAATGCTTCATTCTGCTGCACATAGGATCGCTATGAGTCAGAGATGACTCGATGGCACCTAACAACAATAACACAGGGAAGAGGGATGGCCACAGCTATTCCTCAGACTTTTTCCAGGCTTGAGAGGGCTGGAGAGGTTTCTTATGGCCAGGTGAGAAGCTAGTGAGTCCCTGTGATGGGGTCCTGCAGATATTTACCTGCCTCCCTACCCTACCTAGGCAGCACCCAGAGTTTCTCTGTGCCCAAGGTCTCACCCTAGCCATGTGGGGAGGTAGAGGCAGCTTGGATGGCCCTTGAGTCAGACTGATGATGAAGATACAATGGGGACTGTGGGGCCTGGAGATGGGACTGGAATGAGGATGTGCCAGAGGGCATCAAGTGGGCAGATGACATCCCCAGCACTAACACATCAGCACTATGGGACCCTCCCTCCCATGCCCAGGTCCTGCCTGGGATGTAGATGAAACTCCAGGGAGAGCAGGAGGATCCTGAATTGCCTTAGATTATATTTCAGCCTCCTGGCCAAATGAGGGCTTATGTAGAAATCAAATTCAGTACCGAAAAATAAAGTCACATTTTTTGTGTCCTGATTTTATCAACTCAGAATTTCTGTGAAGGAGACATATGGGACACTGTGAATCTGGCCTCAGTGGGGGAGGGGCGGGGGTCAGGGAAGGCTTCCTGGAAGAAATAATGCTTGGGCTGAGTTCTGGAGGAAGAGTAGGAAATAAGAGGGATGGAAAGGATGGCGTAGTCAGGGACAACAGCATGTGCAAAGGCCCTGTGGCAGGTGAGAGCTTGGTGGGAATTGAGGAACAATGAGGTGGCTCCTTCCACTGTTTGTAGACTGCCTCTTTAAACTGCAATGAGGCAAAACTGTAGTGAGTGCAGTTCCTAAGAACTTGTATGGGAACTCAGGGGAGTGGGACTCTCAGAACATTCCCAGTTGTTGGTCTCCATCTGCTCAGACTTGACTTTTGCTAACCCTGAGATTCAGAAAAAGCAGCAGAGAAGGCTCTCTGCTGCCTTTATTGTTCTGTTGGGGTAACCGAGGGCAGAGAAGGCAAGTGACTTACTGAAGGCCCACCTATCCCACAAAGCAGAAAAACTACTGTAGAGCTGGGGCCCTGGCTTATAGGGTACAAGCCTTCTGCCACCAGGGAAGAAGGCAGGCCACAGCTATTCCTCAGAACTTCTTCAGGCTCGAGAGGGCTGGAGAGGTTTCCAGTGGTCAGAAAGACAACACTGTGGCAGCTGCTGTGGGGGGGAGGTAGACCAGTTGGAGTGCGCAGCTATTCTACTTCACTCTTCACAACCCCACAACCACCATAGGGATCAGTTCAACAGCTAAGAAGGCTGAAAGGGGTGGGCCTTTCACTGTGTCTGATGCTGACTCATCCATCAGAGCCCCAGCCTGTGACTGGACCCCATGGGTCCCAACAGACTCAGAACTTCTGAGGACATGGGGGCTGGGCAGTGAAATGCTCAAGGTCACAGGAGGCTAGTAGCTGGTAGCCTGGACCACCAGAGTGGTTCCACCTGTGTCTGAAGAGCCAGCTCTGCCTCCTTGGGCAGTGTCCCTGCCCTTCTGTAGCCACGGAGCAGGTGGCCTGGCCTACAGGAGAGGAGGGAATGGGGAGGGCCATAAGCATCAGTCCCATGGGCTTGCTAGGTAATTATGCATCAGGAGCTAATATTAATAAAGGCTCCAAGAAAAGGGTTTTAATTCCAGATCTCACCACTAGATTATTGCACATGAGGGAAATATCAGGCCCCAAAACTGTCTCTATCCCTTGCCCTTTGTCTCTAAGCAATCTGCTGCTTTTATTAATTCTGACTGGATTTTCCCAGGCCAGAAAGGGAGGACAGGACAAGGAAGTTACAGGGAGAGGTGGAGCATAGTAATTTGGAACAGACGTTGAGAAGGATGGAAAAACACACAGGCCAATGCCTTCTCCTACTCCTTCCTCACCCCTGCCCACTTGCACAGATACCTGTAAAGCTCTCTATCCCAGAGGTTCCCTGGAGAATGCAGTGCCCACAGCTCTACCCAGCCCCAGCTCCACCCTGCTGCCCTCAGAACTGAGGCCCCCCACCTTTTATTTTACCTTCCCTCTTCCCTCCTCAGTTTCTCCCTTCTTTCTCATCTCTTTCTCCTCTAAACATCACAGTATGAGTTTCTTTCCAATCTGAACCCACCCAAGTGGCCCCAACTCCTTGAGTTACTTAGAGTGATGCTGGGATTCAACCTCTAGGAATTTTTCCAAAAAATGAACCAAGTTAAAGGAATATCTGAAAAATCCTAAATATCCATCAAGGGAAACTTGTCTGTTAAATTATGGTACAGCCATGCACTGAGGCAGTCTGTGTGTCAAATAAATGGAATAATCTACAAGGTATATTGTTGAGAGAGAAAAAAATCAACATGCAGAATAGCATGCCTAGTGCTACTGTTTGTGTAAAAATACATGTACATGTATGCTTATATGACCCATCTCATTATAAGATTATTGTGGAGACTAAAGGAGATGGTGTTCATTAAGTGCTTGGTACAAAGTCTGTTGGTATTTACTGTTGTTACCATTTTTTTAAATTTATTTTATTATTTTATTTTTATTTATTGTGATTTGGGTGAAGATTTACAGAGCAAATTCACTTTCCATACAACAGTTCACATATACTTTGTCTCATGTCATTGACCACAGTATACCACAATGCAACAGCTCCCCTCCCACTTCCTCCCCATAGTTACCTCTTCCCAGTGTTCATCCCTCCATAGTCTCCTGCCCCCTGAGCTGTCTCCCTGTGCATAAGCAGCCCTTCCTTCTCCCATGATTGTTCTCTCCAGGGCATGTGTCTACTTGAGGTAAATGTTTAA
>NW_006921657.1:6261654-6264836 GCF_000298275.1 Orycteropus afer afer | reverse complement strand
CAGAGCTCCTAATATGACTCCAAAATTCTTTCCCATTCTACCTTGATAACTCTCTTGAAAGGGTATTTATATAGATAGCACTTGAGGAGAAGACTGGAGCAGATTGGAAATGAGAAGAGGCTTGCAGAGGCTTCAATGGGGCAGTAGGAGGCCTTAGGCTGGTACCATCTGGCTGCAGCCCTGGGTGGTACCCACTGCTCTAAGGGCCTCTGGAGATAGACATCTGAACCCAGACCTGTGGTTGGAAGTTTCAGGAAGGCAGACTTCAATGCAAAAGAAGCAAGAACCATTAGAGATAGTTTCCTAGAGAAGAAGTTATCTCCCCATTACATTAGACATCCCAACAGAGGCAGGCTACTATTTGGTTGGACGGCCAAAGAGGAAATACCTGTACAGCATAGAGATGAAGCCATTCACTCTAACATGGTTCTAAACATCTGTGACCATGAGTTCAAACTCTGAAAGTCTTTCAGTGCTCCAGAGAGCTGTGAAAATTCAGATTCCCAGGCATTCATTTATAGATATTCTATTTGGCTGGAGTGTTATTGTTGTTAGTTGCCATCAAAACCAAAAAACCACACCTACTGCCATTGAGTTGATTCCGACTCATAGCAACTCCTATTGGGTTCCCTAGGTGGTAAATCTTTATGGAAGTAGATTGCCCTATTGTCCTTCCATGAAGCAGCTGGTGGGTTTGAACTGCCAATCTTCTGGTTTGCAGTCATATGCCTTAGGCACTACACCACCAGAGTTTCTTAGTTGCCATCAAGTTGGGTCCATTTCATGGTGACCTTAAGTTTAACAGAATGAAACATTGTCCAGCCCTGACTCATCATGATTTTTGATATGTTTGAACACCTGTTGTGGCTATTTTGTCAGTCCATCTAATTGAGGGCTCTTCTACTTTACTAGACAGGATGTCCTTTTCTAGCGATTAGTCTTTCCTGATGACATGTCCCAAGTAAGCAGGCCGAAGTCTTGCCACCTTTGTTTCTAAGGAACATTCCAGTTATATTTCTCCTGAGATTGATTTATTTGTTCTGGTATAATTCATAGTCTTCACCAATACCCCCATTCAAATGCATCAATTATTCTTTGGTCTTCCTTATTCATTGTCCAGCTTTTGAATGGATATGAAGCTATGGAAAAGACTATGGCTCAAAAGATAGGCATAGGAGTTGAACATTTACCTGAGGTAGATACACTCCTTAGAGAGAACAATCATGGGAGAAAGAAGGGCTGTTTATGCACAGGGAGACAGCTCAGGAATGGACACAGGTCAGAGGTGACTGTCGGAAGGAAGTGGGAGGGGAGCTGTTGCATTGTGGTGAATTGTGGTCAATGTCATGAAACAAAGTGTATGTGAACTGCTGTATGGAAAGTGAATTTGCTCTGTAAATTTTCACCCAAATCACAATTAAAAAAAAAAAACTTAATAGGAAAATGAAATTCCAATTTAAAAACTGGGCAAAAGATTTGAATAGATACTTCATCAAAGAAGATACACAAATAACAAATAAGCACATGCAAAGATGTTTAACAACATTAGTCACTAATAAAATCAAATAAAAACCATAATGAAAAAAAAAAAAAAAAAAAGAAGACTATGGCTTGGATCAGGCACCTTAGTCATGAAAGTGACTGAGGTGGAGCCTAGACATCAGTATTTGTAAAAATAAAAAAAAATAATAAAATAAAAACCCTTTAGGTGGAGGTTCTGTTTCTGGGCAAGATAAAGTAAGTATACTTCACCTTGCTTCTGTGACTGAATTCAACTGTAAAATCTGGACAGAATACATGGAGCAGCCATTTGAGGACTCTAAAAAGTAAGTAGTAGCAACTAGATTGGAAAAAAGAACAATAACAACAACAAACAGATTTTAAGTTCCCATCAAACCAGAAGCTCTGGTGACATGGTGCCTAAGGCATTTGACTGCTAACCAGAAATTTGGTGGTTCAAACCCATCAGCCGCTCCATGGAAGGAAGATGGGGCAATCTACTTCCTTAAAGATTTATTGCCTTGGAAACCCAGTGAGGGTTGTTAAGAGTCAGAATCAACTCAATGGCAGTGGTGGATCAAACCAGAAGATTTAAACAAGTCTCAGAGTCTCATAATTCAATTCAAAATATCCAAGAAACAATCCAAAATTACTCAGCATACAAAGAACCAGGAAAATCCCAACTCCCATGGGAGAAAACAATCAACAGGTACACATGCCAAGGTGACACAGGTGTTGGAATTATCTGACAAAGACCTTAAGTAGCTATTTCACAAATGCTCAAAAAAGCAATCACCAGTTGCAAACACTGTTGAAACAAATAGATGAACAGTCTCAGTGAAGAGATAGAACAGGGTTTCTCACCAGTGGCACTCTTGAAACTTTGGGCTGATTGGCTCTTTGTTGTGGGGGCTGCCTTGTACATTGTAGGACATTTAGAAGATGCTGAGCTCTACTCACTCTATGCTAGTAACAGCCTCATGATCCCCCTAAGTTCTGACAACCAAAGATGTCTCTAGACATTGCCAAATGTTTCCTGGGAAACAAAATCACTCTAAGTTGAGCACTACTGAAATAGAATAGAAAAAGAAAAAGAAAATGGAAATTTTAGAAAGGAAAAGTATGGTAAATAAGAATTTTAACAATTCATTATGGACTCAGTAGCAGATTGGAGATGACAGGAGAGAAAAAAATCTGAGAACTTGAAGATAGACCAATAAAAATTAACCAGTCTGAACAACAGAAAGAAATAAAGATTGAAAAAAGGAATAGAGCCTTGTGCATTACAACAAAAGGTTTAGCATTTGTGTCATCAGAGTCTCAGGAAGAAAGGAGAACAGATGCAGTGCTGAAAAAATATTTGAGGAAATAATGGCTAAAAACCTCCCAAGTTTGCTGAAATATATAAACCTAGATTTCTAAATAGTTCAATCAATTCCAAATAGGATAAACCTAAAGAAATACATGCTTAGCTATATCATAAACAAACTTCTGAAAACTAAAGACACAAAATTTTGAAATTAGCCAGTTGAAAATGGTGCATTAATATAGGAAGCAATGATTCTAATGACTGTGGATTTCTCATCAAAAACCATGAAGGCAAGAAGAAAATGGCACGGCATATTTCAAGTGTTAAAAGAAAACTGTCTACTCAGAATTCTAAACCTGGCAAAAATATCCTT
>NW_006921657.1:6145481-6255954 GCF_000298275.1 Orycteropus afer afer | reverse complement strand
GGTGGGTTTGAACCACCAACCTTCGGGTTAGCAGTCAAATGCTTCAGACACTGCACCACCAGAGCTCCTTAATGATATGTTGTTGTTATGTGCCGTCAAGTCAGACCTGACTCATAGCGACACCTCCTTGGGTTTCCAAGGTAGTATCACTACAGAAGTAGATTGCTCAACCTTCCTTCCAAGGAGTGGCTGGGGGGTTTGAACCGCCAGCCTTCTGGTTAGCAGTCTAGCAGTCAAATGCCTTAGACACTACGCTACCAGAGCTCCTCCTTAATTATATGTTGTTGTTGTTGTTGTTATGTGCCGTCTAGTTGGACCCGACTCATCGCGACCCCTCCTTGGGTTTCCGAGGCAGTATCACTACGGAAGTAGATTGCTCCATCTTCCTTCCGAGGAGTGATATAGGTAGGTTAAAAGTAAAAGGATGGAAAAAAATATACCACACAATCAAGGGGCTGAAGATCAAGGATTCAGAGTCAAGCTGTCATTTACTAGCTTGGTGATTATGGACCAGTTAATTAATCTCCCCAAATCTCAGTGTTCTCCCTTGTGAAATGGATATAGTAATGAATGGCTCCACTTCTTAGTGAGGCCTGAAAGACAAGCAAAGTAATTAGAACAGGGCCTGGCATGTAGTAAGTGTTATCATTGTTATTCTGTTAGATAATCTGTTTGGGGGTCTGTCTCCTCTACCAAATAGACACCAGGGGTATTGTCTTTACATTCAGTAATTAGCACAATTCTTAGTGTGTGGTGGATGCTTACGGCAAAAAAAGAGTAAATAATGTGCATGCTACTTATTTTAAATGATTTTTACACTCAAATGAAGCCTTGCCAGGCCATGTGACTCACCTCAGATTTACCCTGAACCAACTAGTGGCTGTGAGTTCTAGGCCAAAAAAGGATCTCCTCTGGAGTCTCTCAGCCTGAAGCCAGACTAGAGCCTCTTCCCAAGCTGTCTGGGCTGCCAAGACAGGCATTTGTGGGAAGAAAAGAAGCTAGGCATAAAAGACCACAGCCACCCCTAACTCACTGCCTACCCTTAGGGAAATAAAGTATCCCTCTCAGCATGGGAAGCAGTAACTAGAGTTTGTGGCAGGTGTGTTCTGCTCCCTAGAGAGACCAAAACTCCAAACTCACTGCCATCAAGTCGATTCTGACTCATAGCAACTCCCATTGGTTTCCAAGGCTGTACATCTTTACAGAACCAGACTGCCCCATCTTTGTTCCACAGAGCAGCTGGTGGGTTTGAGTCACTGACCTTTTTTTGGTTAGCAGGCAAATGCCTTTACCACCACACCACTGCAGCACTTCCTGGAGGAGAGGAAGGATGAAAAAGAAAGGAAGAGAAGACTGTGGGCACATGGATTGGGATAAGCAGACATTCTTTGGGTGTACGTGGGGGACAGTTTGACACCACCAAGCAAAGCCAAACATTTGCATACCCTACCCTCCCTTCCACTACCTGTCTGTCAGTTCATCGTAGTGTGATAGCTTGTGTGTTGCTGGATGCACTAGTGGAAAAAAAAAAGCTCTAGAAATTGATGGAATACCAATTGAAATATTTCAACAAACAGATGCAATGCTGGAAGTGCTCAACTATGTGGATCATAACAAATTGTGGATAACATTGTGAAGACTGAGAATTCCAGAACACTTAATTGTGTTCATGAAGAATCTGCACATGGACCAAGATGCAATTGTTCAAACAGAACAAGGGGATACTGCACAGTTTAAAATCAGGAAAGGTGTGTGTTGGGGTTGTATTCTTTCACCATGCTTATTCAATCTGTATGCTGAGCAAATATTCCAAGAAGCTGGACTATGTGAAGAAGAATATGGCACCAAGATTGGAGGAAGACTCATGAACAAACTGTGATATTCAGATGACACAACCTTGGTTGCTGAAAGTGAAGAGGACTTAAAGCATTTACTGATGAAGATCAAAGAATACAGCCTTCAGTATTACATTTCAACATAAAGAAAAAAAAATTCTCACAATAGGACCAATAATCAACATCATGATAAGTGGAGAAAAGAGTGAAATTGTCAAGGATTTCATTTTACTTGGACTCCCAATCAGCACTCATGGAAGTAGTGGTCAAGAAATCAAATTATTTACATTGAGCAAATCTGCTACAAAAGACCTCTTCAAAGTGTTAAAGAGCAAAGGTACGCCTGACCCAAGCTATGGTCCTTTCAGTTGCCTGCCTCGTATGCATACAAAAACTGTATATTGAATAAGGAAGACCAAAGAAGAATTGATGCATTTGAATTATGGTGTTGGTGAAGAATATTGACTATACCATGTGCTGTCAGAAAAACCAACAAATCTGTTTTGGACGAAGTATAGCTGGAATGGGCCTTAGAAGTGAGGATGGCAAGACTTCATCTCTTGTACTTTGGTCATGTCGTCAGGAGGGACCAGGAGCTCTGGTGGCCTAGTACCTAAGGAATTTGACTGCTAACCAGAAGGCTGGCAGTTCAAACCCATCAGCCACTCCTTGGAAGAAAGGTTGGGCACTCTACTTCTGTAGTGATACTGCCTTAGAAACCCAAGGAGGGGTCGCAGTGAGTCAGATCCTACTTGATGGCAGTGGGTATCAGGAGGGACCAGTCCTTAAAGAAGGAAATCATGCTTGGTAAAGTAGAAGGTCAGCGAAAAAGCGGAAGACCTTCAATGAAATGGATTCATACAGTGGCTGCAACAATGTGCTCAACCATAGTAACAATTGTGAGGATGACACAGGACCAGGCAGTGTTTCATTTTACTGTACATAGGGTTGCTGTGAATCGAAACAAACTCGACAGCACCTAACAACAACAACCCTCCATTAATTTTCCCACTGGCCACCTGTCCCATTGAGAAACTCTGACATGTGTGCACCCAGAGAAATGCATAAGAATGTGTGTAGCAGCAAGCAACAAATAAACAAAAACAACCTAAAATAAAAACAATAATTGTTTGAAACAATGGGGAACACCCAAGTGTTCATGTTCAGAATGAATAAGTAAATAGTGGCATATTCACTCACTAGAATATTATACAGCAGTGGAAAACAAAGGAACTATAGCTGCATACAATATGGACAAATCTAGAAATTATAATGTGGGGCAAAAAAGTTATCACAGATAAACATATGTAGTATGAGCTTATTGATATAAAAGCCAAAGTCATCAAATAAATTATGATTTTTTTAGGGGGATATCTACGTGTGGTTAAACTATAAAGAAAGGCAAGGGATGGTGAATCCAAACTCAAGTCAGAGTTGCTTCTGGTAGGGAGCCTGGGAGAGTGGTTGGGGAGGAGCACGTAGAGGCCATCTAAGGCAGTGTTTCTCCAGCGTTAATGTTCTAGTGTGCATACGGTTCACTAGAGATCTTGTTAAAACAGATTGTCATTTGGGTGTCTAGGGTGGAGGCTGAGATTCTGCATCTCCCCCAAGATCCCAGGTGATGCTGATGTTGCTGGTTCAGTTTGTTTCTAAACCTAGATACTGTGATAGTCTAGCCTAGGGCGATTGACCCTCACTGCTCAGAAGGAAGATGGGGCAATCTACTTCCATAGTGAAACCACCTCGGAAGCCCAAGGAGGGGTCTCAGAAACCCAAGGAGGGGGTCACCCAAGGAGGGGTCTCGGAAACCCAAGGAGGGGTCGCTGTGAGTCAGTCAGACTCAATGGTACATAACAACAACAACAATAGCACATTAGAGTCACTCAGAGAGCTTTTCATAAGCACTGATACCCAGGCCCCACCCAAGACCAATTAAATGAGTACCTCAGGGGGTGGAACCCAGCAATGTCTTTCCCAAAATCCCCTCAGGTGACTATTGTGAGCAGGGTGGAGGCCACACCATTCCAGCTCTGAATCTTGGTGATGTTACACAGGTGTTACCTCATTTTCATTCTTTAGGCTTTTTTATATATATTAGCTATACTTCTTTGTATGTATGAGGCACTTAAAAAATGTAAACTAAAAACTAAATAAGAATTGAGATGAAAAAGTCAAGCCCAGAGATGTGAAGCCAGGGAGGGAAGAAGCAAGGAACCAAAGAACCTTCCTAAATTTGCTTCATCCGTCAGTCAGGAATCCTGTCAGCCCTTTGGGCCTGTCAGTCAGCACAGCAGGCAGTTGCTGTGTTGTGGTCTGTCAGCCAGCCAGCCATCTGTTAGTGGCCAGAGTCAGCCAGTCAGCAGCATGATTGTTTAAGTAATGGGTCATCCCATCAGTCTGGTCATCACTGAGCAGGTCTATCTACTTCCAATCAGCCAGTGAACTGGCTGATTAGTGTGGTGGTCAGTTGGTCAGTCAATCATGTTGTTAGTCATGTTGTCAGTCATGTTGTCAGGCACTGTTGTCAGTTACTACTAAGCCAACCAGACTGTCAGTTGATCAAATGGCTTTGCAGTGCATTGCCATGAAGGTTAGTCTGAAAAGCCTATCAGTCTATGAGTGGTCAGTCATCAGCATGTCAATTGGTAAATCTGTCAGTTAGCCAGCCATAAGTTAAGTCAGTGAGACAGGCAGCAAGCAATCCATATCTGTCAGATAGGCATTTTCTATACTAGTCAATTACTTGGTGACATAATCTTTAGCCAGAAAACCCATGACTTTCTCAGTCATACAGTAAGTCTGTCAATCCTAAATCAGTCAGACAGCCTATGAGTCTGTTAGACATTATACCAATCAGTCAATTGGTCATTCACAGAGGGTTTTTGGTCTGTCAATCCATCTATGTTTGATTCACAAACTCACTATGTCCATCATGAGTCTGTAGTCAGACACTTGCTGTGTCAAGCAGTTACTTGGTCTGTCACTGTGTCAGTTGGTAAGATGGTCAAGTCAGCAAGACAGTCGGTAGTCAGCCAGCCAATCTATGCTTCTGTCAGTCAGACACTTAAAATATCAGCCATTGTATCACTCAGTCAGTTGGTCAGACAGTTGGTGAGTCAGGCAGAAAGCCAGCAGGTAGGCACATGCCTCTCTCTCCACTGAGCCTGCTTCATTAAAAGCCATGTGGACTTGGGGAGACTTCTGAGGCCCTGTTCAAAGGCAAGGTTCTGTTACTATTATTATCCAAGAAACCTCCCAAGGCTCCGGAAAGCAGAAAAAGCTATCAATAGACCTCCCTCTCCTCCCCCGTCCCTACCTCTCTCTTCATTAATGAAGTTGCTGCCACAGAGAAGGGGCACTTCCTGGAAGCCGGAATTGGGGGAGTGGGCAGACGGTGAATTGTTCCAGTCAGTCCTAGACCTCCCTGGTCAGTCATCCTCTGCTGTGATCACCAAGGAGGAAGGAGGGAGGCAGTCCTGACTAAGAACCCCCTTTTCTCTTGGGGGCACACCAGAAGTCTAGAAAGTACCCTTTAGATAAACAGGGCAGAGGCAGGGGCAAGTAGCTAAATTCAGCAAGACTATGAGTAAATGTGGATTTTATGTCAGCTCTTGTTGTAATCTATGACTGTAAAAAGAAAAAAAAAATACATTTGCTGAGTCTACCTTTGATTTTGTGGGATTTCTATTTGCATGGTCTTACTTGAGCTTCATAACCATCCTACAAGGTAGTTAGTATTTACCCCCTATCATAGATGAGGTCACTGAGACCCAGAGAAAACACTTTCCCAATGTCAGTTCAAACCAAGTGTCTGGTTCCTGAAGTCACACTCTTCGTTTTATCAGCCTCTCTGATGCTGGCAGCGAACTTTCTGCTCTTAGCCTTCCTTTCCAAGTAGATTTCTCAGGGCTCTTTGTGCTCTTAAGCTTGCTAACTACAAAGTGGCTCTCTCTTGGACTTACACTTGAGGCCTTCTATGCTAGGGCCAGACTGGGAGAGAAGGTAGGCACTAAAGAGTGACCTTCCCTGGCCTTGGACTTACAATCACTGGCCCACTCTTTATAAGCCTCTGGATTTGTGGATGTGGAAAGGAGTTTGAAGCTTATCTAGACTGCATCCAGTCTCACTGCAGAATCCTTCCTGCAGCCAGGCACTCAGAATCCCATATGTGCTTACACATTCCCAGTGACAGGAAGCTTACTACCTCTATAAGCAACCTGTTCTATTTTGGGACAGCCTCAGCTCTTGGAAAATTCTTCCACATTTTAAGCCAGAACTTTTGGGTCTCAGTCTTACATTCTGGTGCTGCCCAGATCAAGCTTCTGGCTATTCAAGAGGGCTGACCCTGTTACCCAGGCTTGGGAAAAGACAACTTCATTTCCTCTTTGGTCAAGGCTTCAGTTCTTTGTGGGGAGAGGGCAGAATGCTGGAAAATACTGGGAAAAGTAATACTCTTGGGTCAATGTGGTAGACTGATTGCCTTAATGACCTCAAGTTTTCATGCCTTGCTGTGATTACAGTTTTAAGGGATACCCTCTGACATTGACTTGGATGGCCAATGGCAAACCTAACACAAGAAGAGGCTGTAAAGGCCCTTGAGTGTTTATATTTCTTCTGCTGGATGCTTGCCACCTCTGCAAGACCAAGCCTGGGGTAGCCTACTAGAGGGACCCAAGAAGAACATGGAAGAGAGCCCAATTATCCTGGCCAAAGTCATCCAGCAAGCAGCCTGCTCCTTTGGATCTCCCAACTCACTATGGCCCTTTGAATGAGCCTCGTCCGTATAGCTGAACCCAGTCTAGATGAGCAGAACCAGCTAGCTGTCCTATAGACTCATGGGAAATAATAGTTATTATTTCAAGCTACTGAGTTTTAGGCTGCTTTGTACATAGCCATAGCTAACTAATAGAGTCAACCACTCAAAATTGTCCAGTTTTCAATCCTGCCTCACCCTTTCCTGTCAGTGTGACTTCAAATAAGTTAGATAGATAATCTCTGTAAGCCTTAGTTCTCTCATTTGTGAAATGGGGCTACTCAGCCTTGCTCTGTTTTGCTCAAAGGAGACAGTCAATAGAGATGATAGACATGGAAGTGCATTGCTAACTGTGAAGTGTTGTGCACAGGGAAGAGGCTGGGCTCAGGAGTAGGCCTGGAATTGGTGTCCCCACAGCTGCATGTCAGGGCTTGGCTAAGTAGAGGGCACTGCACTGTATTAACCCAGCTTACCTTATGCTCAGAAGCAAGGCTGGCAGGCTGAGTAATAGATCCAGCCCAAGACTTATTTACAAACACAGCCCTTTCACCTTCACTTCCTCAGTAAGCCCCATTGGCAGTATATAAATGAGAATCAATAGGCCAGTGATTAGACTGTAAATATCCCTCCCCTTAGGCTCTAGAGCTCTGAGTCTCTTAGTTGAGGGCAACAGAGCTGGGAGCCCCTTGTTCTGAGCCTCTCAGCTGAAACGGTGTCAAGTATGCCTTGCATGGGGGCCTGCCTGGGGCCCCAGCCTAACCAACCACCCAGAACAGAGAAGAGGCTGCTGCCACATTTCTGAATGGGAAGAAGACCTGATCTGGGCGGGACCACATCCAAGGAACTCTCAAATCACCTCGCAGTCTGTTCTAGGGTAGAAGGGGAGGAGAACCATGTGATAAGGCCTAACCCCTCTCCCCGGCTGAGACTTGGAATACCTGAGTCAGAAAGGGACCAAGATATCGTCTACCCATGCACCTACACATTCTGTGGAGACACCTCCCATCCCAAAAGGGAGAGTGACTCATCCAAGGACACATGGCCAGAAAGTTACAGAACACAGATCAAACCCAAATCCATGGCCTCCAGTTCCATGCCTTCAGCTAAGACAGAAGAGGCATTGTAGTGCAGATGTAGGGTAAAAAACCAAACCAAACACACTGCCATCGAGTTGGATCCAACTCACAGCGACCCCTCCTTGGGTTTCCGAGGTGGTATCACTATGGAAGTAGATTGCCCAACCTTCCTTCTGAGGAGTGGCAGTGGATTTGAACTGCCAGCCTTCTGGTTGACAGTCAAATGCCTTAGGCACTATGCCACCAGAGCTTCTCAGATGTAGGGTTTGTTGTTGTTGTTATGTGCCGTCAAGTCGGACCCGACTCATAGTGACCTCTCCTTGGGTTTCCGAGACAGTATCACTACAGAAGTAGATTGCCCCATCTTCCTTCCAAGGAGTGGCTGGTTGGTTTGAACCACCAGCCTTCTGGTTAGCAGTCAAGTGCCTTAGCCACTATGCTACCAGAGCTCCCAAATATAGGGTAGGGGGTGGTAATGTTGGGAAGGGACACAGATTGTGAGACAGCTAATGGGGGCCTGGGCGACAGGAGTCGGTGAACTGAAGGGGCACAGTGAAGTACATTGGAAAAGACAGTTCTCAGAGAAATTGAGGATAGGTGGGTGTTAGGAGGGTGTTAGTGAGCAGAAGCCAGTGAGCTTAAAACTTTGGTACAAGGAAAAAGAGGGTATAAGGGATCCTGTGGTAAGCTGGAAACTAGTACAAGGAATGCACACACACCACAGGGTACAGGTGGACTTCCTTGACTATGGACATCTGGGAAGCTGGGTGATCAGAGGTGGGAATGTCGTAATGGATGGAGCACGACAAAGCCCCTTTCCAACCCCAATAGGCCTAGAAGAGGTCCATATTACCAAGGGCAGAAGTTCTCCACCATGACTGACCATTAGAATCACCTGGGGAACATTTCAAAGTCCCATGACAAGACATACCTTAGGCCAGTTAATTAAAACATGATGCCTTTGTGCAGGGCCCAGACATCATACATAGATATATGTATCTAATACTCAGGTAATTCTATTGTAGATCATGGTTAGAAACCACTGGGAATTGTATCCTGGATCCCATTTGTTCATAGATGATCACAGAAGCACTTCTGTGACTAACAGGAACAGGCTGGAATTGGCTTGGTGGAGCTGGCTCAGTCTTGCAGTACGCATGACCATATAATGAAGGCATCTCTTACCTCCCAAAGTCAACAGCTCCTGCCACTCTCAGCATCCTTGCTGTGGACACTTCACCTGTCTCTGAAGTCATGCTGGCCCTGAGCTGGGAGAGCCAGTGAACAGAATGGGTTCAGACAGAAGGACCCCTGTCCTGCAGAGCCTCCCATGCACCCCAGGATACATGGTAGGCTCTGTGCCCTCAACACCCAAGTCTTTGACTGCACAGTGGCTCCAGACCTTGGTACCACTGGCCTTGTTTTCTAGCATTTTGTGTTTCTCCAGCTGCCTGAGGGCAGTGGCTGGGTCTTCTGTGTCTAAGACAGAGGACAAAGAGCAGAGCACTAGGTCTGTGGGCTCAGGACCCAGGCTGCCAAGTTCAAATTTAGAATCTGCTTCTTGAGAGCTGAATGTCAGTGGCAACCTGTCTGGGTCTGTTTTTTGTTGGAGAAACAGAGGGAATGATTATAATGATAAAAGCACCTTCTGCCAGAAGGCTTCAATGAAGTGGCCCACCCCACACAGAAGAGTGCCAGTGACATAGCAGGTGCTCAAAAAACAAAACAAAACAAACTCACTGCCATCCACTCATAGTGACTCCTCCTTGGGTTTCCAAGGTGGTATCTCTAAAGGAAGTAGATTACCCATTCTTCCTTCCGAGGAGTAGTTGGTGGGTTTGGGAGGAGTAGCTGGTGGGTTTGAACCACCAGGCTTCTGGGTGGGTCATTATTTGGATCTGCATCCCCCCCCTGTGAGCTTTCTGCATGTCATTGCTCCCCAAATGTGGATTTCATTGAACAGGAATAACCACCATTACGTCTTTCCTGCCCTAGATTTGAAGCTTCTTTCTGTATTTAGAGAATTTCCCATACCTGATGATGTTGTAGAAGCTGAAGATTTCAGCTTCTCACTTTCTCAGCCTCCCTTGCTACTCAGGCACCAATCTTTTACCTGAGATCTTCCTATTAGAAGGGCGGTAATATACATAGTGGGGCCTTGGAAAGCTATCCTGGTGGTGGCAGAAGCATCAGGGCAGCTACACCATGTCCAGGATGACACCAACATGAGCCACAGAGCAGCAATGTCCTGTGGCCGGGGACAGTGCAGTGGTGGCCTCCTGTGATCATTGGTAATGTCTTCCCCAAACTGGTGTGGTGGTGTAATTTGGCCTATGGTCTGGGCTCTGTATGGGGGAGGGGGGTCTTGGTGGTTCAATGGTAGAGCACCTAAGGCATTTGTGAACTAGAAGGCTGGCAGTTCAAACCGACCAGCTGCTCCTCGGAAGGAAGATTGGGCAATCTACTTTCATAGTGATACCACTTCAGAAACCCAAGGGAGGGTTGTTATGAGTCGGATCTGACTTGATGGCAGTGAATTTGGTTTTTGGATGAGGGAGACCAGGTTCGGTTTCCAGCCAGGCACCTTATGCACAAGCACCATCCAATTGTCACTGGAGGCTTGCGTGTTGCTATGATGCTAAACAGGTTCCAGCAGGGCCTCCAGACTAAGATGGGCTAGGAATAAAGGCCTGGAAATCAGCCACTGACAAGTCTATGGGTCATCATGATCTAATCCCCAGCTGGTCATGGGGCTGGCACAGCATTTCATGGTGAGCATTTCATTCCATTGGGTATAGGGCCACCATGAGTCAGGGGCTGACTCGACAGCAGCTAATGACAACAAGTACGCACTGTGTGTTTTCTAGCCCTTCCTTGTGATAGTGTGAGTCCTTGGCATCCAATGCACAGATTCCTTTTCTTCTTCAGTCAGTTTTGATTTCTGTTGCCTGTGTCTAAGAACTCTGCTTTATATATAGTGTATCCTCGAATTTTTATCACACCTGTTACTGGACTCAGACACTGGAGAGTCCCGGGCCAGACTCTGTGGTGCTAAATGGCTGCACAGGGATGTGGGAGCAGGGGCTGTATCATTGAAAGCAGGAGCTCTGAGTCTTTGGACACCCCAGGCCTCTGGGCTTGGCATGAGGTTGTCTAGTAAAAAGCTTGGCCGGGGCCCCTCCAGACCACGGCCACAGGCCTAGAGGAGAGTTGTGGTGGTTATATTTGTGTGTCAACTTGGCTGGGCCTAGTTGAGTGGCTGGGCAGCTGGTGGTAGTTATTCCCCATGATGAGAGTGGCAATCAGCTCCATGGTGGGGTCTACCACAAGCAGCTGAGTACCTGCTTTGGGTATGTGGTCTGCTTCCCATATATAAGAAGCAGCTTTGGGAATGGTCTGGAGCTTTTGGCATGCTTGGATCCTGCATGTAGCCATGTCATTGTTCAGCAGCCTGCCATGCTCTGCTGATCCTGAGACTTACAATGGACTTGAATTAATGACCTGTTGTGTGGTTTAGTAACATCGGGACTGTGCCTTTTTACTTGTCAACCTTGGGCATTTCAGCCTCAGCAGCCAGCAGCTGTCTGAGTGAAGAAAAGCCTCTAGCTTCAGTGGGCTGGGAGCTGGAGGCAGAGCTGAAGCCCAAGGCTGAGGGGCTTTCATCAAGCCCCTAGAGCCTGGCACTTTGAACTCGGACTTAAAGCCTCCAAATTGTAAGAATAAACTCCTGTTTGTTAAAGCCATCCCATTTGTGGTATATTCCTGTCAGAGCAGCACTAGGTAACCAGAATAGAATATGGTACCAAGAGTGGGGTGCTGCTCTGACAGATACCTAAAATGTGGAAACAGGAGTGGAGTGCATCCTTGACCCAAGACCCTGGCAGAGAGACCCTGGCATATGGCATGAGAGACAGCAGGAGCACAGCCAAGAGACTGGCATGAGAGATGGTAGGAGCAGAGGCCAGAGGCGGGCATTAAACAGCAACAGTCTTACCATCCCATGGAGGAAAAAGCCGGGTACCATCGGGTAGACGGCTTCCTGGCAGAGTGGGTAGCCTTAGGATGTTAATTGGTAGAGAAGACTGGCTTAAAATGGAGTAGCAGGTTGGCCAGCACATGGAGCAAGAAAGCTGAGTGCTTTTGGAGCAGGAAGATTTTCTGCAGAGTGGGTTGCCTTCAGCATTAATTAGCAGAAGCAGAGAGATCAAGGAAATGGAAGCAGAGCTGCCCCAGCCTGAAAGGGTAGGACCATGGCCTTTTGGGGAGGAATGACCACAGCCCCCTAGGTTTCAAAGAGACAGGCCTTCACCAACTTGGTTCTGGAGTGGGGGGTTGCTTGTTCATGTGAGCCAGTGGGATGGAGCCATAGCTGCTGCCCAAGAGTGAGGGGGTGGGGCTGCCATGCCCAAGAGGGAGAGGAACAGGGACGCCAGGCCTAGGGGACTGGGGGACTGGAGTCACCCAGTGAAAGTGATCTGTACAGGTGCCACGTTGACAAGGGGTGGAATTGTGGTTGTTACATTTGTGTGTCAATTTGGCTGGGCCTGGTTGAGTGGTTGGGCAGCTGGTGGTAGTTATCCCCCATGATGAGATTGCCAGTCAACTCCATGGTAGGATCTACCACAAGCAGCTGAGTAGTTGCTTTGGGTATGTGGTCTGATTCCCATATATAAGAAACAGCTGTGAGAATGGTCTCGCGCTCACAGCACGCTTGGACCCTGCATGTAGCCCTGTCATTGCTCAGCAGCCTGCCATGCTCTGCCAACCTAGGGACTTACAATGAACTTGAATTAATGCCCTGCCATGTGGTTTGGTAACATCGGGACTGTGCCTTTTTACTTGTCAACCTTGGGCTTCTCAGCCTCAGCAGCCAACAGCTGTCTGAGTGAAGAAATGCCTCTAGCTCCAGTGGGCTAGGAACAGGAAGCAGAGCTGGAGCCCAAGGTTGAGGGGCTTTCACCCAGCCCCTAGAGCCTGGCACTTTAAACTTGGACTTAAAGTCTCCAAATTGTAAGAGAATACACTCCTGTTTGTTAAGGCCATCCCATTTGTGGTGTATTCTTGTCAGAGTGGCATTTAGGTAACCAGAACAAGAGTCATGTGGGAGTCAAGCTGGAGAGGGTTGCTTTTGGTTAAAAGTGCCCAGGCTATCCAGGGGGAGGGCACTGACTCATTCTCACTTGCAGATAGAGAGATCTGGTGAAAAGTCAGCTTTTCACCCAGTGGTACTCTGGGCAGGGACCAGGTTAACACATAATAGTGATTAGAGGTTTTTACACCTGACTCTACCTTCCACCTCATTAGATAATTTCTGTGTCCATTCTGCTGTGGGGAGGTGGTGGCTCAAGGGCTCACTCTGGCTTTCCCAAGGTACCCCAGGGATGAGTGATAGAGACCAGATGTTTTAATGTCAAAGCTAAAGGGGACCTTTGAGAAAACTGAAGCCCAAGAGGGAGTGTGGCCATTGCAAGCCCATCACAGGAGAGTAGATCTTGAATTTGAATTAAAAATAAACCAAAAAACTTCCTTAGGATCTTGGGATGAAGCTCTCTGCTTTGGGAAGGAGTGAAACACTTTTCAGTGGAAGTGTGCAAGAGGTAGGAGCCACTGGATAGAGATGTGGAAGGGGGCAAGGATTCCACACTAAGTATGGGCTGCCATTACTGGGAGTGTGTGGTTGTCAATAAGTGGGGGTGCAGGCTTCTGAGGTGCTGTCTCTCCATTGTCCTTCTGCCTTGAGTCAGTTCAGCCAATAGGACTGAGACATGCACATGAAGTGGCCCTGATATCACAGTGCCACATGGGAGGGCTTGAGCTGCCTTGAAAGGTAAAACAGAGTCCCATAGTGATAATCTTGCTCCTTCCCAATCCATACTCACGTAGACAAGTTATATTTTACAGATGGAGAAACTGAGTCCCAGAGAGGGGAAGTGAGGGGGCCCAAGCCACTAGAAGGAGAGGCAGGATAAAAACCCACAACTTTGATACTCAGTCTAAAGGAAGGTTCTCAAAGTGGAGTCCCCAAGCAGCAGCAGCAGCAGCAGCATCTCCTGAGAACCCACTAGAAAGGAAAGTTCTCAGGCCCCCTGTCTCTGAAGCTCTGGGGGGCCCACAATCTGAGTTTCAACAAGCCCTCCAGGGGATTCTGACACATGTTAAAAGTCGAGAGCCACTCTCTAGTGCTTTTTATATTACAGCGTCAGCTGATTTGGGGCCCATAGGTGGAACATTCTTCCTAGAAAGTACATGGCAATATCCCATTTTCTAACTTAAGTGTTTTATCTGAATGGGGTTAAAGTCCCACGTTCGGAGATGAAGAAAGACCTGGCAAGCAGGCTCACAGGGTGACTTGGTGGCCAGTCTGGGATTAGAATTCACAGCATTCATGTTTTCAGCTGGGACCAAATGACTCTCCTAGACCCAATTCCTTCTCCCCTATCCCACATAACATCACAGGGCCCCTGGCCCACCCTACCCCTGCAGAGGACCCTGGATCACTATGCTCCCTGGCCTAACCAGCAACAGGCTTTCTTCCTTGAGCCCTAGCTGCCCTGAGCAGTGCGGGCTATATTGGTTTATTTATTGCTGTCATTAATTAGTTTTGTTGGGGATGAAAGACAGGTCCCAGGAGAAGACCAGTGCATTAGAGCCCATTATTCCATCATTGCTCTGGACTAGCCAGCAAAAAGCATAGCCCCTCTCTGCTGTCAGCCCAGCACAATTAATTAGCCTTCAGTCTGAGAGGCAGCCCTGGTGCTCTCCCTGGGTGGGAAGGGCTCTGTTCTTGCATCTAACATCTTCCAGGGCTTTTCTGCGTCAGTTCTTATGGTCGGGGTGGGGGGAGGGCATGTTGGACAGGACTTCCTGGGGGCAACTGCAAAAGCTAGATGTGGGAGGAAGGTAGGGACTTCCTCCCACGGTCAACTCTTACCCTAGTGGTACTGTTATTGAGTGCATTCTAGGATGTGTCAAACACTATGCTAAGTGCTTTAAGTACATATTTAATTCTCACAAATGTCCTATTAGGTGGATGTTTTTATTTGCTAGATAAAGAAATTGAGGCTTTGCTAGGGGAAGTGGCTTGCCCAAGGACCACAGCTACAAAATGGCAGAGCAGGATTTGAATCTGGGTCAGACTTCTGAGTCTAGGCTCTTAGCCCCTTTGCTGAATGGGGCTCTTCAGTGTTGCTCATTGTCTTAGTTATCTCATGCTGCTATAACAAAAACACCACAAGTGGATGGCTTTAATAAACAGAAACTTATTTTCTCACAGTTTATGAGACTGGAACTCTGAATTCAGGGTGTCAGCTTTAAGGGAAGGTCCTTGTCTTCTTTCAACATCTGCTGAAATCTCCAGGCAGCATTTCTAGAGATCTCCATGAGTCTTGGCATCAGTCTTTCCTGGGGTCTAAGAGGTTCTCAGCATGGAGATCCCAGGTCCAAAGGACATGCTTTGCTCCTGACTCTTTTTTGTTGGTAGTAATGAGGTCCTTCCCTTCTCTGCTTGCTTCTCTCTCCCTTTATCTCTTATAAAAGGTGTGACTCAAATAAGGGTGTGACATGAGTTATGCCCTCTTGTAAGGCAGTGACTCGGGATACACCCCACACTAATCCTGCCTCATTAACATATAGAGACTAGGATTTATAACATCACAAAATGGTGAATAATTACATCGGATCACAAAATGGAGGACAGTCACACAATACTGGGAATCATGGCCTAGCCAGGTTGACACATTATGGGGGGCACAATTTAATCCATGACACTCAAGAAGCTGGGTGCCTGGACCCCCAAGAAAGAAAGGAGGTCAAGTGGGGCATATGGAATGAGGCTCCATGATGTGGTTGAGAGGGCATGGAATCAGAAGGCATGAGCTTGAGTGCATTTATGAATCTTGGACAAGTCCTCAGTTTCCCCCTCAGAGAAAAGATTGGGTCCAATGACATGGGTTCTTCTCTAGAGAGACATAGACTAGTGGCTCAGGCAAGGTGACCTTTGGAAAGTTATTTAATCTCTCTGAGCCTCAGCTTTCTCGTCTGAAAAATGAAGATAGTAATAATAAAAGTCTCATGGGGTCATTGTGAGGATTAACTGAGAGAATACGTGGAAAGGGCTTAGCTCAATGTCTGACATGTCTAAAGGGCTTGAAGCTTGTTTATGATAATGAGATTGATGACTTGAATAAGCTTAAGCTCAGGCCAGTTTTGCTATATTGCTCAAGTTACTACAGAATCACTCTGCCATGTGCACCCTGAAGAGTATTACCTTGGGAAGGGGAGATGTGGCCCCAGAATATCCTTCTGTTTGCATAAGGCTTGGTTGGGTTCTAGGCTTGGTTTTGTCTCCATTTATCTCTGTTGCCTCAGGCAAATTACCCAAGTTGCCTTCCACCTAAGCCACAATCTTCCCATCTGTAACATGAACAGGTTGATCAAGCATGGATACTACCCATCCCCTAACCCTCCCCATCCACAGGAGCTGCCTCACCTGAAGGCTGTAACTGCCCTCAACATAACTGACCCAGGCTTTGCCCCATGGTGGGGGCCAGGCTGCCTGCCCAAAGGTGCTAAGAAGTTAATTAAACCCTCAAGAAGCCATTTGTTAAGAGGGGAGCAACGGTATATTCAATACCAGCCAAAGGTTGGTGCAAAGTAATGAGTCTTTCTTTAGCTGTGAATAATGTCTTCTCTCCTCTCACCAGCCCCCTCCAACTCTGAAGGATGGTCCTGGAGAAGCCCATGGCTCATCTTAATGGCCTGGATGCTGAGGGGCCTAGCTGGCCGGGCTCTCTCCAGCAATCATCATTTCCCTTCTGAGATTCTCTCTCTGTTTCTGTCTCACTTGGGGTCTCTAATTCTTCTCCAGGAGAGGTCTGAGGCCTAGGTGACATTCTCTTCTCTCTTCTCTCCCTCATTCCTCTTGTATTAGTTCTGTTCTCTCTCTCGCAGGAGAGAATAATGGGCCACCAAGTTGCACATCTGCACCAATCACCCTGTGCATGGAGTCAGTAGCCCTGTTAGGTGGCAGATTAGCAAAAGTGTGAAAGAAAGAAGAGGAAGAGGAGGTGAGGCCTGGCTGCCACTGGCTCCCGAGGGAAGATGACTGGCCAGGAGCCTCTGAGAGGCTGCTCGTGGGATGTGTGGGCCAGTGTACCCCAGCCCTCCCATGATGTCCCCTGTGCCCACCTTGCAGAAGGCAGCCTGCTGTAGACACTGAGACAGGTGTCCAAGGGAGGTGTCTAAGCCAGACACCCAACAGTGTGGCTTTGGGGCCCAGCACTGGCTCTTTTAACTTCTCTGAGATTCATTTCTCCCCAATCTTTCAGTAAACTATGGGGACTTTCTCCACCCTTGCTTACCAAATGGGCCCTGGGGACAAAAGAGATCTTAACAGAGTGCTCTGGGAGGGTGGGGCTGCACCTAGTTCAGTGACTGGCATGCACCCAACCCAGGGGTATCTTCTCTGGGAAGCTGCTTAGGATGGGTCCTCTCTTATCCTACTGCCCATCCTGGACCACCGTCTGTCTGCACAATACAAAATTTTGATGTTCACAGGCAGTTTCAGACCAGCCCCCCTTGCACCTGGGAGAGCATGGTCACAGCTGAGAAGCAGGGAGTCCTGGGCCCTCCCTCTCACCAGGTGGGCTCTGGCTTTGTCCCCCTTTGTGCTGGCACAAAAGGAGGCCAGGCAGGGAGGGAAGGGATCTGGGGCTTAGCAGGTGTCTGTCACTATCCTGGCAGTCATCGTGAGGGATGTGGTGGGAGGGGCGGGGGGCGGCCACCATTCACAAGCTGAGCTAGGGACAAGGCACCTTGATTAGGCCCCCAAGATAATCGCCACACACCTGGGCTGGCACCCCCATTGCTCCCCCTTTGCAGCTGCCCCTTTGTCTGCCAGGGAGTCTCCAGCTTCAAAGCCTGAGATTGCAGCTGATAGATTGGGCTGAAGCCAGGCCTGCAACCCGAGAGCCAGCGAAGGCCAGTGGGATGGGGGTGAGGGGCGCTTGGGATGGAGTGGCCTAGAGCTGAGGGAGATAGGCCTCCCCTCCGACGAGGAGAATTGGGTCCTTCTGGGAGATGGATGGCCCAGGTCTTCTGCTTCCACAGGCTTCCCAGTAACCAGGGAGCCCAGAGCAGAGCAAAGAGATGAGAAGAGGAGGGAGAATGGCTAAGATGTGTGTGGGGTGTGTGTATGTGAGTGTGAGCATGTGTGAGTGTATGAGGAGTATGAGTATGTAAGTGTGAATGTGTGGAGTGTGTATGTATATGTGTGTATGTAGTTTGTACATGGATATTTATCCATGGCCAGGGTGGGGATGGGGACAGATGGATAGCTGAGTGATCCCTCGATCCACCCCAGAGGTCACCTGCAACCCTGATGGACGGTCCCCATACATGCCAATGGCTTCCACCTCCAGCAGCTATGTCTCTCTTCTTCTTCATCTTTAATATAAGTTTTTTTTTTAAATTGTGATTTGGGTAAAAATTTACAGAGCAAATTGGTTTTCTGTCCAATAATTCATACATATTTTGTTTTGTGACATTCACTGCAATCCCCACAATGTAGCAGCACTCTTGCCACTTCCTCCTTGTATTTACCATTTCCCTGCATCATTCTTTGCTATCCCTCCCTGCCTTCTGAGCTTTACCCCTGAGCACATGCTGCCCTTTCGATCTCAAATGGTTGAATGTTGTAAGAAGTGAGTACCTTCCTGGTATCATTGTTCACTTTATAGGCTTGTCTGTTGTTTGGCTGAAAGTTGAGCCATGAAGGTGTGTTCAGTTCCAGGCTTGAAGGATGTCTAAGGGCCATGGTCTCAAGAGTTCCACCAGTGTCTATCAGACCAGTAAGCATGGTTCTTTTTTTTTTTTTTTTTAATGATTTTGAGTTTTCTTCCATATTTTTTTCTTCTCCTCTATCCAGGACCTCCTATTGTGATCCCTTTCAGAGCAGTCAGCAGTGGTAGCTGGGCACCATCTAGTTCTTCTGGTCTCAGGGTCATAGAAGTTGGGATTCACATGGTCCATTGGTGCTTTGGACTAATTGGATCCGTGTGTCTTCAATTTTTTTCACTCTTCCTTGCTCCAGACAGGGAGAGACCCATAGTTGCACCTTAGATGGCGACTCACAAACTTTAAGACTCAGGTCGTTTGCTACTCACCAAAGTTGGATGCAGAATATTGTCTTTGGGGCCATGTTATCCCAACTGACTTTAGTGTCCCCAAAACTGTGGTCTTGCTCCCCTATGCCCAGTGATTCATTCCCCAAGATGTTTGGTTATGATTAAGAAGTTTTCATAAGTTTGCCCCCTGTTTGTTGTTGTTGTTATGTGCCATGGAGTCGGACCCAACTCATAGCGACCCCTCCTTGGGTTTCCGAGGTGGTATCACTAGATTGCCCAACCTTCCTTCCGAGGAGTGGCTGGTGGGTCTGAACCTCCAGACTTCTGGTCTGAACCTCCAGCCTTCTGGTTAGCAGTCAAGTGCCTTAGGCACTACACTCCCAGAGCTCCTTCTTGCCCCTGTATGCTATATTCATGGATATATTTGTAGCACATATAAATACGTAGGTAGAGATAGCCTCTATCAGAACTGTATACATTTGTGGGTATGGTCCCATTAGCCTTTCCACCCCTGTTCAGCTTGGGTGTGTATCTATGTATCTACTCCTAGATTACTGTTATTACTGTTATTGCAGGATTGTGTATGTTTTCCCTTTTGTTGCCTTTAACTCTCGTCCTCCTCCTAGTGTCTTTGGTTGCCTCGATCATTTTGTGCTGACCTCCTCCTTTTTGTGTATTGCCTTTCCCTTCACCCAAGTTAATATGTCTACCTTCTAGTTCGTGATTTACTCTCCCTTCCTTTCCCACCCCTCTCACTCACTGCTGTCAAGTTGACTCCGACTCATAGCAACCCCTCCTTGGGTTTCCGAGGAGGTATCTCTACAGAAGTAGATTGTGCAATCTTCCTTCCAAGGAGTGGCTGGTGGGTTTGAACTGCCAGCCTTCTGGTTAGCAGTCAGATGCCTTAGGCACTATGCCACCAGAGCTCTCTTCCCACCCCTAGTAACCTTCAAATAATGTTTCTTTCTGTGTATAAACCTTTTCTTGACATTTTATAATAGTGATCTGATACAATATTTGTCCTTTTGTGATTGACTAATTTCACTCAGCATGCTGTCCTCTAGGTTCATCCATGTTATGAGCTATTTTGCAGATTTATTGTTATTCCTTAACATTGTATAGTATTCTGTTACATGTATGTACCATGGTTTGTTTATCCATTTGTCCGTTGATGGGCACTTAAGTTGTTTCCATCATTTTCCTATTGTGAATGCTGCAATCAACATGGGTGTGCCTGTATCTATTCATGTCATGGCTCTTATTTCTCTATGCAATGCAGTGCACTGCCGTCAAGTCAGATCTGACTCATAGCGACCCCTCCTTGGGTCTCTGAGGCCGTGTCACTACAGAAGTAGATTGCCCAACCTTCCTTCCCAGGAGTGGCTGGTGGGTTTGAACCGCCAACCATCTGGTTAGCAGTCAAATGCCTTAGGCACTACACCACCAGAGTGCCTCTTATTAATAGTGGGATTTCTGGGTCATATGATATTCTATTTCCAACTTTTTAAAAACATACCATGACGTTTTCCATAGTGGTTGCGCCAGCAATGTATGAGGGTTCCAGTCTCTCCATGCCCTCACCAGCATTTGTTATCTTCTGTTTATTTGAATTTTGCTATTAGTGCTGGGGTGAGATGATATCTCATTGTTGTTTAGATTTGCATCTCTCTAATGGCTAATGATCACCAGTATTTCTTCATGTGTTTGTTAGTTCCTTGAATGTCTTCTTAGGTGAAGTATCTGTTTATATCCTCTGCTCATTTTTTAATTGGATTATTTGTCTTTCTGTTGTAGAGGTGTTGAAGTTTTCTATAAATTTCAGAGATTAGTCCCTTGTCTAATATGTCATTGCCAACATTTTTTCTCCCAGTCGGCAAAGTCTTTTGATGTCCATAAATGTTTAATTTTTAGGAGGTCTCGGTCGTCTAGTTTGCCTTCACTATTTGGGTGTTTTAGTTATGTTTGGTAGTGTATTTTTGCCATGTAGTAAGGTCCTATGTCTCTCTTCTTGAAGGCTATCTTGGCTGAGGATATTTTTGGCCCTTGAGGGGAAAAGGACAGCAGCTCCAGGGCATTAACATTCCTCAAACAATGAAGGATAAGAACTGGTGGGTAAATGCCTGATACCCTTGCCCCTGGGGGAGGGGAGCAGTCCTGTGGTGTGTTCTACCCAGTCTTCCAGAAGAATCCAAGTGGATTGAACTCCCAGCTGGAGTTCACTCAGGAACACACCCCTTATTGCCTTTCATGCCTTCCCCCATACTTTACCCTTCACTCCCTTATGGGGTTTCCTTCTGTCACCCCTCAAATAAATGACTTGCGCCCTAATTCTTGTTTCGGGGATGTTTTTGTGGGTACCTAAGTCACTCCTCAGAAAGAAGTTTGGGCAATCTACTTCCTTAGTGATGTTGTTGTTGTTGTTATGTGCCATCGAGTTGGACCCGACTCATAGCAACCCCTCCTTGGGTTTCCGAGGTGGTATCACTACAGAAGTAGATTGCCCAACCTTCCTTCCGAGGAGTGGCTGGTGGGTTTGAATCACCAGCCTTCTGGTTAGCAATCGAGTGTCTTAGGTACTACGCTACCAGAGCTCCATAGTGATACTGCCTCGGAAACCCAAGGAGGGGTCACTATGAGTCGGATCTGGCTCTACAGCAGTGAGTTTTTTTGGTTTGAAACTTAACCAGGATAGTGATGGGGGACAGGGTTGGATCCCATTGGTGTGCTATGCACAAGGTGAGGGAGCAGGGAAGGACTTAGAAACAAGGCCCTCTGAAGCCACTTGACTAAGAATCTTTCCTGAGCAAAAAGAGGTCAAAGATGGAGGCCCAGCCTATAGCAGCCTCCATCTCAGCTGTGGGGGTGGGGAGATGGGACATGTGGCTTCTTCATCCTCCTCATCTTCCTCTGGGCTCATGGGCCCACCTTATGCTGCACCTGCTCTGATGTAGGAACAGCCCTGGGGCCATGGGGAACTTGTGGTTGGGTCGCATCTTGGATATTATACACGTGAGTATGGACAACAGTGAATGTGGGAAGATGGGTATGTCTGTGTATATGTCATGTAGGAGGAAGCATGTCTGTGTGTGTGTGTGTCCCTGGAACTCAGAATCAAGGAGCTTCTGGCCCTGGAGTCATCCCTGCCTCAGAGCTGACCACTGATAAGGTAGAGCATGCCCCCTCAAGGAAGCAGAGGGCAGGACCCCTCCAGCTTCCTTGGGTGGAGTGGGCCCCATGTGGGACAGGAATGTGGGTGTCCAGAGCACTCCCTGCTGTCTGTGGGCCCCACTCTGCTCCAGGAGAGCTCAGTCACATGCAGGCTTAGCGCAGGTAGAGTTAACACCCTATTGACTGTGGTTGGCATCTTGCATGTGGGCCAGGCTCAGGAGCCACAGAGTCAGGGTTGCTAGGAGAACAATTTCCATCCCTGCTGCTGCCTTTCATGTCCTCCCCCTGCCCCTCATCTGTGTCACTGCAGCTGTACCAGACACCCTGCTTTCTCTCTAAAAACGGAACAATGAGCTTGGCTGTGTGGGTGGGGCCTTTCTGCCCATATCTGGGCTTACAGGTGGTTAGCTGCTTCCAGAGAAGGAGGCCATCTCCAGAGGCCAGACAAGATGTCAGCTTCACTGGGCTGGCTTACTTATCTGGGGAGCACCAGGTTGAAAATGCAGCTTTCCATTTGTGCAAAGGCCTATGGAGGTCAGCTAGGTCCAGCCCTTGTGTCACAAATGGGTATGCAAGGCTCAGAGAGGGAAAGTTACTGCCCTAGGGTCACACAGGGAGGCAGGCAAGGCACCTAGTCCTATATTTGCCATTGCTCCACACTTCTGTGCAGGGGGAAGTTCACACTTTTCAGCTTCACGTGGCCCATTGCTCAGATTCTCATGCATTGACCAGCAGCCATAAGAAGGGACAAGTTTCTTGCTAAAAGTGGGCCCCAAGAGTTTTAGATGGCTTCAATGACTGGTTCCAACCTGTCCTCCCAGCCAATCTTGCCAAGCCCTGTCTGCAGCCAGCAGCCCCAGTCTTAGCAGAATGATAATGCTTCTCAAACAGACTCCAGACAGTCCAGTCCTACCTGGCTCCTTGCCCTGTCTAGCCTTCATCTCCGCACAACACGACTATTCCTGCACTCAAGAGGGACAGGTTTAAGCCATTCTCTCCTCACTCCAGATCTGGAACTCAAATTTCTTGTCAGCTACTTCCCTGTGCTTTGAACTCTACATTTGATGGCTTCCAGCCTCCTGCCTGATCCTTCCACCTTGGGGATTATGCTCCAGGGGCCCAGAAGGCTGGTGGGTCTCCTCAAACACCTTAGGTAGTGCCTGTGTGTGTCCCTGCTTCTCCCTGGACTACTCCTCTCCTTTCCCTCATCTCATCTGGCAGTGTCATACCCGTGCTCCAAAACTCCCCATCTTCTTTGCCAGTGCTGCCCTGTCCCACCAGCCTTGCCTGGCCCTGCAGGCTGGGTTGGGAAGTCCCTTGCATCTGGATGACCCCATTGCCCTGGGTAGCACTTTTTCTTAGTTTGCCACATGCATCATTGTCACAGTTAGTTTATTTGAGATACTCTGCCAGTGGATAGGACTCCCTGTGGGCAGAGACCATGCTGTGCTGTCCAAGAAAGACCAAGTAAAAGCCCTCAGTGACAACTGCAGCCCTTTTCTTTAGGGGAAATGAGGCCCAGGGAGCAAAAGAAACTTACCCAGAATCAGCCAGCCAGCCAGGCTCTGTGGGGACCAAGGCTGATGTTCTTACCTCTGTTGAGACAGCATCTGGGATGGCCCTGTTAATCTCCCCAAGAGATGTAGGACCTGTGCCCAGAGAGCTACTTCCTTGGCAGCTCAGGACTTCCTGACCCCACAGCTCCCTAATACAGCCCTTCAGGCCTTAAAGTGTCCCTCAGGATTGGGCTGGGTGAGTGCTGAGGGCAGCAAGTCTTGCCATAGGATGGGATGTCAAGGCTTTGCTCCTGAAGGACACACCATGATGTCCTGATCAGACGGGGAGCTGGGCAGCACACCCTCAGGCAGAGTCAGAGGCTGACGGAAGGAGGAGTCCCCTATGGGACAGACAGAGCATCTGAGATGCTCCTAGGGACCAGATTGCAGGGACTGCCTCTGACACTGCCTCAGTTTCTTCAGTTTTACTCAAATCAGGGACCATTTAAGGATGCAAAAAGAGCCATACAGCCCTACATTCAGACTTTGGCTCCACTGCTTATTAACCACTTCCGTAGAGATACTGCCTTGAAAACCCAACAGGGGTCACTGTGAGTCAGATATCGACTTGACAGTAGTGAGTTTGGGTTTTTTTTTTTTGTTGTTGTTGTTGTTGTTTAGTCTGTCTTAATCAGGAAGTTCCATTGAAACCTGTTCAACACAGGTGACTCTGCTAGTGTTTGAAATACTAATGGCATAGTTTCCAGCATTATAGCAACATGCAAGTCACCACAGTACAACATACTGACAGAGTAGAAGATCTACTTTTGAAAATTAGCCAGTGAAAACCTTAGGAGTCACAACAGAATATCGTGTCAGAAGATGAGCCCCTGAGCTTGGAAGGTGCCACACATTAGCCATAACAATGGACTCAGACACACCAATAATAGTGCAGATGGCATAGGACCAAGCAACGTATCATTCTGTTACAGATAAGATGGCCATAAGTTGGAGCCAACTCGACAGCAACTAAGAATGACCCTCATTAGCTTGGACACAGCACTTAGCCTCTGAGCCTTAGTTTCTCTACTGATAAATGATGCATATTGAACAAGAGGCATCTACAGAGCAGAAACACCATGCAGGCTAAATTCACATCCATTTCCTTCACTTTCTCTTATGTCATGGCCCCCACGTTAACACCTGCTTCCAGCATGCCTTGGGCCCTCTCCTACTGCCCCTGGAGCTCAGTGGTAGAGCCAGGACTGCAGGTGGATTGGACCAGTCCTGGGTCAGGCACATATCAAGTGAATCTCATTCCAATCCTCACAACAAACTTTCAAGGCAGAGACCATAAACTCATTTCACAGAGATGGAAATTGAGGCCCAGAGAGTTTCACTTACTTGGCTGATAAAGCATGGCTCACTGGAGTGAGGGTGGCCATGAAAGGGCAAGGGTTCACTCCCTGCCTTATGTTAGGTCTTCCTGCTACCTACTATGTTTTCTCTGGCTTGGTCTCACTTTGGTGACATCAGAATCCTTGTGGTCTGGGGCCCTGGCCCAGCTTGGGACACAGCATTGTCAAGCACCTGACACTCACATTGTATCACAGTATAGCCAGAGATCTCAAGTCTCAGTAGCCAAGTAATGATCCCCTGGCCCTGCTGGGCCTTGAACCAGGCAGAGGGTCGTGAAGAACAAGTCTCCAGCCTGACATACAAGGGGCGGGGGTAACAAAACCCCCACAATGCCCATACCTTATCTAGGAACCCATACATTTCACACATGTGAGAAAGATGGGATGTCAAGGAAGATGAAGAATCCGTCCCCATGTCCACCTAGATGGCTCTGCCAGGCCAGACGATTTTGCTGATGTCACCTACCTGGAGATATTAAGTATTGATAATATAATAAACTCCTCTTGCACCTTCTATGACTCATGCCTTGGTGTGTGCCAAGAGCAAGAAAAGAAGGCTAAGGTGGCTCCATTTAGGCTGATGGGTATCCATTCTCCTGGCACTCTGGGAATTATTGCCCTTCTGTGCTAGAAGGGTCTAAGTCTGGCCCAACCCTCTGCTGTTGGGTCCTAGCCTGAGATGAGCGTTCTCCCTGGAAGGGAAATCTGGTTAGCTCATTACAATCATCAAAGCCCTTCTTCAAGTCTGACTTTGATCTACATTAAGCAGAAGCCTAATAGATGAGCCCAGGTGGCCCCCAAAACCTTATTTCTAGAGAACAGAGTATGTAGAAGGACTTGGAGGTCACATCCTGACCAGGAAACTACCTGTTTCCTATGTGACCTTGGGCAAGTGACAATGTCTCTGAACCTCAATTTCCTCATCTATACAATGGGAACAGTAATCTCTGCCCAGGCCACTCTTGTTGGGAGGCGAGCTTCAGTTGTAGGAATATGTGGTAAGTGGAGGAAGGACTGGATTTCCGCTTCATTGGCTCCTGGCTCGGTTGTTCATATAATAATCAACCTAATCAGATCAGACACACTAAAGGTGGAAGGGATTTGCAAATGCAAATTGGTTTCTAAAGACAAAACCAAAAAACCAAACCAGTTGCCACTGAGTTGATTCTAACTCATAGGGAACCTATAACGCAGAGTAGAATGCCCCATTGGGTTTCCAAGACTATAATCTTTATGGGAGCAGAATGCCTCTGGTTCGACCCCTTCAACCTTTTGGGTAGCAGCTGAGCACTTAACCACTGTGGACCAGGGCTCCTTTCTAAATGCAAAGCATTGTCTAAATGTTGGGGATAATTATATACTTCAAAATTAGGAGTGTCACACTTCCTTCGGAAAGGAAAGCTTCCTAAACTGTCTGTCACTCTCTGTCCAGGAGGCTCCTGCAAAAGTTTGTTGGGAGGGGTGGGGAGCCCTCCCCACCAATCCGCATAGGCTGTGCTTCTCCCCTCCCTGCCCTATTCCTTCTCCCTTGGGCTTCAAGCCAGGCTCAGGTTCTTGATTAAAAAGGCCTGGGAGTGGGTAGCTTATCAGTTACACGGAATCAATAAGCATTTTCTTTATATTCTTCAATTAAAAGAGCCGACAGAGGAAAGAGAAAAACTCAAGTGTGCTGGCTACCAATAGCTGTCAGGGTGAGAGACAGTGTGTTAGCGGGTTTGCGGGTCTGTCTGTACGAGACATGCCTGCTCCCCTGCCTGCGCTCTGCACCTTCTTGATGCACCTAAACGAGGGGACCAGGAGGCAGTGTGTCTCCTGCTGGCTTTCTCAGATGTTTTGGCCCTGGACTGTAATTTTTCAGGCACTAAGCAGTAAGCAGTCCCCAGCTTAGCCAATAAAGTTATTGCCTTCTCACTGTAGCTGGGGTGGGTTGACCGATAGTCATCCATTACTGGGATCAAACAGTTTCAGAAGGACTTATGGGTGGTGTGGGGTGTTCTCATAATCAGTGAGAAAACACAAAGAGGAAATGGACTCAGGTGGCAACAAGAAGGATGCAGAGCAGCTGTAAGGAGGCATCTGGGGACAGAGGTGGGTCATGTGAAGCCTCAAGAAGGGTTTCTGCTCCCTGCAACAGCCAGGTGAGCGGGGCTGGGACAGGCTGCAGAGCTCCCTTCAGCCTGGGGTCTGAGTGGCTGGAGGGCAGTCCCTTCCTGTGGGGAATGTTGTTGCCACTCCCAGGCACCCTCACCAGGCCCATGCTTCCTTTCAGCTGCTGTGAGTGTTGGCTGCTGCTGGCACCAGCTGCACAGGGCTGATGGAAGTGACCTCAGATGGAAATACCTAGGAGTTTATGCCTCCACTTTGGGGACAGTCAAAGACTGACTGATATGGGGGTACAAAAGTCTGGTGCTCTTACCTGAAGGTGGCATGACTGTATGGTGTTGTTCCTGCTCTAGAAGTTACTCCCCCTACGTGGGGTCAGGCTGCATCTAGACTTCAGCTGGAGTGTTACCTCGGCCCAGCTCTTTCCCCTGCCCTCTTCTGCTTCCCTCATCCCTTATGGGGTCACCTGAGAGCATTTCCTAATCTTGCAGGTGCACAAGAATCCCTGTTTGTTTCTCTGGAGACCCTGACGTGCTCTAATGCATCATTCAGCAACTATTGATTGCACATCTACGATGTACCAGGCCCTGGAAGGGGCCTGGAGATTCATAGGTGAGCATGTTCCAGTTAGAGAGAAAGACAATAAACAGGTAAGTCAACAAACAAATAAGTAGATAAGTTAGGTATGCCCTGAAAAAAAGAAACCCAATGAAGAAGTAGAGAGCTGGTGGGGACTGGGAGGGAAGCAACTTTAGATTAGGAGGTTAGGGGTGATCTCACTAAGGAGATGGCCTATGAGTTCGGGCCTGAATGACAAGAAGGAGCCAGCCACGTGAAGACTAGGAGGACAAGGGATCCAGGAAGAGGGCCTACAAGCAAAGGCCCTACGGCTGGAGTAAGCCTAGCAGGTTTGAGGCCCCAGAGGCCAGTGTGCCTAGAATTTAGGGAGTAGGAGAAATGGGCAGAGAACTAGGCCACGTGTGGCCTGGTCGCAAAGCATTTATTCCAAGGACAATGGGAACCTTTGAAAAGTGCTAGGTGGTGGACTCATGGGACCTGGTTTATATTTTAAAAGATCACCCTGGTGGTCATGTGTCAGTGGGTGAGGGGGAGGGAAGGCATGGGAATTGTAGCAGATGCTTTTGGGCCCCGATCATCCCATGACCCTCTAATGATTCAGCTGCAGCCAGGGTGGGCAATTCTGATGCCTCGAGGACAAGCACCTCAAGTGCTTGCCTCTCCTCTTGGCTTTTCTGTTCCGAGGCTTTTTGGGAATACCCCAAGAGCTCACTCAGCCTGCACAAGAGAACCTGGGATTGTGGAGTGGAGCGAGTTCAGGTCCCTGGGGACAACCTTTCAGCAATGAGGGGTGAGAACCAATAAATAAATGCCCCCATCTGCTATTCTTTGGAGGGACCACTCTGAGGGGTGTGCTATATGGTTCCATAGGGTCCCCACTGGGACTGAGCCACAGTTGCACTCAACAGTTTCAGTATCTGAGAAACACACTCTGGACTGACTTTTCCTCTTTCCCATCTCACTCTGCTCATGTGTGCTTTCCTTGGATCAACTCCCAAATAAACAACCTGCACCAAAACCTTGTCTCGGGCTCTGCTTTTAAGGAACTCAAAGTAAGACAAAAAAAAAAAGACAAAAAAAAAAAAAACCCAAAAACCAAACCCACTGCCATCAAGTCAATTCTGACTCATAGGGAGCGACTCCCATGGGGTTTCCTAGGCAGTAAATCTTTCCAGAAGTAGACTGCCTCATCTTCTTTCCTCTGAGCAGCTGGTAGATTCGAACTGCCAACCTTCTAGTTAGCAGTCAAGTACCTTAGGCTCTGTACCACCAGAGGCCATTTAAAGTTAAGATGATGGTGGTTTAGAGTGAGATAGAGAACAGGAGATGGATTCAGGATATATTTGCAAGCTGAGCAACAGGACAGGCTAATGGAGGGTAAAAGAAAGGAGGAATCAAGGTTGACTCAGGTTTTTAACCTGAGGGTTATAAAACCCACTACCATTGAGTCAGTCATAGCAATCCTACAGGGCAGAGTAGAACTGCCTCATAAGGTTTCTGTTGTTGTTGTTATGTGCCATAGAGTCAGCTCCGACTCATAGCGACCCTCCTTGGGTTTTCGAGGCAGTATCACTACGGAAGTGGATTGCCCAACCTTCCTTCCGAGAAATCTTTATGGAAATGGACTGCCACATCTTTCTCCCACGGAGCAACTGGTGGGTTCAAACCACTAACCTTTTGCTTAGTAGCGGAGCACTTTACCCACTGTGCCACCAGGGCTCCTCAGTTTACTGACATTGAGAAGATTGGGAAAATAATGGGTATAATAATAATAGGACAGATTTTTTTTAAAAAAAAGTCTATTTAAATAAATAAATTTGAAATGCCTGTAAAACCTCTGAGTGGAGATGCCCAGAAAGCAGTTGGATATATGAATCTGGAGCTTGGGGCAGAGGTTAGGACTACAGACATCAATTTGAGAGTCAGTCATCAGCTTAGAAATGGTGTGTTAAGCCATGAGCCTGGGTTAGAACACCTGGGAAGAGTAAGCAGATGGAGGAGCAAGTTGAGCAGAAGAAAGGAACAAATGCCTTCATCTGCCCTATTGAGCCAGGAGTCCTCTAATAGCTCTGTGTATCTGCCTGGCATCTTTTAAACTCCCTGAGCACGCACTTACATTGTAATAATCCTATGCAATCCTTGGAGTAGTCCTTAGAAACAGGAGACAGGCAGGGCTGCTGTGAACAGTTGCACAGGTTAGGCACTGCACAACCTCCGGGGGTGCCATTTACAAAGGCTACGGTGCAACTAGATGCCCAGTTCAACCCAACAGGGATTTGTTGAAACACTCTCATTGCAGTTTGTGCACACCATGAAAACAGAGGTTCTGTCAGTCTTAATCCCCACAGCATTTCAGGGCCTAACATGGTGCCTGGAACATAGCAGACATTCAATAAATGCTACAGGAAGGGAGGGAGGACGGGAAGAGCAAAATACCTAGTGGCCTATCCTCTCCTCGATGGCCCAACAGATAGTAAAACTGAACCAACAACAACAAAAACCAAACCACTGCCATTGAGTCAATTCTGACTCATAGCAACCCCCATTGGGTTTCCAAGGCAGTAAATCTTTACGGAAGTAGATTGCCCAGTCTTCCTTCCATGGAGTGGCTGGTAGGTTTGAACTGCCAACCTTCTGGTTAGCAGTCAAATCCCTTAGGCATAGTGCCACTCACACTTCTTAGTGAAACTGAACCAAACCAAACCAAACTCACTGGTCGAGTCAGATCCGACTCATAGCAACCCCTCCTTGGGTTTCCGAGGTGGTATCACTACGGAAGTAGATTGCCCAATCTTGCTTCTGAGGAGTGGTTGGTGGATTTGAACAACCAGCCTTCTGGTTAGCAGTCAAACACCTTAGGCACAGTCCCACCAGTGTTCCTTAGTGAAACTGAAGGGAATCCTGTTTTTCTCCCCATCTAACATATAACTCTTCCTGGCTGAATGTCCACATTGGGCTTTCCTGGACTTGCATGGGTCTTGTCTCTTCTTTAGAGCCTGCAGTCCCAGTTCATTCCTCCAGGGCTATCCTCTGCCCCAGGCACATTCACAGGTCCTGAGTGCCCCCATTTGATCATTGGTGCTACAGGCCATACTGCTCTGAGGCTGACATAGGTAAGATAAACTCCTCACCCTGGGAGACTCTCGACTTGGGAAAGCCAGTTGCCATCAAGTCGATTCTGACTCATGACCACCCCGTGTTACCAGAGTGGAACTGTGCTCCACAGGGTTTTGAGGGCTGATTTTTTGGAAGTAGATCACCAAGTCTTTCTTCTGAGGTGCCTCTGGGTAAACTCGAACCTCCAGCTTTCAGTTAGCATCTAAGCACATTAAGAGCCAAGTTTAATTCCCTAATTCCTGGCCACGACCCTCACCCCCAAATAATGCTACATCTGCCCTTCCACTGCTCCCTTCCTCCTTTGAAGCTGACTTCAGGAAAGTCTGAGCCAGACCCCATTGCCGTTTCCCTTTGCCTCCCCTCCATCCTTGGTTCTGCCCCTAGGCAGGCCCAGGCCCGGCCTGGCCTCTCCCCTCTGCACAGCACTGCCCTCCCCAGCCTTTTGCTGCTGTTCCTGACCTTTCCTTGCATGGCTTCCTCGCAGTGCATGGGGCAAGGACCCTCAGCAGACAGCACTGTGGGAGCTTCTGCTGAAGGTGGTTTCTGTGGAGCCTCAGCCAGAAAAGGTCTGGGGGCCCTTGCTGGCTCCCTCAGGTTTGGAGAGAAAGGCTTTTTCATTGAGAAAGCATGTCTTGGGGTGTTCAACTCAAAACCCATGGAAGCCTATTCTGTGTGAGACTGTGGATGCAGAGCCACCGGACATACAGCCCTGCCCTTGAGGTGCCCACAGTCCCATGGGGAGACAGATGGGGCTGAACTAGATCAAGCTGTCTTTCGGGGTAACTTCTGGAAGTCCTTGTGGGGAGATGTAGTTGAGACAGATCTGCATGACTAAGTAGGTGGGACTAAGTGTGGAGGGGAGGGTGCCCCAGTGGAGGGAACTGTGGGAGTAAGAGCTATGTTCAGGAAACACCATGCCACTGGAAGCCACCAGCTGCAGAGCCTGGAGAAGCTATTCTTTCATCTGCTGTACAATGGCTTTTTGAATAGGGTCTGGGTGCCAGGCCCTTCTCAGTGCTGGGGCACTGACAACTCCACACCAACCTCTCCTCAAGGTGCTCTTTCCTTCCAGTGGGGCAGGCTGTGGAGCCCACGGTGCCTAGCACATAGTAGGTGCTCAACAAACACTGGTTGCTAGACAAAAACAGCATCTGCTACAGTTAGCGTTATGGGAGCTCAGAGAGGCAGAGGAGGCCCCAGCAGGCTGGGGACAGAGTGAAATTAGGAGGGCTTCCCGGGGGAGGTGAGTCTGTAGCTAGGCTTGCAAGAATTCAGCCAAATGATGAGGTTTGGGGAAGGGAACAGAAAGAAGCTCTGCTTGGTTGTTCCCATTCTCAAGAAAGTGTCACTGATTTTGCAGAACTGGGGGTTCAAGAGCCACATGAGTGTGAGAATGCATATGTGTGCAAGTGAGTGTAAATGTGTGGCTATGAGTGTGTAAGGACACAACTGTGAGAGTGCAAGGCTGTAGTGTGGGAGTGTTTGAATTTGGGTATGTATGAACTCCGGTATCGTAGTGCCTAAGGCACTTGATTGCTAACCAGAAGGCTAGCACTCCAAGGAAGGAAGACTGAGCTATCTACTTCTGTAAAGATTTACTGCTTCGGAAACCCAATGGGGATCGCTATGAGTCAAAATTGACTCAATGGCAATGGGTTTGGTTTTTTTGCTTTATGGATGTTTTATTTTAGTATATGAGTATGTAAATATGCATGCGTGTGTGAAACTCTGTGAATGTGTGAGATTGAGTGACTATCCATGTGAGTGACTATCCATGTGAGTGACTATATGTGTGCTAGTGTATGGGACTGTGAGGGTGTGTGTGAGCTAGTGTGAGTGCACTGAGAGACTCTGAGAGTGTATGTGAGCTCATGTGAGTGTGTGTATGAGTGACACTGTGAGGGTGTGTGTGAGTGTGAGCAAGTATGTGTGTGTATCAGCAGATACCTGTATGTGTGTGAGAGAATGTGAGTGACTTTGTGACTGAGTGTCAGTATGTGTGTGAATGTGTAAGGCTGTGAAGATGTGTGTGAGCTAGCATATTGTGAGTGACACTGTGAGGGTGTGTGTGTTTGTGTGTAAGCAAGTATCTATATATGTGTGAGAGACTGTGAGTGACTGTGTGGATGAGTGTGAGTGTGTGTGTGAGTGTGAAGCTGTGAGGGTGTGTGGCTGAGTGTGTTTGTATGAATAAGATGCTCCAAATGTGTGCTGCACATAAGCAAGGGCCATTGCTGTGCTTGTTTTTGCAATCACTATGGTTTGTTGGATTTCAGCCAAGCATTCAGTCTTCCACGAGACATAAAGAAAATGAATTTTGTACCCTGGGGACATTGTGTCCAACCCAGATGGACAAGCACACAGCATGGTCAGTGGTTACTGAGCAGCAGACGTGAGGGCTTTGCTCAGCAGGAGAGATGGCTCCTCTGGGGAGCACGCTGGCCGGGAGTTAGGAACCCACTGTGTGACCTTGGCCTGGTCCACAGCCCTCTCTGGGCTTGGCCCTAACCCAAGTGAGAGAAGGAGGCAAACACGTGACTGACCAAAGAGTCTGGAGCCTCAGGCTAGGAGCTTCCCCAGGCCCACGCTGTAAGCTCTCGGCTTTCTCCAGAAAGGCACGCGCAGTCCCGCAGATGGCATGTCTGCCCAGGAAGGGCTTCTGGAGCCCATCTTAAGGACCTGCTCTAGTCTTTTGGGGCATGGGTCAGGTGAAAGAAACACCATGAGCTTCCGAGTCAGGCATTCCTGGCTCAAACCCTACAGCAACCATTTACCTGTGAAAAAAATCTGTTGAGGTCGAATCAGTTCTGACTCAGAAAGACCCTATAAAACAGAGTAGAACTGCCCCGTGGGGATCTACGGCTGAAATCTTTATGGAAGCAGCCTGCCACATCTTTCTCCCGTGGAGTGCCTGATGGGTTCAAACCCCTGACCTTTCGCTTAGCAGCTGAGCACTTAACCACCGTGCCACCAGGGCCATGCTATCACTTTCAGCAGTCATAATTCAAGCCAACATCTACCCAGCACTTACTCTGAGCTGTAACTGTGCACTCTACCTCTGTTATCTCACTCATATCTCTCCACAACACGGTAAGGAAGATATTATTAGTCTCACATTACAGGTGAGGAAATTAAGGGTCAGAGGGCCCCCGTTCCCCAAGTTGGTCAGTGGTTCTGACTACCATGCTGGGCTGTCTTCCTGGCCAGACATCTGGGCTTGTGACTCAGCATGTCTGGGCTTTGAATCTGTAAATGAACGTTGTGATACCAGTTCTGTGGGGTTTTCTTGGGATTAAATGAGACACAGTGGCTGGAGGGGCGCCAGCATAGCGCCTGGCTTGTGGTAAGCATGCCTTGAACAGTTCTCTGGTCCGTACGGGAGACAGGCCCTGCCAGGGAGGGAAGAGGTCTGGGTCTCCAGGATCCTTACTTTCTAGCTGTACCTCACATAAATCCTCCAGGCCTTGGGGGCCCTGGGTAAGGGGGTCCCTCTTTATCCCTGCCTTATTCTCAAAAGACCAAGCCTCTGGGATTAGAAGGACTCAGGTCTCCCATTGTACACTTCACTGATGGGGAAACGGGCACCAAGAGACCTTGGGAAGCAGCCCACCTACCTGCTGCTAACTACACAGAGCATAAATCCTCACCTGCCTCTGTCTCTAGGACCTCAGGTGGTGCAGTGGTTAAAGCATTTGGCTGCTAACCGAAGGGTCAAGTGGTTCAAACCCACCAGCCACTCCTCAGGAGAAAGACAAGGCAGTCTGCTTCCTTAAAGATTTACAGCCTTGGAAACCCTATGGGACAATTCTACTCTGCCCTATAGTATCAATATGAGTCAGAATGGACTCAGTGGCACTGGGTTTGGCTCTGTCTCTAGTCCACTGAGGAAGTGGGAGCCCAGAACGAAGCCCTGTGAGGGTGTTGGCCAGGACAGAGTTTAATTGGCAGGCCTGGTGCAACCTGATAAGCAGCTCTCGGTGCTCTTGGGGAAGGCAGACGATGAATGTGTGATTGTGTTCTGCTCCTGCATGCAGGATTGCCCAACCCCAGGCTATGCTCCTAATCTCTATGGAGGCCGGAGGCTGCCACCTGCCACCACGAGAACCCTGGGCCAGGTTCCTCCTTCAGACCTGGAAACTAGTCCCTTCTGGAGCCCCTGGACTACCAAGTCCAAACTGCTCCCAATCCAGTCTCCTGGCCTGCATACAGTCCCAGTCCTTGACCTTGAGTAGACAGACACCATACTGAAGTCTCGTCTCCAACCAAGGCTCTGGTGACCAGGCCCATGGCCTCTCTGCAAAGAGCCCTTCCCTTCCAGAGCAGTGCTATGGGTGTGAGGAGCACTCAGAGGGCGAGGAGCACTCTCCTCAGAGATGTCCTTTGAAAATCCCAAGATCAAAATAATTGTGCATGACAATTAGTTTTAATAATAAACCCTTGCACTATGACCCTAACGCTATTCCCATTGACTATTCACTGTTGGGAGCTCTGGTAGCATAGTGGCTAAGACACTTGCCTGCTAACCAGATGGCTGGCGGTTCAAACCCACCAGCCACTCCTCGGAAGGAAGGTTGGGCAATCCTACTTCCGTAGTGATACTGCCTCGGAAACCCAAGGAGGGGTCGCTATGAGTCAGGGCCGACTCGACGGCACATAACAACAACAACAACAATTCACTGTTGGTGGTGGTGGTGGTGGTTGCCATTGAGTAACTGCCTACTCAAGGCAACCTCATGTGTGCAGAATAGAACTGTGCTATAGGGTTTTCAAGACTGTGACCTTTCAGGAGCAGATCGCCAGGACTGTTCTCTGAAGAGCCTCTAGGTGGATTTGAACTGCCAACCTTTCAGCTAGTAGTCAAGTGCTTAATTATTTGTGCCACCCAGGGACTCCTGATGGATCACTGTGAGTCCATTATCATGGTTAGTGTTGTTCTTATTACTAAATAATAGCTAGTGAGTATCAGACACCGTGCTGAACACTTTATTCTGATGATCCCATTTGATTCCCATTACAACCCCCTGAGATAGGAATGGGTACCCCATCTTACAGATGAAACAACCAAGGTCCAGAGAGGTTAGCCACTTGCCCAAGGACATACAGGTGAGAGGTGGTGGAGCGAGGGTTTGAACCACAATCCATCTAGATCCTGAGCCTGAACGCTTAAGCTTAAGACCATTTCATGCCATGTAAACAGAGTGGTAAAAATTACATTACATTTTTCATCATTTTCTCGTTTGTTTTCATTGTTCCCATTTGATACATAGGGAGGCTCGCCAAAGAATGAAGCAACTTGCCTATGCCTCCTTCATTGCTGTGTGATCACACTCTATTTCTGGGGCTCTCTCCCCAGTCTGTGAGTCTCAGAGGCTCCATATGAGTGAAAGAAAATGTCAAGAATATTAAATTTATAATTGAGTAAAACCTGAGGAGAATCGTTAAATCACAATTTAATATTTCCCAAATGGTTCATTGACATTTTGAAGACATGTCAAATTCTTTGCCTTCCACAACTTGACTATGCAGATGAAAAGTTGGAGGTTGTACTAGAGACTGACTGGAGAGCAGGCTTTATAGCAGTATAATACCAGTGGTATGGGCTTGAACCCAGAACAACACCCCTCATCCTTGCAATGGCCTTTCAGAGTCATCCTGCAGGTGAGAAAGCTTACAAAGTCATTCTACAGATAAGGCTTGAGTGAATCAAGGAGGTCCAGGGGTGTTTAATAAATGCACACTGATGCAAATGTATGAGGACACCTGGTTATACCAGGTGTCAATTCAGTTCCAGGTACCAAGTTCCAGATACCTTCTTGGTGAAAAAATTGGTCTAGGTTTCTAAACACCTTTTTCCAAGAAAAGAAACCAGGGCCCTGAAGAAATGGCTGATGCCTTGGCTGGGCCGAGGAAAATACAAGGTGAGCCTGGGGCATTTTGTTATTCCAGAAAGTAAGGAAGTGCTCAAAAAACCCAAAGTCATAGGGGTGAAAATAAAAAAACCATTGCCATCAAGTCAAGTCTGGCTCATATTGACCCTATAGGATAGAGTAGACCTGCCCCATCGGATTTCCAAGACTGCCATATCTTTCTCCCGAGGAGTGGTTGGTGGGTTCAAACCACCAACCTTTTGGTTAGTAGCCAAGCACTTAAACCACTGTGCCACCAGGCCTCCTTAATGATAGGATAAAAAAAGAAAAAAAAGGATGAGAGATTAGTTTCTTAGGCCTGCCGTAATACAATACCACAAACTGGGTGGTTTATAGTAACAGAAATTTATTGTCTCATGGTTCTGAAGGCTAGAAGTCCAAATTCAGAGTATAGGTCATACTGATTCCTCTGAGGAAGAAGCTCAAGCCTCTCCCCTAGCTTTCTGGTAGGTCCAGGTATTCCTTGGCTTGCAGCTGCAGTGTCACTTGGCTTCCTTCCTCTGTCCTCCATCTCTTTGTGTATCATCTCCTCCTATAAGGACACCACTCACATAGGATTAGAACCCACCCTATTCCAGCATGACTCCATGTTTATTAATAGCATTTTCAAAGACTGTTTCCAGACGAGGTCACAGTCACAGGTACAGGCGTTAGGACTTCAAAATGCCTTATTTTGGGTGACAGGGGCGAGTTGGGGGAACACAAGTCAATCCAACACAGGACACGTCAAAAGGACAGAGGAATTAACCCGAATGAGCGCCAATGGCCAAAGCTGGAACAATTGAACAACAAAATAATGAGTGTACTGAATTATAACCAAATAATAAAACAAATAGTCATGAGTCCATGCTGATATAAATGCTTATAAATATATAGAGGAAAAGAACAAACCTTCCTTATAGAAACATTCTAGTAATAAAGGAGAAGGCATGGAGGAAGTTAAAAATCACCATTAGGAGCCCATAGTGGGAAATGCTATAGGCTGGATCCACTGATCTAAAATTAGTGGGTGAAACTTTAAGGAGAAACATGCATTTGCATAACCTCAAAGTATCTCTGCCCAAAATGAATTCATCATTGCAGTGGTTTTAGCAACATATGTCCACAAATTCATATATGTCCACAAGGTACAGCTTAATTCCTTCCTTCTTGAGTGTGGGCTGGACTAAGCAACTTGCTTCTAAGAATAGAAAGTGGAGAGGGAAAAATAGTAACATTGCAGTGGAGAAACCCTGCAGATGCCAGAGAAACCATATGATCAAGGTTAACATCACCAGTGATCTGTTGATAGCATGTACCCCTCATATGATGTGATGACAAGGATATTCACCTCTGAAGTCTTCTCCCCCAAATCCATAACCCAGGTCAAATCATGAGAAAACATCAGACAAAACAAATTTAGGGACATTCTACAAAATACCCGACCAGTACTCTTCAACAATTTCAAGGTCATGAATAACAACACTGGAAACTCACAGACTGGAAGGGATTGAGAAGACATGGGGGCAGTGGTGGTTTAGTGGTCGAAGTTTCACTTCCGTGAAAGAGATCAAGGTTCAGTTCTCAGCCACTGCGCCTCATGTGCAGCCGCTTGTCAGTGGAGGCTGGCATGTTGCTGTGACACTGAACTGGTTTCAGAGGAACTTCCAGACTGAGACCTACTAGGGAGAAAGGTCTGTCTATCTACTTGCCAAGATCAGCCAATGAAAATCTTATGGAACATAATGGTTTGATCCCCAACCCATCATGGGGAAGACGTAGGACTTTTTGTTCCACTGTTCATGGGGTCACCATGAATTACCAACTTCATGGCAGCTAACAACAAGAAGCAAACTTGACAATTCAATGCAATGTGGAATCCTGGTTTGGACCTTAGTGAGCTATAATCACAGTGAAATCCAGTTTTCGCCAGTGGGAAGGATTGCTGATATTCTCAAAAGTCTATAGTTTAGTTATTAGCATTGTAGCAATGTTAATTTATTAGCTTTAATAACTGTACACTGGCTATGCAAGATGTTAATATTATTTACATTAGGAGAAGCTGGATGAAGGGTACCTGGGAACTCTCTGGGTGATGCAAACAGTTGAGAGCTCAACTGCTAACTGAAAGGTTGGTGGTTCAAACCCACCTGTATAGTTCTACTCTGCAATCCATGGGGTCACTGTAAGTCAGAATTGACAGCAACTGTTATTTTATATGTATGTGTGTGTGTATGTGTGTGTGTGTGTGTGTATATATATATATATATATATATATATATAAATTTTTTAAGGAGCTCTGGTGGTGCAGTGCCTAAGGCATTTGACTGCTAACCAGAAGGTTGGTGTGGTTCGACCACCAGCTACTCTGAGGAAAGAAGACGGGGCAATCTACTTCCATAAAGATTTACTGCCTCGGAAGCCCAATGGGGGTTGCTACAAGTCAGAATCGACTCAATGGCAACTGGTTTTGTTTTGTTTTGTTAAACATATAAATTTAAAAATATTTGAAAATAAAACTTCTAAAAAAATGTGTGCCTTGTTCTGGGATCAGGATCTCCAAGAATGTAGTTTGTTAAAATATTCACATTAATTTAGGAACCAAAACTAAATCCACTGCCTTTGAGTTGATTCTGACTCATAGCTACCCTTTAAGACAGGATAGAATTGCCCCATAGGCTTTCCAAGGCTGTAAATCTTTATGAAAGCAGACTGCCTCATCTTTCTCCTGTGGAGCGGCTGGTGGGTTTGAACCACTAGGCTTTTGGTTAGCAGCCCAATGCTTTAACCACTGTACCACCAGAGCTCCTCTAAATTAGGAAAGGAATGTAAAAAAGCAATAGTTTTGAAAACAGCAAATGCTTCCAGCCTTTTGTTCCTTCTGTAATTATGTACATATAGCTGTAGAATCACTAGCATGGATCATGCTGTATGAATTCTTGATAGCCTGCTTTGTGGATAATGGAGTCCTTGGGTGGTAAGAGGAGCTCTGATGGCATAGTGCCTAAGGCACCTGACTGCTAACCAGAAGGCTGACGGTTCAAACCCACCAGTCTCTCCTCAGAAGGAAGATTGAGTGATCTACTTCTGTAGTGACACCACCTCGGAAACCCAAGGAGGGGTCACTATGAGTTGGATCTGACTTGACGGCAGTGAGTTTGGGTGGTAAGAACAGTTAATGCACTTGGCTGCTAAGCAAAAGGTTAGCAGTTTGAGTCCACCCAGAGGTGCCTTGGAAGAAAGACTTGGCGATTTACTTAAGAAAAATCAACCATTGAAAACTCTATGGAGCACAGTTCTACTCTGATGTACAAGGGGTGGCCATGGGTCAGAATTGACTTGACTGCAACTGTTTTTTTTTTGTGTTTTTTTTTTGGTAACAATTCACTTGGAGAGATCCCTAGGGTTTATCACAAATGTACGTCAGGAATTAGGGTTCTCCCAAACCTTCTGGATTTTTCCCTGTGCCCTGTAGAAGTTGGGGAATAGCAGCAAAGTGTGACCTTCTCCTCACAATCCCAGTGTTGCCCTAGCCCCAGCATTGCCCCAGAAGGTCTCCAGGATCTCAGCACTGCATAACATGGGCACGAACCCTCACGGAGCTGTCTGGGAGCTGTCCTGATGCCTTCCAGAAAGAACACTGAACCAGAAACCAGGACATCTGGGTTCTAGTGGTGGTGGCGTGGCCCTTGGCAAGTCACAAGCCCTCTCTCAGCCTGCTTTTCTGTCTATGAAATGGGGAAATGATTCCTGGCTTTGTCTCTCTCCTAGGATTCCTGGGGAGCTCAAAGGAGACTTTTCATGGATGTGTGCAGAAGGCACTGCATTGACTCTGCAAGTGGATATCAGGGTTTAAACCCTAGTTTGCCCTTCCTGCCTGTGCAACCTTGAGTGAGTGATTTACCCTCTCTGGGCTTCAGTTTCCTCACCTAAATTGGGACTATCACCTCCTAGTGCTTCTGTGGGGAGCGATGAGAATTAATGTGTAAAAAGCTCTAGGCACAGTGCCTAGTACAGGGCGAGTCTCAGTCAATGCCAGCTACAATGATTGTTCTTTAGAGTTAACCAAATGCATGTATAGCAAGTCTGGGGGACTTCCCAACACAGCTGCAGTGTATCCCATGATGCCAGTGGTGGCTTGAAGTCCTTCCTTCTCCCTGGAACCAACCCCACTTGGCCCAGACTGTGATCCGTCAATGCTGATGGCCAGCTCCCAGATGTCCAGCATCTCCTGGCCCAGGACCTAGCTCCTGTGGGCCTGGCAATGCCACTAGCCTAGGGCAGAACCCGGGCCAGCCAGAGTATAGGCCTATGGGGATTGCTGCTGAAGGTTGGGAAGGGGGCAGGGCTGGGGGAACAGCAGACCATCCTCTAACCTCCTCTGGCCTCCCTGGAGATGTCACAGGCTTAGCAGGGGCTGCTTGACACATGTCGGATAAAATAAGAAAAAATAAATAACAATGTTTATAAGAAGATTAGCGAGAAGGCGGCAAAATTTCTCTAGGGAGCCTCCTTGGCTGCATCGCGGAATGACAGCCCCATTGCCTTATCAGAGACATAATGAGTTGCCAGGATTTGGGGTCATTAAAAATCCTGCCTGGCCGAGCCCTCTCCCTCGGCTGTCGCCTTTGATGGTGGAATCAGGGGGCCTGGTAGCAGTATGGTCCCCCCGCTCCCACTGTGCTGTCTGCCCATCACTGTCCCCACTTGCCAGGGGGGATGGAGGTGAGATGCTGGGGCCCAACTTGGCGGAAGTAATGCAACACGACGGCCCAATTTGTGCCCGCAGCCCCATGGGCAGAGGACCCGTCTCCACGGCCCGGATTAAGCTCTGTTTTATCTCGGCTGCCTTCAGAGAGAAGGTGGGGGTGGTTTCTGGGTAGGGACATGCACGTGAGATGCCCACAGCTCCAGAACATGTTGTGAGGGAAGGGGCCCTGCCACCTATCTCATCTAATGCTTCGCCTCGCCCATGGGGAAACCTAGGTCCAGGGAGGGGCAGAGATCAGAGGTTGCAGGGTGTTGGCAGCAGAGTCAGGCTGTGAACCCAGGTCTCCACCTTCCCAGCTTGATGCTGGATGTGTATTGGTGGAGGGGGCAGAGTGGAGGGGAGTGATTGTAGGAATGTACAGATGATTCAATCAGTGAGAACAAACATGTATTGATCTCCCACAACGTGCAAGTCACTGAGAGGGGCCTGGAGGAGCTCAGAAGCAAAGGAGACACCTGCTGTGGCCCCCACCCAGCAGGAGAGATGGACTCAAAAGCCTGTGTCTGTAGGCCAGGATAGATCACATACACATGTGCATCCCAGACACCCTGATCAGCTCCACGATCCATATCTGTGCCCTGGAAACATGCTCCTGCCTTTAATCAGCTCCCCTCCTTGTCAAGCTTATCTTTAAGGAACTCAAAGCACTTATAGTGTATTGATTTTCTAAATCACTCTTCAGTCCTACTTTTCTTGAGGAACAGGGAGCTTGGAGGAGGAAGGATTACCTTTGTGTTTCAATTCAGGAAACTGAGGCTGAGAGCAGCCCCAAGGGACATCCCCTCATGGAGTCACTGGCCTATATGATGCTTTGAGGTCATGAGCTTAGCACCATGCTGGAGAACTCAGCTTAGAGAGCAGAGCAAGGGCTAGATTTCAGCCCCACACTCCCCTCCATTAACCAGGCAGCTTTGTGCAGTGAACAACCTGCCCAACTCTATGCAGCAGTTCTACTATCCCATCTGACTACCGAGAACAGTCCTAAGGTTGCCTTCAGCCAGAACAGGGCCTCTGGTAAAAGGTGCAACCAGGAAGTTCCTCCCCATTCTGGGAGAGTACCCAACCTCTTTAGGACTCTGTTTACCCTCATCTATAAACAGGGTCCAAGAATAACTTGTGAAGTAGTTAGGATTTGATGAGATCTAGGTGTTACTGGAAGGAGCTCTGGTGGTGCAGTGCCTAAGGCATTTGACTGTTAACCAAAATGTCAGTAGTTGAAACCCACCAGCTGCTCTGAGGAAGGAAGATGGGCCAGTCTACTTCCGTGAAGATTTACTGCCTTGGAAACCCAATGGGGGTTGCTGTGAGTCGATGGCAGTGAGTTTTTTTGTTTGTTTGTTTAGGTGTTACTGTGTTTTGTGAGCTGCAAAGTGCTACATAAATATTAATTTTGATTATTTATAAGGTTGCTTCATGGACATGGCTGCGCACACCCTCCTTCTCAGGCTTGTATCTGCCCCTGCCCCAGGGTTGTACTAGCCCCCCACTCAGACATCTTTATCCCAGCCTATATAGCATCTGTCAGCACCCCAGGGCTGGAAGGGTCCCCAAAGGCCCCTATGTCATCACCCTTGACCACACCAGAGAAAGGAAGGGAATGGTCCCAATTCACAAGCAGGAATTGCCAGGACTTACTTGTCTTCCTTATGTCTCTGGGGAGACCTGGCACCTCCATCAGCCTGGGCCTGCTGCCCCCGTCTCAGCCTCTAGTGCTAGAGCTTCTCAGCTGTTTCATCCAGAAGGGATCTTAGATCACGGGGGAATTTTAGTCAAGTTCCTTCTACAATCAGGGCAACAGAGAGTAAGAACTGAGGAAGGAGCAGGCTGGTCCCTTGTAGGGCGCAGGCCCAGATACCCAGAACACTGCTCTCACCACAGCCCCAGGGGCTCCTCACAGACAGTAGCACTGGAGAGATGCAACTTTCCTCAGCAGAAATCTGTCTGAATGTCTTCTGGTCTAATTCCAGAGCCTCTGAGGCTCTCTGCTCACCTTAGTCCATCCTGATAATAGAACTGCTGCATAGAGTTGGACAGGTTGTTCACTGCACAAAGGTGCCTGGTTAATGGCGGGGAGTGTGGGGCTGAAATCTAGCCCTTGCTCTGCTCTCTAAGCCTGGGGTACATCTGGAGACGCCAACTCGGGCTATAAGAATGGGGAAGGGAAGATGTCTTGGGTTCAGAACACAGAGGTCTGCTGGTAGCATCCTGGCCCTGGACCAGGGTCTGCTGGCTGCATGCCACCTCTGGACCAGGGTCTACTGGATCATCCCAGCTTGGGACTAGAGTCTGCTGGATCATCCCATCCTAGGATCAGGGCCTACCAGCTACACCCCAGCTCAGGCCTGGGGTCTGCCCAGGTCTTGGGGCTGCCAACTGCATCTCAGTTTACTCTACCACAGTCCCAGGGCTGAGACCTCTCCAAGACTAAGTGCCCTTCCAGGGCACTCAGGGCATCCAGACCCAGCTGCGTAGGCCATTATAACACAGGCACCTGGTGAGGCCATAGAAGTCCCAGGACGTCATGTTCCAGGACTGGTGAGCAGTTTCTCTCTGCCACTGTGACTCACCACCTGAGGTTACTGGGTTTGGGCCCTGTGATGGGTCTCCATCAGCCAGCAATAGTGTCTGCCCATAACTTACTTTTGAAAAACACATTAGAGTCCATTCAAGGCACTTCCTGTAAAGCTGCCTCTCTCAATTGCTTGCCTCCTGATGCAAACACAAGAGACCATGATAATAATAATAATAAAAAAAACAATAGCTAATATTTACAGGGTGCTTGCTACATGCCAGGCACTATGCTGAGTGCTTTACCTGCAGGATCTTTGTTATTCCTCTGCTAACATTGAGAGGCGACTAGTGTTATCTCTGTTCTTCAGATGGGGAAACTGAGGGTCAGAGACATTGTCCTGGGCTGTGCTCATGAAGCTGGGAAGGGTATGAACCACACTTATCTGACTCAGAGTGCTTTCAGTTAGCTGGGTGTGGTCCCACAGACTCCAGGAGCTATTTCTGGTTTGGTCACCCATCGGCAGGTATGTATGCTCCACTTGGGAGAGTTGTGTGTCTTGTGGGTCTTGAGAGAAGGGAGGGACAGAACCATGGGCTTGGTTCACCCTGCAGTTCTCCCAGCAGCACCAGCATCAGAAAGGCCTCTATGGTGGAGTCCACTTCCCAGCCTGCAGCACTCCCTCCAGGGAGCCCCTCAAACACTGTTGTTCTCCCCTTTTCTTCCCCACAACCTGAGGAGTCATGTCCTGTTGTGGGATTTTGGTATCTGCTCATGAAAGGCCAACTGACAAGTTCCTTTCTCTAACTGGGGATCCAAAGCTTGTTAGCTTTATAAAACAGTAACAGCCACCCTCTAGCTGCTTCAGTAGGGGTGGCGAGGAGACAGTTAATGTGCTGGAAGACTTGGGCTTCAAATCCCCCCACCCATCCCTCCACAAGGGACTCAAGGGTCTCCGAGCAGTGTCTTCTTCCAGGGCCAGTTGGGAATCCCTTGTTCTGATTTGCATGGGGAAACTGAGGCTTCTCTTTCGTCTACTCAGGGCTCCTTTTTACTTTGTCCCCAAGAGGCCCAGAGAGGTCACTGGCCCCCATATCTCTGGGGCCTGGGGAGGGGAGAGAGGAAATGAAGCTGAGAAACATTTGTTTTTCTTCAACAAAGCAGCTCATTTCTTTAGGCAAATGAGCTGGGGAGGGAAGGACACCACTGGGGATGAGCAAGGATTAATTACAAAGGAAATGAGTGCCAGGAGCAGACCCAGGGCTCTCGGGGCTGGCTGGGGCAGAACAGAGAGCTAGGCCCAAGCAACTATTGCCTGTCCACCTGTGTGGTACCACTTGCCTGGACAAACCCCAAAGGTGCTTCTTGACCTCCAGCAGCTTACAGTCCCCTGAGGAGAGGAGACAGGCCAGCCCCGAGCTGAGGGCCTCAGAGGAAAAGGCATATGGAGAATCAAAGATTTTTCATATCTAGATCCCCCATGCATGCATCCCTATACAGGATCACCCTTTGCTCCCCTTCTCCCCCAGATACTCAGGCTGCCCCTACAGCTCCTCCATGTCCTATCTTATCCTGATCATTCCCTCAATTGTTACATGTAGCTGTGACCCATCCAGTACCACCAACACTAGTCTAACCCATGTCACAGCCCCTCACATCCATGGGCTTGGCTAGACTTGACAAATTACATTAATGGGTTAAGGGCATGTCAGAACTAAATGAGAGTACATGGGGTAAGCACCTCATCACAGCAACAGGTGTCTAAACTAAAACACACTGCCATCAAGTCAATTCTGACTCATACTGATGCCCCTCTGGGCTTCCAAGGCAGTAAATCTTTACAGGAGTAGGTTGCCTCATCTTCTTCCCATGGAGCAGCTTATGGATTTGAACCGCCAAACTTCCAGTTAGCAGCCAAATGCCTTAGGCACTGTGCCACCAGAGCTCCTTGACAGGTATCTTGGTGATAAATAAGCACATAGCTGCTCACAGACCAGGCAAGGGATTCAACTCAGACCCTGCTTGGTCTGTGCTATGATGTCCATGTCACAAGATGCCAGAGCATTTGGTCATCAAGAATGACTCCCTCTTTGTAGACCAAGGCCCAGAGAAACACTGTGCCTTGCTGCCAGCCACACTGCACATTTGTGGCAGAGCTGGACTGGATTTGGTCTCCTGATTCTTACCAGTACTCTTCCATATTCTCTTCAAGTCTTTTTCAAGAAACTTCCTATACTGCAGATAGAGTTCTTAGCCCTGTCACCTTAGAGGGACATCTATTCTTCTGAAGGGCCTTGTCAGGGCCTCAGTTATTGCACTTGTCCAATGGGTGGTTCACCATGAGAGTCCCTTACAGGATGCCCTGGTGACTCCAGCTGAAATATCCCTAAACCACAGTGAGTTTCTTCTCCAGCACCAAATCTTTAGGGCACTCTAGCCCTTGTGGAAGGAGCTCTGGTGGTGTAGTGGTTAAGCCATTTAGCTGCTAACCAAAAGGTAGGTGGTTTGAACCTGCCAGCAGTTCCACAGAAGAAAGATGAAATAATCTTCTTCCGTAAAGATTTACAGCCTTGGAAACCCAGTGGGGGTCACTATGAGTTAGAATCCACTGAATGGCAGTGAGTTTGGTTTTGGGTTTGAGCCCTTATGGGGTTAAATCTGATTGTTCCTCACTGTTATTGTTAGGTGTTGTTGAGTTGGTTCTGACTCAGTGATCCTGTGTCCAACAGAACAAAAACTGCCCAGTCCTGTGCCATCCTCACAACCTTTGCTGTGCTTGAGCCCATCGTTGCAACCACTGCATCAGTCCATCTCATTGAGGCCTTCCCCTTTTTCGCTGACCCTCCACTTTATCACACATATCCTTCTCCAGGGAATGGTCCCTTATGACAACATGACCAAAGGAGGTGAGATGAAGTCTGGTCATTCTCACTTCTGAGAAGCATTCCAGCTGTACTTCTTCCAGGATACATTTGTTCATTCTTCTGGCAGTCTATGGTACTTTCAGTATCTTCACCAACACCACAATTCAGATGCTCCTCCCAACTCCCCACTAATGAAACACTGCTCTCCATGTCATGGACGCTGGCTAGGAACAGAGTTTGCTGCCCCTGGGCTCTGCTCTGAAACACTGCCTGGACACAGGGATTTTCTGTATCTGCTGTTCCACCGGGCTCCAGGCCCAGAACACAGGGGCCTCCTCTTCAGCCCCACCAATCTCAGGGGCTAAGGGTCAGCACTGGACAGTCTCTCTCTGAGGCCCAAATTGGACACAGTGGGAGGAGCCAAAGGGAACTCTGGAAAAGCCTATCACTCTCTGTTCTGACACACACGTGCCAAGTCTACTTGGTTAACATCTTTGTGCAGCAGATCTTTATCTCAACCCCATTTCACAGTTGAAGCCATAGAGTCAGAGAGGGAGGAGAGACCAAGTAGGGGAGCCAGAATTGGATCTGAGCCCATTCTTTGTGCAGAGGGACTGCCTGCAGGCTGAGACATACATGGTCTCTTCTCCCCAGGTGCAGCATCCTCACTGCCCTTTCTCGGTTCACTCCAGCCCCAGCCTTTGGTCCCCACAAAGAAGGACAGGTGTAGAGAAGCATCCTCTGAGCTACTGACAGTTGTGGTGGTGGTGGTGGTGGTGGTGGTGGTGGTGGTGGGTGAGTGTGAAAGTGTATGTGAGTATGCAAGTATGTGTGTGAGTGTGTATGTGCATGAGTGTATGCACAAATATGACTGGGAGAGTTTATATGAGTGTGTGAGTGCAACTGTGTGTGTGTGTGTGTGTGTGTGTGTGTGTGAATGTCTGTGAACATGGTTGGATGGTGGGCTCAAGTTAGACTTCTAGCAAGTGTAAGGACCACACATCATTCTAGCCCCTCTTCGGGCCACACCCAGTTCCAAACTGCCCTCCACAATGCCATGCCCTGTCCTCCTGTAGGTCTGCTCATGCTCTCCCATAACAAGAAGTGCCTTCTCTTCAAAGGCAGCCTGTAGCTTGTAAGAAGTCCTGACCATGAAGACACTTTCCTTTCCTTTCCTAGAGCTCTTCAGCAGTCAATCAAAGCTTTGCTGACACCTCCCTCTCCAGGGAATCCACCTGGGGTCACCCACTGAGCTGTCTCTCTCCCCTGATCATCTGTCTCCCCCACCAGTCACTTCATAACATTTCTGCTTATCATCAGGCCCCTGGTCACATGGGTCATGTCTCCCCCGCTAGACTGTGATCCTCATGAGGACAGAGACCTGCTCTTTGTCACACCCTCAACTTTAAATATAAAATACTTAGAACAGTGCCTAGCATGTGATAAGTAAATGGTAGCTATCATAACACGTCTACTCCTCACTTAAGGAGCTCTGGTGGTGTAGTGGTTAAGGCATTTGGCTGCTACCAGAAGGTTGGCAGTTCAAACTTACCAACTGCTCCATGGAAGTAAGATGAGGCAATCTGCTTTCATAAAGCTTTGGACCCCCAGTGGGGATCACTATGAGTAGGAATCGACTTGATGGCAGTGAGTTTGGTTTGGTTTGACTCCTCACTTATTGACTACCTTGTTATCTGACATTACGCATTTATGACGATAGTAAAAAATCTACTGTAGAACTATTTTGCTCATTAACCGCTACTCCCTGACAGTAACAAACACCAGAGTGTAAGGTGAGAGTAACACTGGGTGGGATGGTTAAGGTTGTGTGTCAATTTGTCTGGCCAATTATTCTCAGTGTTTTGGCAATTATGTGATGATGTAATCTGGCAGTTGTATAATGATTTTCCACCTTGGAAACCCAAAGGGGGTCGATATGAGTGGAATTCGACTCAATGGCAGTGAATTTTGTTTTTTTGGTTTTATAATGATTTTGTGATCTAATGTGGTCATCCTCCATTTTTGCATAATGCTGATTTTTGCATAATGGCCTCATCTTTGGAACCTAACCATGTCACTATGTGAGGAGTAGGTGTATTATAAGAAATACTGTGTCATGCCTTATTAGTACCATCCTCATAATCTCCAACTACATCATTGCATATGATCTCCTTCCATAGATATTACAGCCAAGAAAACTCCTTGAAACAGTTCTACTGTGTAACACATGGGGTCACTACGAGTCTCATCATGTTGTAATGGGTGAATGCACTGAAAGAAAGCCTTGACCTTTTGGGGTCCACATGGAAGCCAAGGCAGAGGTGTAGCCTTGTGACTGGTCGCCAATACTGAGTCTCCCAGGCCTAGGTGGGAGTCGGCTATCACTGGGCCCATTCTTCTGCCCCCACACCTGGTAGAAGCCCTTGATATCCAATGCCAGCCTTTTGGACTTGGTGACTTTGTCATGGGTTCTCTTTCTTCATGAAGCTGGTGGAGAGGGAGGGGTATTCTCACAAGTAGGAACACATTACAGTCCCTCCTAGGTGAGGGTGACTAAGCCCTTCACTGAGAAAGCAGAAACAGCCTGGCTCTGGAAAACATGTTCCCCCATCACCCAGAGTGACAGCCTGCACCACGCCTGCAGCCACCGGGCTGTCAGCCGCCTGTCAGCCTGCGACCCGGTGCTCACCGCCCAGCACACGCACACACGCACACACGTGCACCCGATATTAAAGCCATATTTCTGGTTGCTGGGAAGGCACAGTTGTCGCTTCCTCTGCCCTCAGCAACCTGCTGGCCTAGCTCCCCGCTACTTCCCCGCCCTACTGTGGAGCACCATCCGTTTGTATTTATATAGATAAATCGGCCCAGCTAATTAAAGTTCTCTTGCTGGAGAGTGAGGGAATTAATAAAAGAACTTGGAAGGGAGCCGACCAAAAGCTGGAATGCTTGGAGCCAGAGCCAGAACCCACCACAGCAAAGGAGGCCAGAGGACCCAGCCAACCACCTCTCCCTGTCCAGAGGGACACGTGAGTCCCTAGGACATGACCTGGCCCTTCTCCCACAGAGCACAAGAAGAGTGACACGTGCACTGTGTATTTCATGCTACCATGCCACACACATGCCTTCTCTAACCCTCATGATATGTCGATGAAGCCCTGAGGGCTTGAGGTAGCTGGGGAGGAGGCAGTCAGGCACAGGGACTCTAGTGAATCCTGGTTCTTCCCCTTATGAGTGTGCAACCTTGGGTGAGTTATTTTTACCATTCTGTGCCTTGGTTTACCATTCTGTAAAATGGGAGCACTCTAGGCTGTGGGGATCAACAGGGTTATCATCTAACTCATGGTGAGTACCCAATAGCTCTATTATTGCCTGCCTGGCAGAATATGGAAGTTCCTGGGTGGCACAAGCAATTGGTGGTCAGCTGCTAACATAAAAGTTAGTGGTTTGAACCCATCCAGCAGCACTGCAGATGAAAGGCCTGACAATCTGCTTCCATAAAGATTACAGCCAAGAAAGCCTACAGAGCAGTCCTACTTTGTAACACACAGTGTTGCCATGAGTTGGAATTCATCTGACAACAGTGGGTTTGGTTTGGGTTTGGCAGAATGTAAGTCCCTGTATGGTTGGGATATGTATATAGAAAGGGGGTCTCACCATGAGCAAAAGAGCCTCCTGCCCCAAGCTTCCTGGACAACTGGGTGGTACCAATCTGCAGGCTGTCTGCTCAGGCCTCCACACTCCACATTCCACACTCCAGACTGGATACCCAGGCCCAGGCTCCAGGCACTGCCAATGCCCACATCCTCCAGGCCAGGCCCTTTCCTTCTGCCTAATGAAGCAGCTGCCCAATCCCTGCCCCAGGCTGGGACTTGCCTGCGAGATAAACTCTGACTAATCCCTGCAGCTGGAGATCAAGGTTCCTGCTGCAGCTCCCCAGGACGGTGCCAGCCTGGGGCTGTTTGCACTATGTCCCTACCCCATCTCCCAGCCTCGTTTCCACCACTCTGGCCCCAAAACCCTAACATCCTTGCTGCCCCTGGGAAAGCTGGGAGAACAGGCCATCAGCTCCCGAGTTGTAGTCTTTACAACATGTCCTTCGCATTTTCCCAAACCTTTGTCCACAGAAGGTAGGGAGGCCATGGGGAATCCTCTGAGTCGGGGCTGAGAGACCTGGGTGGTCCTGCTCTGTTACTAACTGGCTGTGTAACCTGGGTCCTGTGCAGCCCTGTGTACCAGGGGCTGGATCCTTCTCCATGTGCAACCTTCCAGTTCAGGCTCGCTGGGATTCCAGGCCTAACTGTCAAGAGCAAAGGGGAAGGCCTGGACCTAATGCCCAGAGGATCAAATTGGTTCAAGAAGGACTTGGCTATGGGTCATCTTAAAAGTGGGCTCAGGTTTTTCCTGAAGCTCCCAAAGGCCTACTCCCCTAGAGGGGAGAAGGCTATAGGCTGAGGTCTTGGACCTCTAGGCAGGCTGCTGGCCTGATTGCATCATCACTGAGAACCTCTCATCCAGACCCAGCTCCCTGATCTACCTAAGCCCGCTGCTTCCTGTCATGTAGGTCTCAGCTCAAATGTCCTCTCTCCTCTGAGAGAGTACCCAATCTAAAGAAGCCACCCTGTTGCCCACTTGTGAGTAGTAACACCATGTGTGCTAATGTGTAGAACTGTGCTCCGTAGGATTTTCAATGGCTGGTTTTTTGGCAGAAGATGACCAGGGCTTTCTTCTGAGCCACCTCTGGGTGGACTTGAACCACTAACCTTTGGTTAGTAGCTGAACACTTAACTGTTTATGCCATCTGGGGACTCCTTTGTGGTGATATTTGTCTTTGTAGCACTCATCATTATCTAAAATTTCTTACTTGTTTATGCTTTTATTATCTGTTTCTTCTAATAAGAAAAAAGCTCCTCATCAGTTCACTGCCATATCTCCAGCACCTGGTACCAGTGAATGCTTTTAAATGAATAAGAGAATGAATGAGTAGATATATGGCTTGATATCTCAGGACATGGACACCCATGCCTCCCACACAGGAGGAGGAGGCTAGGCCCACTGGGCTGAGGCCAGGCCACCCGAGGAAACAGCTGGGCCTTTTGGAGCCAGAGGCCTCTGGCCTGGCGTCTCCTGTTTGTCAGCCCATGTGGGCAGTGGTCCCCTAAGTGAAGAGGGGAGCAGAGTGAGGCCAGCCCAAGGAGGAAGGATGAGCCAGAAATGACTTTGGGACAATGAACAAGTGAAGGCCACAGGAAAGAGCAGAGGGGGAGAGGAAAGGTCCAACAATACACAGGACCATCATTCATCAGCAGGATAGCCCTGTCCAGGTGGCTCTGTCCGGCCGGCTCATCCTTCCCGTTATCTTGCAGCACAATGACGCCAGGAAAACCCCTCCCGGCTAGCGCTGGGGCCCTCCACCCTGCAAACCTCAGGGCCTCACGGCCTACCCTTTATTGTGGAGAGGGCCAGGGACTTGCCCAAAATCACAGAGCAGAGCGGTCAGACCCCAGGTCTCCTGGTTCCCTGAGTAAGGCTCTTCCCATGTCCCAATACCTTGCATTGGTGTGTGTATCCACACCTCCTCCCACCTTGCCCTGCTCACCCTCAGCCCCAGCAGAACCCTGCTCAGGCATCAGCCACCCATTTCTAGGTGGCACTCGCTGTCTACAGCCTGGTGTCTGAGCAGCAAAGCCTAAAAATAAAAAGACAGATTGTCCACTTTGCCTGTAATTACTGCCTAAAAAAGACCCAGTGGGGAGAAAGAGAGGAGGAATAAAGGGAAAATCTCGGGGCTGAACATCCATCACCTGCAGACAGGCAGCAGGAGGGAGGGGCTCTCAGGCCTCCTCTCCCCACCTACCCTCTCAGCTCACCAAGCAAGCAAGGCCCTGATCCTGAGGACCAGATAGACACAAGGCAAACCACATGGGAGAGCTGAAGCCAGCTTGGCTGCTTCCAGTTGGGTGACCGTCCTCAAATGGTGCCCTTTGTTTGGGACGCAGTATTCTTACCAGTACAATGGAATTATTCAATGACTCAACTAAGTGCCTAATATGTGCTGAAGATATTATTGGGAACAAGACAGGCAAATCCACTGTTCTCATGTAACTTCTGTTTGTGTGTTGGGGAAGCAGACTTATTCTGCAGAGGACTGGGGGAAAGCTACTGCAGACTGGGGGTCATGGAAGGCCAGAAGAACTGGGGTCAGAGAATTTTCAGCAGAGGAAACCTTGAGCAGGAATAAGCTTTGCATGGTCAGGGAACAGCAAGAAGGTCTCTGTGTCTGGAATTTGGGCAGCAAAGGTACTTTGCAGAGGCAGGTAGGGCACATCCAAGAGAACATTTCAGACCTCAGAAAGGAGTTTGGCTCTTGTTCTAGATGCAATGAGAAGACACTGGAGAGTGTTAAGAATCAGAGACATGCCCTGACTCAAATTTTACAAAGATAACTTTGGCTGCCATATGACTAGACCTTGGGGGAAGAATGGAATTGGAGGGACATTCAGGAGGCTATTCCATTTTATAGCAGAGATGACAGTCACCTGGACTGGGATGATAGTGGTGGCAATGGAGAGAAGAAGAAGGGTAGGGGAATTGAGCCACAGGTTTGTAATAGACTGGATGCAGAAGGAGGAGGAGGGAGGACTGGAAGATGACCCCATGCTTTTCAATTGTGGTGTTTGGAGTGGTGATGGGGCATCAAGAGTTCTGTTTTGACCATGAGGATGTTGAGATATCTGCTTGGTGTCCCTGTGAATACATCATATAGGTATTAGGGAAGCGAGTCTGGAGCTAAATGTCATGGTCCAGGCTACAGAGACAAATGTGGAAATCATCAGCAAGGGGTTGGCCTTTTAAACCACAGAACTGGGTGAGGTGACCTAGAAAGACATGTGGATGGAAAAGAGAAGAGAGCCTTGAGTGGAGGTCCGGGGCTCCCTAGAAGTTAGAATTTGGGCAGAGGAGGGGTCCAAGAAGGGACCAAGGAGGAGTAGCAAGTGAGGTAGGAAGAGAACCAAATGAGGAGATTGTCCCTAGGAGGGAGTGACCAGTTGGGTCAGATGCTACTGTACATCAAAGAAGATGAGAACAACAATGGGACCATTGGGTTTGGTAACATTCGGTCTCATTGCAGTGGGAGAGGTGAGAGTGAGGTCGGGAACATCATAAATGAACTGTGGACAGTTGTGTGAAATGTTCTGCTCTTCAGATAGCTGCAGGGACATGGGATCAATGGACATGTATTGTTAGGTGGGAGAAGTGGTACTTATTTGATGGTCCACAGGAATGATCAAATCACAAGAAAAGGACTTAGGTGCAGAAGTGGAGAAATTGGAGTTTAAGGTTGAGGAGGAGATAGGGAAGGAGGTAAATGGTGGAGCACTGTGACCATCAGGGCTGGACATGATGGAATGAGCAGTGGGCTCCTTCCTTGGCTGCACTGACCAAGGAGGTGGCTGACACACTGTGTGCCAGGGACAGCTGGGACTGAGAGTGGACAGAAACTGTGGCCACCCCTGCCATGCTCAGGATCCAAGCTGCTCTGCTGGGTCTCAGGGTCCTCCAGGAGGCTCCATTATTTGGGGAGAGGGCTCAAGAGGCACCCTCTGTCCTTCACTTCCTTATAGCTTTGAGACCCACGTGGAGCCAAACCTGGAAGGGTTTAGGATGTCAGAGCTTGAACAGCCATCAGAGACCACTCCCCTCATCTAGAAAATGAGGGACTGAAGCCCAGAGAGAAGGTGACTCTCCCGAGATTATACAGCAAGACAGGTACAGAGGCAGCACAAGACATGCCCACTGCTCCTCTGCCAGCACCCTCTCTTCTGACTCCACTCACACCTGGAATCAGGTTAAATTAATCCAGAGACATACATTGTTGTTGGGTACCATCCAATCGATTCCAAGTCACAGTGACCTGTGACTGTACAGACATGTGTAGAGGAAGGGTCTCACCTTTTGCCTTGAAAAGCAAAGTAGTCTCCTCCTTCTTCTCATTCCTTTCTTCTTTCTCCTCCCCCTCCTCTTCTTCTTCTTCCTCTTCCTTCTCCTCCTCCTCTTCCTTATTATCCTTTTCCTTCTCCTTCTGCCTCTTCCTCCCAGGCAAGGCTCTAGGGGGCCATGGTCTTTCACTGGAGGCAGAGGTCCCCCAGCCTATTAACCACTGGACCATGGTGGTTGAAGGATGAAGGATGAAGACTCAGATATTATCTTGTGCAGCATGTTCGGGCTTCAGGGGGTATTGATCCATTTTCCTAGTAAGGAACCATGGCCCATTGGAGCAGAAAGGCCTCAGGATTGGAACCCACACCCAGGAGACACTCAGTACTTGGAGTGAACAGACCCATAGCTCAGTGCTCTCCTGCCACAGACAGGACGCCAGGCCAGAGGGAGGAGGGAGGTGTCCCAATGTCCCCAAACTTCTCTTCCCACTGTGCCCCCAGGTGGTGGTTCTGGACCACTGCTCTGAGGCTGTCTTGTGAGCTGCTCTCTACTCTTGGGGAAGAGCCAGGGTGGAGGTCCGGGAGTGGAAAGTTGGCCAGACTGGCACCAGGAAGAGGCTATGATTCTTCAAGATCTTCATGGCAACCCCCAGCTTGCTGCTTATGGTCTACAAAGACTCTTACCAGAGTCCACCCTCTACCCAGTGCCCTTCATCCTCTAGCCACTCACCTGACCATAAGCATCAGACACATGGCCAGACACTGTCAGCACAGTCCTAGGCATGAGGCTGCCCCTCTGGGAGCTGAGGACTGGGGGTAAACAGAAATAGCAGAGCCCCAGTCAGGGGAGGACAAAGGAAGGACACCCTAGACCAGGTGGTTCTGAGCCCAGTCTTGGAGAAGATTGGGCTGTATAAAAGGCTTACTTCATAGCTGTGTGTCATAGTTGGAGCTGTGTGTCAATATGGTTGGACCACAGTTCTGTGTGGTTTAAGCAATTGTGATGTGGGTTTTTCCAATGATGGGATCAGATATATATGTTTTGAGCAGCCAATCCATTGAAAGGGAGTTTCCCTAGGGGTGTGGCCTGCTTCCAGTATATTTATGGACATCCTGGGAAAAGAGACACTCTTCTGTGGATCGGGATTCTGTTGTGCTGCCTCCAACTGTCTGTGAGCAAACAATTCCACCATTCAGCCTGGAGATCTTGGATTTGTCATTGGTTGGAGTCAACAGCCAGTATACTGCCTGGCAACCTTGAACCTGTCCCTGCAGCTGCGTGAGTCAGGAAAAGCCTCCAGCTTGATGTTTGATCCAGGAACTTTGGACTTGCCAGCTTCTATAAGTACGTGAGCCATTTTCCTTAGATAAATTTATCTTTCTCTATATTACTGGTTTTGTTTCTCTAGAGAACCCAGTCTAACACATTTGGTACTGAGAGTGGTTCTAGAGAGACAAAATCATAAGAATGGGCTTCCTAAATTAGTTCTCCAATTTGATTAATTGTAAAGACACTAGTGACCCTTCTTCCATTAGTAAAGAGGGCCCTGCTAATCCATGGCTTGAGGTGGCAACATTAATATGCAAAATAGCACCACCAATAGATCAAGTACTTGTGAGAATTGAGGCTCTGGGTGATCATATATTTGATACTTTTCTGCACTTTTGTCAGCATGAGGAGTATAAGGAAGCTGGTTGGTTGGTCCTACTTACACTAGACAAAGTGGTGAAAGAGTGAGATGAGCTCAGGACTGCTGAGTCAGGGCTTAAGCGCCACATAAAAGACCTCAATGTTTCCAGTTGCGCTCTGAAAGAAAGCCTTATTTCTTCTAGTAACAGAGCTGATATTGCCGAAAACCAAACCCAGAGTCTTATTGTAAGGGTGGCTGAATTACAACGCCAATTAAATTACCAACCCAGAATGGTGTCTGAAGTTAAAGTGAGGGCATTGATTGGGAAAAAATGGGATCCTGAAACCTGGAATAGGGACATATGGACAGATAGCCAGGAAGATCAGGATATGGAACCTATAAATTCTGAAGGAATTACTGTAAAACCATTATCCCCTCCACCTCAGTTTGATAGGATTAACCCAACTGTTCCTGCTGGGTCATTGCCTGAGACAGAGGTCGTGGAAGACATTCTTGAATGTTCTCAGGAACTGCCCCAACCACCCATTGTTGCTACTAGACCTATAACTAAAGTTAAGTCCAAGCGAGCCCCAAAAGGTGAAATACAAAGTGTGGCTGAGGAGGTGGTACACTACACCTGAAAAGACCTACTTGATTTTGCTAACATATACAGACAGAAACCTGGAGAATATGTATGGGAATGGCTACTGAGGATGTGGGAAAATGGTGCAAGGAATACAACATTGAATCAGTCTGAGTTTATTGATTTAGGTCCACTAAGTACGGATTCTTCATTCAGTGTTTCAGCTCAAGAGGTTAGGAAAGGATCTAATAGTTTATTTGGTTGGCTTACTGAAGCATGGATTATGTGGTGGCCTACCTTAAGTCAAGATGAAGTACCAGACCTGCCTTGGTATAATGTAGATGAAGGTATCCAGAGACTTAGGGAAATTGGCCTGTTAGAATGGATTTATTAGATTAGACCCCTAGAGCCAGAAATGGAGAGTCCAGAAGACATGCCTTTCACCAGTATGGTGAGGAATAAATTTGTGAAGAGAGCTCCAGTATCCTTGAAGACTGCTGTGATTGCTATTTTATGTGAGCCAGATTTGACCGTGGGAACTGCCCTAATTGAACTAAGACACTCAACTACAATGGGACTGATTGGACCCCGTGGTAGTAGGGGCCAAGTGGCAGCAGTTAATCAACAAAGGCAAGGTGGGCGTGGTTACTATAATGGACAGCAGAGGTGGAACAGTAATCAGAATAGTCTAACTTATCTGGAATTATGGCATTGGCTATTTACGCATGGTGTTCCTGGTAGTGAAATACATGGGAAACCTACTAAGTATTTACTTGATCTATATAGACAGAAGAATTCTAGGTCACATGAACAACAGCCTTGATCGAATCGCCAGAATACAGAGTCATGGTCTCTCAATCAATTCCCAGACTTGAGTCAGTTTACAAACCCACTACCCCTTGAATGAAGGGGAGGCCGGGTCCTTTTGAGGAAGGACCCCACTACATTGCCAAAAATTTATAATGTCAATCTTTCTTCCAGCCTTCCCCAAAGGGATCTGAGGCCTTTTATGAGACTGACTGTTCACCGAGGAAAAGGAAATCATCAGACTTTTGCGAATTACTGGACACTGGCTCTGAACTGACAGTAATTCCAGGAGACCCAAAGTGTCATTGTGGCCCAGCAGTCAGAGTGGGGACACATGGAGATCAAGTTATTGATGGAGTCTTAGCTAGTGTCTCACAGTGGGTCCAGTGGGTCCCCGAACCCATCCTGTAGTGCCCAGTTCCAGAATGCATAATTGGAATAGATATACTGAGCAAGTGGCAGAATTTCCACATTGGGTCCCTGACATGTGGAGTAAGGGCTATTATGTATGGTAGGAATAGCCAAATGGAAGCCATTACAACTGCCTCTACCTACAAAAATAGTAAATCAAAAGCAATAACACATCCCTGGAGGGGTTGCAGTGATTACTGCCACCATCAAGGACTTGAAAGATGCAGGGGTGGTGATTTCCACAACATCCCCATTTAATTCACCTATTTGGTCTGTGCAAAAAACAGATGGATCTTGGAGAATTATTGTAAACTTAATCAGGTGGTGACTCCAATTGCAGCTGCTGTTCCTGATGTTGTTTCATTGCTTAAGCAAATTAGTATATCTCCTGGTACTTGGTATGCAGCTATTGATCTGGCCAATGCCTTTTTCTCGATACCAATTTCAAAGGACCTTCAGAAGCAGTGTGCCTTCAGCTGGCAAGGCCAACAGTGTACTCTCACAGTGCTTCCTCAGGGGTATATCAGCTCCCCAGCACTATGTCATAATTTAGTCCATAGGGATCTTGATTACCTTTCCCTTCAATAAGACATCACATTGGTCCATTATATTGATGACATTATGCTGATTGGACCTAGTAAGAAAGAAGTATCGATGACTCTAGACTTATTGGTGAAGCATATGTGTGCTAGAAGTTGGGAAATTAACCCAACAAAAATTCAAGCACCTTCCACCTCAGTGAAATTTCTAGGGGTCCAATGGTGTGGGGCATGTCGAGATATTCCCACTAAAGTGAAGGATAAGTTATTGTATCTGGCTTCCCCCACAACGAAAAAGGAGGTACAACATCTGGTGGGCCTTTTTGGATTTTGGAGGCAACATATCCCTCATTTGGTTGTGTTGCTGCGGCCTATTTATCAAATGACTCAGAAAGCTGCTAGTTTTGAGTGGAGCCCAGAACAACAGAAGGCTCTGCAATAGGTTCAGGCTGCTGTGCAGGCTGCTCTGCCACTTAGGCCATATGATCCAGCTGAGCCAAGGGTGCTTGAAGTGTCTGTAGTAGATAGAGATGCTGTTTGGAGTCTTTGGCAGGTCCCGATTGGTGAATTGCAATGCAGACCCTTGGGATTTCGGAGCAAAGGCCTGCCATCCTCTGCAGATAACTACTCTCCTTTGAGAAACAGCTTTTAGCTTGTCATTGGGCTTTAGTAGAGACTGAACCCCTAACCATGGGCCACCAAGCTGAACTGGGTGTTGTCTGACCCACAGAGTCATAAAGCTGGACATGCACAGCAGCACTCCATCATTAAATGGAAGTAGTATATCAGAGATCGGGCTCGAGCAGGACCTGAAGGCAAAAATAAGTTGCATGAGGAAGTGGACCAAATGCCTATGATCTCCACTCCAGTCACATTACCTTCCCTCTCCCACTCTGCACCCATGGCCTCATGGGGCATTCCTTATGATCAGTTGACTGAGGAAGAGAAAACTCATGCCTGGTTTACAGATGGTTCTGCGTGATATGCAGGCACCACTTGAAAGTGGACAGCAGCAGCACTGCAGCCCCTTTCTGGGACTTCCCTGAAGGACAGTGGTGAGGGGAAATCCTCCCAATGGCCAGAACTTCAAGCCATGCATATGGCTGTTCACTTTGCATGGAACAAGAAATGGCCAGATGTGCGATTATATACAGATTCATGGGCTGTGGCTAACGGCTTGGTTGGATGGTCTGGGACTTGGAAGGAGCATGATTGGAAAATTGGTGACAAGGATGCATGGGGAAGAAGTATGTGGATAAATCTCTCTGAATGGGCCAAAGGAGTAAAAATATTTGTGTCTCATGTGAATGCTCACCAAAAGGTGACCTCAGCAGAGGAGGACTTTAACAATCAGGTGGATAGGATTACATGTTCAGTGGAAACCAGCCATCCTTTTCCCCTGGCTACTCCTGACATTGCTCAGTGGGCTCATGAACAAAGTGGCAATGGTGGCAGGGACGGAGGTTATGCATGGGCTCAGCAACATGGACTTCCACTTACCAAGGCTGATTTGGCTACTGCCACTGCTGAGTGCCCAATCTGCCAGCAGCAGAGACCAACACTGAGTCCATGATATGGAACTATTCTTCGGGGTGATCAGCCAGCAACCTGGTAGCAGGTTGATTACATTGGACCACTTTCATCATGGAAAGGACAGTGTTTTGTTCTTACTGGAATAGATACTTATTCTGGATATGGATTCACCTTCCCTGCCCACAATGCTTCTTGCAAAACTACCATCCGTGGACTTACAGAATGCCTTATCCACCATCATGGTATCCCACACAGCATTGCTTCGGATCAAGGGATTCACTTCACAGCAAATGAAGTGCAGCAATGGGCCTATGCTCATGGAATTCACTGGTTTTACCATATTCCCCATCATCCTGAAGCAGCTGACTTGATAGAATGATGGAATGGCCTGCTGAAAACACAGTTACGGTGCCAGCTAGGTGGCAATACCTTGAAGGGTTGGGGCAATGTTCTCCAGGAGGCTGTCTTTGCTCTAAACCAGCATCCAATATATGGTTCTATTTCTCCAGTAGCCAGGTTTCACGGGTCCAGGAACCAATGGGTGGAGACGGGAGTGGTACCACTCACCATTACCCCTAGTGACCCACTCAAAAAATTTTTGCTTCCTGTCCCTGCTACCCTATACTCTGTGGGCCTGGAGATCTTAGTTCCAAAGGGAGGAACACTCCTGCCTGGAGACACAATACTGATTGCATTGAACTGGAAATAAAGAATCCCACCCAATCATTTTGGCTTCCTCATGCCTCTGGATCAACAGACAAAGAAGGGCATTACTGTACTATCTGGTGTGATAGATCCTGATTACCAAGGGGAAATTGGATTGACATTACATAATGGAGGTAAGGAAGAATATGTCCAGAATACAGGAGATTCTTTAGGACGTCTCTTAGTACTACCATGCCCTGTGATTAAAGTCAATGGAAAATTACAGCAATCTAGTTCTGATATGACTACAAATGGCCCAGACCCTTTAGGAATAAAGGTTTGGGTCACCCCACCAAGCACATCAGGCAAAGAACCACGACCAGCTGAGGTGCTTGCTGAAGGCAAGGGAAATACAGAATGGGTGGTGGAAGAAGGTAGTTCTGAATATCAGCTACAACCACATGACCAGTTGCAGAAACGAGGACTGTGATTGTTACATTTCTTCATTGTATTTGTGCATCAAATATTTTTGTTTCCTTCTGTTATGCACTGTGAAATGTAAATAAGGTTAATGCCTTTTGGTTGTACATGTGTTAGCATATCATGTTAGGTGCAAATATGACTTTATAATTGTCCTTATTTAGAGATAACAAATGGTTAAGAAGATGTGTACAACTGCCAAGCTGACAAGGGGTGGATTGTGATAGCAGCAGCTGTGTGTCAACTTGGCTGGACCACAATTCTGTGTGGTTTAAGCAATTGTGATGTGGGTTGTTCCAATGATGGGATCAGATATATATGTTTTGAGCAGCCAATCCGCTGAAAGGGAGTTTCCCTAGGGGTGTGGCCTGCTTCCAGTATATTTATGGACATCCTGGGGAAAGAGACACTCTTCTGTAGATTGGGATTCTCTTGTGCTGCCTACAACTGTTTGTGAGCAAACAATCCACCATTCGGCCTGGAGCTCTTGGATTCGTCATTCATTGGAGACAACAGCCAGTATACTGCCTGCTAAACTTGAGCTTGTGAGTTGGGAAAAGCCTCCAGCTTGACATTTGATCCAAGAACTTTGGACTTGCCAGCTATATAAGTGTGTGAGCCATTTTCCTAAGATAAATTTCCCTTTCTCTCGATATATAAGCTTTACTGGTTTTGTTTCTCTAGAGAACCTAGTCTAACACACTGTAACCCAGGGTGTAATGTGCTGGGCTTGTTTGTCCTGAGAGCCACCTGCATCCTTACCTAGCTTTGCTCTGATTTGCAGGGGACTGATCCCTGCAGGCTATGTCTCCCAGCTGGCTTTCTATTAGATTGGGTGGATGGAAGACACTGGTGGGAGACCAAAGACACTGGTGGAAGACTGGAGGGGAGGAAGGAGGGAAGCCCATTTGACTGCTAACCAGAAGGCTGGCCGTTCACACCTACCAGCCACTCCTCGGAAGGAAGATTGGGCAGTTTACTTCCATAACGATACCATTTCGGAAACCCAAGAAGGGGTTGGTATGAGTCGGATCCAACTCCATGGCAATGAGTTTGTTTTTTTTTTGTCTTTGCCTTGGGCAGCATCTTTGCTGTAGCTGTCTCCTCTGTGACTCCTCTAGAACACACCCACGGAGGCTCCACCTTCACCCTGTGTCCCCCAGTCTAGGATGGTGGTGGCTTTCCTGCCATTGTACTCTCTGGGTTACTTCACATCCTCATTTGGCATCTTAGCTCCTTCCTCACCTGTGAACCCATTCCCTGTACTTAACCCCCAGCTATAAATCCTAGAAGCCCCTCCTCTCTTCCTAGTTGTAGCCTGGCAGCCTGGCTCCTCTGTTCTCCTTTCTCTACCTGTAAAATACAGACAGTATCTCCCCCTGGAGAGTTGTTGTAAGGATTAAATGAGGTACCGGATAGAAACATTGTTCACTGGCCCCCAAATATCCAGAGCTGTGACAAATGGGCACCGGAGGAAGACAGGAGTGCACTGGTTATTTACACACACTCATTTCTTGAGTGCCTGCTCTGGGTTGCATGCTGGGGACACCTCACAGACCGTACATGGCCCTGGCTTATGGGCCTCAGCACTTAGAAGAGCAGGCAGACATGAAGCAGTAACCCAAGTGTGTTGAGAGCTGGTACAATGGGAGCTGCACAAGGGCCCAACCTAGTCAGCAGAAGGGTGGAGGGGGACTTCCAGACAAGGCACATCTAAGCTGACTGTGTGATGGAAGGACAGATTATGGGCTCCCAGGAGGCAGGCTCTGCATCCATGGCCACTCCCTTCTTCCCCCAAACCCCGGCACAATGTATTAACGTCAACAGCAAACGATTATACACCAGCTGCTCTCCACCTGGAGTCCTTGAGTGGTGCAAATGGTTAATATGTTTGGCTGCTAACCAAAAGGTTGATGGTTCAGATTCACCCAGAGGTACCTTTGAAGAAAGACCTGGCAATCAACTTCTCAAAAATCAGCCATTGGAAATCCTATGGAGCACAGTTCTACTTGGACACACATGGGGTCACCATGAATTGGAATTGGTTAAATGGCAACTGCTTTTTTTATCCTCCACCCAGTGCTTCCTCTGTGTCCAGCACTGTGCTAAGTGTTATGCATGCATTCCTTCCTCTAATCTTCACAGCAATCCTAGGAGGTAGGTAATATTATCAACCCACTGTTCCATTGTACTAGATGGGGATATTAGGTGCTCAGGAAAGATATGACAGCTAGGGGTGGGATTAGGAGACTGATGAGAAATCCAATGGGGAAGTGAGTTGTTGAGTTTGCTGTAGGCATGTTTGAATTATTTGCTTTGGAACAAGGTGAATGGTCACCTACAAGGCTCTTGTTGGCTGTTCCCTGCACAACTCCCAAGGAGCCATTCATGCAGTGTCCTGTGTGCATGGTGCCCTTGATGCTGGGCAAAGGACAGCCTGCATGGAGGGAGGGAGGAGGGGATTCCTCTGGGTGGGGGACTGTCCCAGAGCTGTCAAAGGTGAGGTGGCTCCAGTAAGGGAAGGAGGCAGAGCCGTGTCACTGGCTGGGGAGATCCAGTCCCTACCCCTTGGCTATGGAGGTCAGACAACAGGAAGGCAGGCTGAGTGAGCAGTGGCCAGCCAGTGGGGTGCCTCCACCCACTTATCCCATTGTTGACCCCCTTGCACAGGCCTGTTGTTGACAGAGCTCCAGTGAAAACTGAAATGCACAGAATCTACCAGTGACCCGCCCAGGGCTTGACCTGGCACTGACAAGTCCTGGAAACTCCACAGTTCAGGAAGATGGTCAAATACCAACAACAATAACAGCACACACACACACACACACACAAACCTCTTTTCTAGTTCCAGAGTATTCAAGATATTATTTTTGTGGTTTTCAGCTCATGGTTTTTATTAAATATTTTTATTAAAATAGTAAGAGCATTCAGTGCAGTATGATTCCTCTGTGGGTTTCAATTCTTCATCTGTAAAATGGACCTATTACTTCTCCCCTCCTACTGCCTCCCCAGGAATACTGAAAGGGTCAGATGGGAGGAGATGCATAGAGCAAACTGTGAGGTGCAAAATGTAGGCTCATGCAACACCCTTCCCTTCTTGAGGGCTGAGCCATGTCTTGTTCATCTTTGTGCCCCCCTCCCTTTTTCTTGGCTCCCTGCAAAATTGCGTCGAATAGCAGTTGAATGCAAGTCACCCAGCTTTCCTCTGCCTCAGTTTCCTTTCTGTGCACTGAAGAGAGTGTCTGTTTCTATTTTCCCAGAAGCACATGGAACTCCATGATGGGTCCAGAGGAGGCCAAATCCTGGGAAGAAGACAAGAGGAGATTATTAGGGGGTTGGCAGGCCCACAGGATTGTCATAACATTAGTGACACCCCCTGGCGTTGTGCAAGGGAACGATGCTGGGGCTGATATTCCCTTCAAGCTGTGCAGAGGGAGAGATGCTCTTGCCATAGCCCCAGCCCACATGCAGCAAGACTGCAATCTCCACACACTCCCACCTCCCAAACCATGCACCACCTTCCATCCAGCACAGCTAAGGACAAGGCAGGGAGTTCTCTCTCTCTCTCTCTCTGAGCCAGTTTCCTCATCCCCAAGCCCTTATCATTCCACCTAGTGATGGATGGGCTGGACACAGTGTCAAGCTAGGGATGTCCTTCAAGCCACAGATGACATTTATCAGCCAGAATTGGGCCCACCCTTTCTTCTTTGGGCTGTTCCCATGCATGCCTCCCCTACCTCTAGCCATTCCAGTCCCGCCCTTAACACCCAATAACCCTTCACAAACAGAGCCATGAGACTGCTAGAGCTGGCAGCACCATTAGAGGTTACCAAGCCCCACCCTCTGCCCATCTGGAGGAAAACACTGAGGCCCAGAATGTTAGCCACAGCTGAGCTAGGTCTTCTGGTGGAGGGTTTTTCTACTCTTTTTTGCAGCCTCTGCAAGTCCAGCCCTATCACCTACCCAGAGCCACAGCTGTTGCTCTGCTTAGACAAATACTCCCAGTGTAGCCCATCATATAAATGGTAATGATGAAAGTCAATGAGGCAGTGGTGTTCCAGGTGTAGAATTCTCACCTCTGTGCTGGAGTCTCAGGTTCAATTCCGGCCAGCGCACCTCATGCACAGCCACCACCTACCCGTCAGTGGGGGCCTGCATGTTACGATGATGCTGAACAGGTTTCAGCAGAGTTTTCAGACTAAGACAGACTAGAAAGAAAGGCCTGGTGATCTACTTCTGAAAGTCAGCCAGTGAAACCCTGTGGATCACAATTGTCCGATCTGCAGCCAGTCATGGGGATGGTGCAAGACTAGGCAGTGTTTTGTTCTGTTCTGCGTGGGTGTTTTGGTTACCTCTTATGCTGCTCTAACAGACATATGCCACAAATGGGACAGCTTTAACAAATGAGAGTTTATTGTCTTACAGTTCAGGAGGCTAGAATTCCAAGTTCAAAGTGCCAGGCTCTAGGCGCTTGGTGAAAGCCCCTCAACCTTGGGCTTCAGCTCTGCTTCTTGCTCCCGGCCCACTGAAGCTGGAGGCTTTTCTTCACTCAGGCAGCTGCTGGCTTCTGAAGCTGACAAACCCAAAGTTGACAAGTAACAAGGCACAGTCTTGATATTACCAAACCACACGGCAGGCCATTGATTCAAGTCCATTAGGAGTACCAAGATGAGCAGACATCATGTCAGGCTGCTGAACAATGACTCTGCTATATGCAGGGTCTAAGCATGCCGTAGGCTGCAGACCATTCCCAAAGCTTCTCCATACATACGGGAAGCAGACCACGTCCCTAAAGCAGCTACTCAGCTGCTCACAGCAGATTCCACCACAGAGTTGACTGCTAGTCTCATCATGGGGAATAACTACCACCAACTGCCCAGCCACTTAAAACCAGGCCCAGCCAAGCTGACACATAACCTTAATTACCACAGTGGGGGTTGCCCTGAGTTGGGGCCAATTCAATGGCAGTTAACAACAATGAAAGTAAAACTAACTACCACACACCATGTCAGGCACACTTATTATGTGTTAAGTATTCCACTAAGCTCTCTGCACACACTGTTTCATTTAACCTTCACAACAAACCCCCAAGTTAGATCCTATTGTTATCCCTGTTTTTATAGAAGAAGAAACTGAGGTTCTGGGAGGTTAAGTAATTTGGCCAAGATCACACAGTGATGAAACCAGGATTCCAGCCTTTGTCTGCCAGACTCCATAACCACTGGCCTACAACAGCCGGGGAAGCAGGGAGCCTGAGCTGGGGGCTGCAGCGGCTGCTAGGTACTCTTCTTTCTCAATAAGCATTTTGTTTTGTCTTGTTTTAAGTATCTACTCTCTGTCAGGCAAGGAACCCTGGAGGCACAGTGGTTAAGCCCTCGGCTGCTAACCAAAAGGTTAGTGGCTCAAACCACCAGCTGCTCCATGGCAGAAAGATATGGCAGTCTGCTTCTATAAAGATTTACAACCTTGGAAATTCTATGGGGCAGCTCTCCTCTGTCCTACAGTTACGAGTGAGAATCAACTTCACAGCAGTGGGTTTGGTTTGGGCTATGCCAGGCCTAACCCTGCAGATACAAAGATGAATTAAACCAAGTCCCAAGTCTCAAGGGGACATAAAGGGCAAGGGTCTTGAGGCCAGATAGGTATGTTTTTGGCTAAGAAGCCTTGTGGGAGTCTGCTCATATCAACTCACTGGTTAACCTTTAGCATGTCGCTTCTTCACTCCCCTCCCTCTCCATCAGATGCCTTGCCACAAAAAGCTAATGAGATAATGGCCAGGACAGGGCTCTGGGAAGCGTGTTAAGTGCTACATGTGTGAGGTCCCATTAAAGCCATTATCTGCTGGCTGGACAGGCTGCCCTCTGCAAGAGGACTTGGAATGACTACAGATGGGCACCCCACCTTCAGGGCGTGGGTGCAGGAGAAGGGAGCACATCATCCCTGGAAACTGGGCTTGTCTCAGATAAACCTCCTTCCAGCCTCAGCCCCTACCCAGAGGCTTAGGCCACTGTCCTAAGTTTCACTAATGCTCTCTAATGGGCCCATTTAGCAGCCCTGTCTGGGCTGTCACGGCAGCAGCTAATTGCCGTTCCTCCTCCAGCCCCACACAGCCTCTGCAATCAGTAGGCATTAACTCCGTGGCAGACACAGTGTTTCCACCAGCTTTGCTCAAATCAGTCGACGTGTGTGGACCTCAGTTTCTGATGTTCTGGCGGGGTAGAGTACCCAGTAAGCAAAGTAAGCACGGGTTTACTTGTGCTTACTACTATGTAGTGAACAGTTTCACCCTATACTTACTTCATTTACTGGGTACTGTGTCCCTATCAGGGATTGTAAATCTGGAAGGAGGCTTCGATTCTACAGGAAAGTCCTGAGACATTGGGACAGAAAGATGCCAGCTGTACCTGGAAGCAGAATTTTTGATGTGGTGAAAAAATGTGAAATTATTCACTACAGGTTAGCAAGTAAAAACAAGTAAGCCTGTGCTTACCTTGCTTACCTTGTTTATTGGGTAAACCAACACTGAATTCTGTCTGTTATTTCCTAGGGCCCCTGAACCGGCCTTTAGAAGCAAGTTCAAGGAGTGCAGGAGGGAAAGCAGAACTAAGGGGCAGGGGCAGTTGGCAAAGAGCTCTTGGTAAGGAGGTGGAAAGAGGAGCCAGGGAGGCCCTGAGTAGGAATGAAATTCAAGTCCTGCCCCTGGGCCCTTATTGTGCCACACACACACACACACAGCAGACTCTGGGACAAAGATTTGGGTGCAAGTGGACTGTTTAGGAAATGAAGCATTGCAAGAGAGGAGGAAAGAGGGCAGGAAAGGGAGACGAGCTGTTAAAAGGCATATTAATGAGCAGGTTACTGCTGTGGGCTACTGGAAGCCCACCCCACGGGACCCTTGATTCTCCAGGTTAGATCAGATCTATTATAAACTCTCACAAGACCATGCACCCCTCCGTTATAGCCTTATCACAGTAGAAATAAATGAATAATTTACACAATTTTCCAATAATAATAATTGTTAAGTGAGTGAATGAATGAATGAAATTTTAGGGCAGGCACAGAGTAGGAGTGTGTGGGCTAATTCAGGACTCAGGGCTCACCTGGAGACTCACCTGAATTGACCAGGAGGTGAGCATTATGTCATGTGCTGAAGATGACAAGGACCCTTCCTGCTCAGCCCTTTCTTAGAGTGTGCAGAAGGTTGAGGTCTGCACCCCCAGCTGTTCAACCATGGGTCTTGCACTCTGGGTGTATGCTTTAACCTCTCTAAAATCCACCCCTCAATATTAGTGGTCTGCTGGGTGATGGACTCTAAGATGTCCCTGGGAGTCTGTGCTCAGGTGGAAGGAAAGTCCTGCTCCAGGCCAGCAGTGCGTTTGACCAGAAGACTCTGAGGTGCTGGGCTTTTAGAAGAGACTCTCTAGCAAGGCTTTAGCTCTGAAAATCAGGGGAGCTAGAAGACCTTGTTTCCAGTAGTGCAGTAACCTTGAGGATTGCACAGCTGCCCTTGGGAATCCCATCCTGCCTTCTCACAGGGCCAATGAGAAGACTAAATAGCCAGGAATGGTTCAACCTTGGAAAATCAATTGATGTAATATACCACACAAATAGAACAAAGGAAAAGAATCACATGATCATCTCAAGCAATGTAGAAAAGGTGTCTGACAAAGTCTAACATCCTTTCATGATAAAAAAATACTCAACAAACTAGGAAGAGAAAGTAAATTTCTCAATATAATAAAGGGCATTTAGGAAAAACCTAGAGCTAGCATCATACTCGAAGAAAGACTAAGAGCTTTCCCTTTAAGATCAAGAACAAGAGAAATTTGCCCCGTTACCACTACTATTTAATATTATATTGGAAGTCCAGAGTAACAGTGCAAAAAAAAAAAAAAAAAAGAAAGAAAGAAAGAAAAGGAATCTGTGATGGATTGAATTGTGTCTCCAAAAAATGTTTGATAAATCCTAGCCCCTGTGACATCAAGTTCAATTGGCATAACATACTACACAAAAATATTGTTCCATATACTACTTTGGTGAGTGGTGACTGGGATCTTTAAAGCTTGCAAATGGTCATCTAGATGCAATGATGGGTTTCTCTTCGTCCAGAGCAAAGAAGAATGAAGAAAACCGAAGATGCATGGAAACAATTAGTCCTAGCAACTGGTACACCATACACCATGTGATCCTCAGCCTATATGACTATGAGACCAGAAGAACTAGGTGGTGCCCAGCTACCACTGTCAACTACTCAAGGGGGATCTATGTAGGAGATGTAGGAGATCTTGGATAGAGTGAGAGAACAATGTGGAACAAAACTAAAAATCATCAAAAAAAAAAAAAAAAGAGAGAGAGACCAGGTTTACTGGTCTGATAGAGCCTGATGGAACCCCTAAAACTATAACCCCTGTGGCTTCTAGTCAAACAAAAGACAGGCATATGAGCTGAATATTTAGATTAGGTAGATACACTCCTTGGAGAGATCAATCATGGGAGAATAGAAGGGTTGTGTATGCACAGGGAGACAGCTGGTGTGTGTGGGGAGGGGGGCAGGAGTCCAAGGGAGGGAAGGACACAGGGAAGAGGTGGCTATGGGGAGGAAGTGGGAGAAGAGCTGTTGCACTGTGGGAGATTACAGTCAATGTCATGAGACAAAGTATATGTGAACTGCTGTATGGAAGATGAATTTGCTCCGTAAACTTTCACTCAAATCACAATAAAATTAAAATTTAAAAAAAAAATCCTAGCCCTTGTACCAGTAGTTATAATGCCATTTGGGAATGGTTTTCTTTGTTATGTTAAAGAGACAGTATTAGTGCAGGAAGTGTCTTAAGCCAATCTCTTTTGAGATATAAAAGAGATTTAGTAAGCAAGTAACCAAGCAGAGATGGGAGAAGAGACAAGGGCTTTTCTCCAGAGCCAGCAGAGATAGAATGCCTTCCTCCAGAGCTGGCATCTTGAATTTGGACTTCCATCCTCCTAAACTGTGAGAAAAGGAGCTCTGGTGCATAGTGGGTAAGGCATTTGGCTGATAACCACAAGGTCAACAGGGAAAACTCACCAGCTGCTCCATGGGAGGAAGATGAGGCAATCTACTTCCGTAAAGATTTACAGCCCTGGAAACTCAATGGGGGGTCATTATAAGTTGGAGTCGACTTGTTGGCAGTGAGTTTGATTTTTTTAGAAACTATGAGAAAGTAAATTTCTGTTAAAGCCATCCATTTGCTGTATTTCTGTTACAGCTGCATTAGATAGCTGAGACTACATACTGGAAAGAAGTAAAATTATATCTTTTCATAGGGCATATCTTTTCAGCTGATATGATCCTATATACAGAAAATACCAAAGAATCTATGAGAAAGATACTAGAGCTAACAAATGGATTTAGCAAAGTTGTAGGGTACAAGGTCAACACACACAAATCAGTAGGGTTTCTGTACACTGTTGTTGTTGTTGTTATGTGCCGTCGAGTTGGCCCCGACTCATAGCGACCCCTCCTTGGGTTTCCGAGGCAGTATCACTACGGAAGTAGGATTGCCCAACCTTCCTTCCGAGGAGTGGCTGGTGGGTTTGAACCGCCAGCCTTCTGGTTAGCAGTCAAGTGCTTTAGCCACTATGCTACCAGAGCTCCAGCAATCTGGAAAAGAAATGATTCCACTGACAATAGCATCCAAAAGATTAAAATACCTAGGAATAAATTTAACCAGAGAGGTGAAAGACTTATACACTAAAAGCTATAAAACATTGCTAAAAAAAATTAAAGAGTAAATGAATAAATGGGATGACATTCTATGTTCATGGATTAGAAGATTCAATACTGTTAAGATGCCAATACTACCACAAATGATTTATAGATTCAATGCAATCTCTATGAAAATTCCAACAGCCTTCTTTGCACAAATTGAAAAGCCAGTTGTCAAATTTATTTGGAATTGCAAGATGTCCCAAATAGGCAAAACAACTTAAAAATGAAGAACAAAATGAGAAGACTCACACTTACCAATTCATAACATACTATAAAACTATAGTAATAGCAAGAGTCTGGTATTGTTATAATAACAGACACATAGACCAATGGAATAGAATTAAGAGTCCAGAAATAAACCCATACCCATCTAGAGTCAATTGATTTTTTACAAAGGTGCTAAGTCCATCTAATGGAGAAAGAATAATCTCTTCAACAAATGTTGCTGAGACAGCTGAATCTTCGCAGACAAAAGAATGAAGTTGGATTCACACCTCACACCGTATATAAAAATTAACTCAAAATGGATCAAAGATCTAAATATAAGAATTAAAACCACAAAACTCTTGTTATGTTATATGCTGTCGAGTCGGCCCCGACTCTTAGCAACCCCTCCTTGGGTTTCGGAGGCAGTATCACTACGGAAGTAGGATTGCCCAACCTTCCTTCCGAGGAGTGGCTGGTGGGTTTGAACCGCCAGCCTTCTGGTTAGCAGTCAAGTGCCTTAGGCACTATGCTACCAGAGCTCCTACAAAACTCTTAGGAAAAAAAAAAAAAAAAGTCATGCTTTGGGACCTAGTTTTCAACAATGAATTTTGTATATGATGCCAAAAGTAAAAGCAACAGAAAACAAAATAAACTGGAGTTCATCAAAATTTAAAACTTTTGTGCACAAAGGACTTTATGAACAAAGTGAGGAGACAATCTATATATTGGGAGAAGATATATAGGAATCATGTATCTAATGTAGGTTTAATATCCAAAATATAGAAAGAATTCCTACAACTCAACAACACAAAGACAAGCAACCCATGAAACGATGCTCAATATCATTAGTCATTATGGAAATGCTAATCAAAACCACAATGAGATAACACTTATCCCCAGTAGGATGGCTATAATCAGGAAAATGAAAAACAAGTGATGGCTAGGATGTGGAGAAATGGGAACCCTGATCCATTGCTAGTGGGAATGTAGAATGGTGCAGCCACTGTGGAAAATGGTACGGTGGATCCTCAAGAAGTTAAACATAAAACTCTCATATGACATAGTGTGATAGATAAGTTTGTGTGTCAACCTGGTTGGACCTGGTTGAGTGGCTAGACAGCTGAATGTAGTTATTCCCCATGGTGAGACTGGTAATTAATTCTATGGTGGAATCTACTGGAGCAGCTGAGTAGCTGCTTTAGGGGTGTGGGCTGCACCCAGTGTATAAGAAGCAACTTTGAGGAAGGTCTCCAGCTTTCTGGCATGCTTGAACCCTGCATGTAGCCAAGTTGTTGTTCAACAGCCTGCCATGCCCAGCCGATCTTGGGACTTTTTCTGGACTTGAATTAGGGGCCTGCCATGTTATTTGGTGATACCGGGAGTGTGCCTTTTCACTTGTCAACCTTGGGTTTGTCAGCCTCAGCAGCCAGCAGCTGTCTGAGTGAAGAAAAGCCGTTAGCTTCAGTGGGCCAGGAGCAGGAGGCAGAGCTGAAGCCCAAGGTTGAGGGGCTTTCACCCAGCCCCTAGAGCCTGGCACTTTGAACTCAGACTTGAAGCCTCCAGACTGTAAGAGAATAAATTCCTGTTTGTTAAAGCCATCCCATTTGTGGTATATTTTTGTCAGAGCAGCACTAGGTAACCAAAACATATAGCAATTCCACTTAGTATATACCCCTAAAGAATTGAAAATAATGAACTCAAACAGATACTTAAACACAAATGTTCATTGACACTTTATTCACAATACCAAAAGGTAGAAACAAACCAAATGTCCACCAGCAGGTGAATGGATAAAGAAAATGTGGTATATACAAACAATGGAATATTATTCAGCCATAAAAAAGAAATGAAGTTCTGATACATGCTGCAATGTGGATGAACCTTGAAAACATTACTGAATTAAATAACTCAGACACGAGAACAAATATTGTATGATCCTACTTATGTGAAATATCAAGAATAGGAAATGTATAGAGACCAGTTTATTTTGTGGTTACCAGGGGTGGGTGGGAAGGTGATATGGGGAGGTATTACATAAGGGATACTGAGTTTCTGTTAAGGGTGATGAAAGATTTGAAAAGAGATAGGCATGATGGCTGCACATATACAGAATGTTAATAATATCAATGAATTCTACACATAAAAATGGTACCAAAAAATGCCCCAGCAGCTTGGTGGACCTTACACAGAGGGGAGAAGGCCTGAAGAGGACAGTACAAATCGGCCAAAGCTCTGCTGCTGTTACAAGGACATACCACGTAATAAGTGACTGCAGTGGCTCCTCCTGTGCTGTGCTGATGTGTCAGTGACAGTCCTGGGGCTGGCAGGTGAGCTGTCCTGACAATCCCTTTGCTCCTGTAATCCTGGGAGCCTGGGAGTGTATGAGGGCTTGCCAGCTCCCAGCAACCCCAAGGGATAAGTTGGACTGAATGTTGACTGGGCTAGGATCTCTGGCCCCAAAGAGCTGTGAGTATCTATCTGTGAGATGGCCCAGGCTCTGCTACTGCCTCCCACCCTCCACCTCAGTCCCTAGGCTGGGTGAAAGCCCTGGAATTCAGGACTGGGCTCCAAGCAAGCCTAAAGGGTCTTGTGATCTTTGCCCCAAATCCCACATGTTGCCAAGGCCCCAAGAGACCAAAGGATTGTCCTGTAGTTATACTTCAAGGTCAGAGACCAGCCCTGGCCTCATATTCTCCAGGCCAGGTCCCAGGCTTCCAATGAATAAAGGGCAGACAGGTAGGCTCAGGAAGCATCCTGGGTATCCAGGCTGGCCCCATCTGAAGGGTCCTCTAAGCCCATCTGTTTTCCACTGCCCGTTGTTCTGATGATATTAGGTCAGGTTTACCCAACTTGACTCCAGGGGGCAGAGGCAGGCTCTACTCACCCCAGGCCCTGTGGTCCCAAAGCTGAAACAAGTTTTGAATTGATTGAATTGATTGAAACAAGATTGAATCTGTAACACCTCCACTCCCCATCCCATCAGACCCTCTTAGTACCCTCTCCTCACTGATGTGTCCTTGGGTCTTAGTGGGCAGAGCCTAACAAAGGCCCCCAGGGAAGCCTCTCGTCCAGTTGTCTAGGCAGTACCACATGGCCCTAGGAGAACACCCTGCCCCCCCAGCCTCAGCCTGAGCAGAACTGTCCCCCTCCATGTGCCCTGGTCCCTTCTCCTGGCCTCCCCTCCCCATTCTCATCTCCCTCCGAGGCAGATTTCTTCTCTTTGTGCATCAATTATTAATTTGCTCCAGCTACATTAAGCCTGGTCGGTCGTCTGGCTCCTTTATCATTCTCCCTGGGGTGGGGGATGGGGGAAGCTGCAGGAAGGGCTGGAGGGGGTTGGAGCAGAGAATCTGAGAAACACCAGGGCTCTTTCTGCCTGCAGACTCTCCACATGAACAAAGCCTGAACTGATAGATGGGGAAACTGAGGCCCAGGGAGGGAAGGTGCTTGCCACGGCCATATAGTGGTCAGTGCTCGGCAAATCCCAGGCTAGTTGATCTTTAGCTCTGACCCTCTCTTCTCTGTTTGAAACTCTCTGTCCTGCTGCTCTAACTGACCCAAATACACCCAGAGGATGCCTGCTGAGTCACAGGAGGTCAAATGAAGTTTCGAAGGTCACAAGGAAGTGATGTAGAAGGCAAATATTGCACCCTTGATACCCAAGAAACAGCCCTATCTACCAGACCAGTATTTCCCAATATTGTTCATGTTAACTGAGGCTCCTTTCCCCAAAACTTCCCCTAGTGTCTCAGGCTGTGTGCTCTAGAGAAGCAAAACCAGTGAAGCATGTAGACATAGATGGGATGGATGGATGGATGGGTGGGTGGATAGGTAGGTAGGTGGGTAGATAGATAGATAGATGGATAGACAGACAGATATATAATAGATTTATCTCAAGGAAATGGCTCATGTGGTTGTAGGGGCTGGCAAGTCCCAAGTCAAGCATCAGGCTGGAGGTTTCTCCTGACTCTTGTAGCTGCAGGAGCTGATGTATCCAACATCAGCTAGTCACACAGCAGGCAACTGGATCACAGGCTGTGCAGGCTGATGAATCCCAAGAACTGGAGGTGTATTAATGACAAGCTGTATGTGGGATCCAGAGCAAGAGAGCTAGCTTTGCCAGCATGTCCATATATATTAGAGGCAGACTACACCCCTATGGAAACTTCCCTTACAATTTATGGGCAGATCACATCATGAGGGATCATTACATCATCACATAGCTGCAAAACCATTGAGAATCATGGTCCAGCCAAATTGACACACAATCTTAACCACTGTAGGCCACCTCTTGTCAACTTGGCAACTGTACACATCTCCTTAAACCATACACAATCTCTAAATAAAAACAATTACAAAGTCATACCTGCACCTGACATGATACAACTAATATGCATACAACTGAAAACATACTAGTACATACAGCCCTATTTACAGCTTATATTTTATAAGGGAGGGAAGAAAGCAAAAATAATTGTCATATATATATATATATATATATACACACACACATACATGTAGGAAGTTCTGGTGCCATAGTGACTAAGGCATTTGACTGCTAACCAGAAAGCTGGTGGTTCAAACCCACCAGCCACTCCTCAGAAAGATTTGGCAATCTACTTCCGTAGTGGTGCCACCTCAGAAACTCTAGGAGGGGTCTCTATTAGTTGTATCCGACTCAACAGCAGTGAGGTTTTTGTTTTGTTTTTGTTTATGTACATGTATAATAAAACAAAGAAGAAAAATATAGAGAGACATATTTTTATATACATATATAACACATCAAATTAATTCTGCCTCATGGTATCCGCATTGGGTATCCAAGGCTTTAAATCTTTATGGAAGTAGATTACCTCATCTTCCTCCTGAGGAGCAGCTGGTAGGTTTGAACCACCAACCTTCTGGTTAACAGCCAATTGCCCTACCCATTACACCACCAGAGCTCCATATATACATACGTACACATTTAATCAAACAAAGAAACACAATAATTACAGTACTTGTTTCTGTAACTGGTCACATGGTCTTAACTGGTATTTAGAACTACCTTCTTTTACCACACATTCCATATTCCCTTTACTTTCAGCAAGCATTTCAACTGGTCATGGTTCTTTGCCTGGTGGGATGACCCAAACCTTCATTCCCGAAGGGTCTGGGCCATTAGTAGTCATGTCAGAATTAGGTTGCTATAGTTTTCCATTGACTTTAATCACAGGGCATGGTAGTACTAAGAGACTCTCTAAGGGATCTCTTATATTGCAGACATACTCTTTTTTATTTCCATTATGCAACATCAATCTGATTTCCCCTTAGTAGTCTGAGTCAATCACAGCAGCCAATATGGTAACTCCTTTTCTTTGCCTATTGATCTAGAGGCATGAGGAGCCCAAAGTGACCAGGTGGCATTTTTAATTTCCAGTTCAGTGGAATCAGTGTTGTGTCTTCAGGTGGGAGCATTCTTCCCTTTGGAACTAAGACCTCTAGATCTACAGAGCATAGGGTCATAGGAACAGGAGGCAAACATTTTATGAGTGGGTCACTACAGGTAATAGTGAGTGGTGCCACTCCCATCTCCACCCCTTGATTTCCTGAAACTGCTAATCCTAGCTATGAAAGAAATGGCACCATATATTGGGCACTGGTTTACAGCATATGCAGCCTCTTGGAGAACATTGCCCCAACCCTGCAAAGTGTTTTCACCCAGCTGGCACCACAATTGTCTTTAGGAAGGCATTCCATTGTTCTATCAAGCCAGCTGCTTCAGGAAGATGGAGAACATGGTAAGACCAGTGAACTCCATGAGTATGGGCCCATTGCTGCACTTTATTTGCTGTGAAGTGAGTCCTCTCGTCTGAGGCAGTGTTGTATGGAGTCTCATGATGGTGGATAAGGTATTCTGTGAGTCTATGGATGGTAGTTTTGACAGAGGCATTGTGTGGAGGGAAGGCAAATTCATATCCAGAGAAGGTGTCTAGCCCACTAAGAAAGAAACGCTGTCCTTTCCATGTTGGAAGCTGTCCAATGTAATCAACCTGCCACTAGGTTTCTGGCTGATTGCTTCAAGAAATGGTACCATATTGGGTACTCAGTGTTTCTGCTGCTGGCAGACTGGGCATTCAGCAGTGGCTGTAGTCAAGTCAGCGTTGGCATGTGAAAGTCCATGTTGCCGAGTCCATAACCCCCATCCCTGCCACCATGGCCACTTTATTCATGAGGCCATTGGGCAATGACACGAGTGGCTGTGGAAAGAGGATGACGGGTTTCCACAAAATTTGCCATCCTATCCACTTGATTATTAAAATCCGCCTGTGCTGAGGTCACCCTTTGGTAAGCATTCACATAAGACACAAATATCTTCACTTCTTTACCCCATTCAGAGAGGTCTATCCACATACCTCTTCCTCCTACCTTCTTATCACCAATTTTCCAGTCATGCTCCTTCCAAGTCCCTGACCATCCAGCCAAACAATTGGCCACAGCTCACGAATCAGTATATAATCACACAGTTGGCCATTTCTCCTTCCTAGCAAAGTGAACAACCAGGTGCACTGATCAACGTTCTGCTCACTGGAAGGATTTCCCTTCACCACTGTCCTTCAGAGAGGTCCCAGAAAGAGACAGCAGTGCTGCTGCTGTTCACTTCCAAGTGGTGCCTGGGTATCACACGTGACCATCTGTAAACCAGGCATGAGTTTTCTCTTCCTCAGTCAAGTAATCATAAGGAACTTCTTATCCATAAGTACCAACTGGGAAATGAAAGATAATGTGACAGGAGTAGAGAAATGGGCATTTGGGGCACTTCCTCATGCAATTTACTTGTGCCTTCAGGTCCTGCTCAGGCCTGATCTCGCATATACCCCTTCCATTTAATGATGGAATGCTGCTGTACATATTCAACTTTATGACTCTGAGTCAAACAACACCCAGTTCATGATGGGAAGTTCAGGTCACATAGTAACTTGGTGGCCCATGGTTCAATGTTCAGTCACCACTAAGCCCCAATAACAACCCTAAGCTGTTTCTCAAAAGGAGAGCAGGTATCTGCAGAAGATGACAGGGCATTGCTCCAAAATCCTAAGGGTCTGTGCTGTGATTCATCAATAGGGGCCTGCCAGATACTCCAGACAGCATCTCTATCTGCCACTGCCACTTCAAGCACCATTGGATCAGCTGGATCATATAGCCCAAGGGGCAGAGTGGCTTGCACAGCAACCTTAACCTGCTGTAGTTCTCTTGTTCTAACCCCATTTGAAACTAGCGCAGACCCAAAGGAAATCTATATTACCTCCAAAATCCGAAAAGGCCCATCAGATGTTGTGTCTCCTTTTTAGTTGTAGGAGGGACCAAGTGCCATAACTTATCCTTCACTTTTAAAGTAGTATCTTGACACACCTCACACCACTGGACCCCTGGAAATTTCACTGAGGTGGAAGTTGCCTGACTTTTGTCAGGTTAATTTTCTACCCTCTAGCATGCAGATGCCTTACCAATAAGTCTATACTCATTGATACTTCTTCCTTACTAGGTCCAGTCTGCATAGTGTCATCAATGTAATGGGTTAGTGTGACATTTTGTGAAAGGGAAGGGCAATCAAGGTCCCTGCGGGCTAAATTATGACAGAGCTAGAGAGTTGATAGACTCTGAGGTAGGACAGCGAAGGTGTATGGCTGGCAAGTCCCAAGTCCATGGATCAGGCATCAGGCTGGAGGCTTCTCCTGACTCATATAGCTGTAAGGGCTAATGAAATCCAAGATCGACAGACAGGTAAGATGTCATGCAGCAGCTGGATCATAGGTTGTAAAGGCTGACAGATCCAAGAACCAGAGATCAGATGATGACAAGCTGGATGCAGGACCCAGAGCAAGCAAGTAACTTTTGCCAGAACACACACACACACACACACACATATGTACATGTATATATATCTCCTGTGTGTGTATACACACATATACATTCATACATACATACACATAATACAGGCCACACCTCCAAAGAAATTCTCCTTACAACTGATTGGTTAATCATATTAGATCACATTGAGGATATGAATATATCATTACATAACCGCCAAAGTACTGAGAATGATGGCCTAGTCAAGTTGACATACAAACTTAACCATCACACTTAGTCAATAAATTTAGGAAACACTTTGTGGTGGTTACGTGTATGTGTCAGCTTGGCTGGGCCTGGTTGAGTGGCTAGGCAGCTGAATGCAGTTATTCCCCATGGTGAGATTAGCAATTAACACCACAGTGGAATCTATTAGAGCAGCTGAGTAGCTGCTTTGGTTATGTGGTTTGCTTCCCGTATATAAGCAGCAGCTTTGGGAATGGACTCCAGCTTATGGCACGCTTGAATCCTGCATGTAGCCATGTCGTTGTTCAGCACTAGGTAACCAGAACAGAATATGGTGCCGAGAGAGTGGGGTGCTGCTCTGACAGGTATCTAAAATGTGGAAACAGGAGTGGAGTGCGTCCTTGACCCAAGACCCTGGCAGAGAGACTTCCAGCATGCAGCATGAGAGACGGCAGGAGCAGAGCCCAGAGACTGGCATTAAACAGCAACAGGCCTACCAGCCCACAGAGGAGAAAGCTGGGTGCCATTGGGTAGGTGGCTTCCTGGCAGAGTGGGTTGCCTTCGGGCATTAAGTGGTAGAAGAGGCCAGCATGAGATGGAGTAGCAGTTTGGCCGGCCCACAGAGCAAGAAAGCGGAGTGCTTTTAGGGCAGGAAGATTTCCGGCGGAGTATGTTGCCTTCAGCATTAATCGGCAGAAGCAGAGAGACCAAGGAAACAGGAAGCAGAGCTGCCTCAGCCTCAAAGGTAGGACCCTGGCTTTTAGGGGTTGAACCAGCACAGCCCCCTAGGTTTCAAAGAGGCAGACCTTCACCAACTTGGTTCTCGAGTGTGGGCTGCTCATTCATGTGAACTACTGGGATGGAGTCAAGCTGCTGCCCAAGAATGAGGGGGAGGGCTGCCATGCCCAAGAGGGAAAGGAACGGGGTCCACCAGGCCAAGGGGCGAGGTCACCACTCAGGAACTAGGTTATATTTGTGCATCAACTTGGCTGGGCCTGGTTGAATGGCTGGGCAGCTGAATGTAGTTATTCCCCATGGTGAGATTAGTAGTTAACTCCATAGTGGAATCTATTGGAGCAGCTGAGTAGCTGCTTTGGGTATGTGGTTTGCTTCCTGTATATAAGCAGCTTTAGCTTATGGCACGCTTGAACCCTGCATGTAGCCATGTCATTGTTCAGCCCTACGTAACCAGAACACACTTCAAACCATATGCCCTTCTCACAGAGTCACAACATGCCTCATAGCATAGTAAAGGCTCTGAAAAGGCCTGCAAGAGAGAAACCTGTATAACTGTGATTGACTTAAGGTGCCCCATATTATTTGAGGGTGGGATGGTCAGGACTCCTAGTCTGCAGACCTCAGATATTACTGGGTGTATTCATTTCCTAGGGCTCTCATAACAGAATCCCAAATTTGGGAGGCTTTTGTTATTGTTGTTAAGTGCCGTTGATTTGACTCCAACTTGTGGTGACCTAATGTGACAGAGTAGAACTGCCCTATAGAGTTTTTAGCTGGTAATCTTTATGGAAACAAATCACCAGGTATTTCTCCCACAGAGCCACTGGATAGGTTTAAACAGTCCACCTGTCAGTTAGCGGCCAAGCATTTAATCATGGGTGGCTTATAAGAATAGATACTTATTTTCTCACAGTTCTGGAGGCTGGTGATCTGAATTCAGGTGGTTAGTGGGGCCATGTTCTCTCCAAATGTTCTAGGAGAAGATCCCTCCTTGTCTTTCCCAGCTTCTGGCAGCCCCAGGCAGCCCCTGACATCTAGACGCCTCTTCACATGGCTGCCTTTTCTCTGCCTGTCTCTGTCTCTTCTCCTCTTTTATGGGACAGCACTATGATTGTATTAAGACCCACCCTACTCCAGTGTGACCTCAGATTAATTTACCTGATAATATTTTCAAAGATCCTATTTCCAAATAAGGTCACATTCACAGCTACTGAGTGTTAGCACCTCAACATAAACTCTGGGAGGATACCATTCAGTCCATCACACTGGGCTCTGCTAAACCCATGATGGGGCAAGCTGAGATCCTCCCATCCCTCACACACATGTGCAGCTGGCGAGTGGTAAGGTGAGCAAGATGGTTGGGGAATGACCTCAAGGGGAGAGACTGGTGATGCCCTCCCTGGCTGTGGGGCTTGAATAAGTCACTCAACTCAACAGGCAGGGTGATGGGGTAAAAGATACTGGGGCTTTGGGATCATACAAACCTGGTTTCAAATCCAGCCTCCACCCATCACTTACTTTATAATAATCCTAATAGATGCCATTCACAGAATCTTCTGAAATGCCCATCTCACGCATTGTCTCATGTAATCCCTATTTTTCAGATAGGAAACTGAGGCTCAGGGATGTTTAGTCACTTGCTCAGTGTCACACACATTATTGAAATCTGTCTGCCTGGCTCCAAAGCCCATGCTGTAAATCATTACTCTGTGCTGCCTCTAGGAATAAATCAACACATCTCTGGTTCTCACCTCCCTCAGCTCTCAATGACGGAATAAGGATACTTCTTCCTTAGGTTTATCATGAAGAAAATTCCTCATGGTGCCTGGTACATAACAAAAAAATCCCATTGTTGAGTCAATTCCAACTCATGACCACCTCATGTGTTAAACAGTAGAACTGCTCCATAGAATTTTCTTGGCTGTAATCTTTACAGATGCAGTTTGCAGGAACTTCCTTCCTCACAGCCGGTGTGAGGGCTCAAACCACCAACCTTTAGGTTAGTAGCTGATTGCAGCCTTTACCTTGGCTCTTTTGGTATAGAACACACCCACTGCTATCGAGTCAACGCCGATTCACAGTGACCCTACAGGCAGAGTAGAACTGTCCCATAGGGTTTCCAAGGTTATAAATCTTTATGGAGCAAACTGCCTCATCTTTCTTCTGCAGAGTAGCTAGTGGATTCAAAGTGCTGACCTTTTGATCAGCAGCTGCAGGCTGTAACGACTACATTTGGTACAGCATAGTCAGTCAATAAATGGCAGATGTCCTCCATCCATCTTCTGGATTCTACTCTTAAAAATAGGGTGAAGCCTTTACCCCTGTCTTCTTCACCAAAATGGACTGGCCTCCTGGGGCCCCAAGGTCGCAGGGTACTGGGGTCTGCGCAGCGTGGGAGGTAGGAAGGGCGCAGGATGCAGACTGACCTCCCTGCTGCAGCCACAGGCAGCCTCAGGTGAGGCCTGGCTCTAAAGTATACTTTTAAGGTCTCCTTTGCCTTCCTATTTGAGAAACTGGGTTTTGAAATTTGAGTGGTTGAATGGCAATAAATATTGTTGGAATCCACAGCACGTAATGGTTTATAAATTGTGACTCATAATTCAACTGTGCCTGGCTTCCTCCCTGCCACCAGCTCTCCAGCCCTGCAGCCTCCATGAGTCCCTAGTGAAGTCATAAATTGGGAATAAGGGACGCCCTGCTAACTAAATTTCACTTGTCAGCTTTAAGCAAGCTTTCATGCTGGGTGTTAACTTTGCACAAATATCACAAAGGATACACACACACACACACACACATATATATACATACATACATATATACACATACATATACTACACACACACATACACATATACAGCAGCTCTGGTAGCATAGTGGTTAAGGCATTTGACTGCTAACCAAAAAGTTGGTGGCTTGAACCTACCAGCTGCTCCATGGAAAAAAGATAGGTCAGTCTGCTTCCATAAATACACAGCCTTGGAAACCCATTGGGGGTTGCTATGAGTCAGCATTGACTCAGTGGCAATGAGTTTGGTTTGGTTTTGGTTCTATACATATACATATCAAACAGGAAGGCCCGCAACAAGATGGACTGACATAGCAGCTCCAACAATGGGCTCAAACATAGTGAGAATGTTGAAAGGTCAGGCAGTGTTTTGTTCTGTTGTCCATAAGGTGGCTGAGTTGGAGCCGACTCAATAACACCTAACAGCAACAATATACACACACACATACATATTCATATATATAAATAAACCATTCTGTTGTTGTTGTTGTTGTTATGTGCCGTCGAGTCAGCCCTGACTCATAGCGACCCCTCCTTGGGTTTCCGAGGCAGTATCACTACAGAAGTAGGATTGCCCAACCTTCCTTCCGAGGAGTGGCTGGTGGGTTTGAACCGCCAGCCTTCTGGTTAGCAGTCAAGTGCCTTAGCCACTATGCTACCAGAGCTCCCAAACCATTCTGGTGCTATGTAATTACCTTAAACCAAAAACCAAACTCAATGCCATTGAGTCAGATCCGACTCATAGCGACCCCTCCTTGGGTTTCCAAGGCAGAATCACTACAGAAGTAGATTGCCCCATCTTCCTTCTGAGGAGTGGCTGGTGGGTTTGAACTGCCAGCCTTCTGGTTAGCAGTCCAATGCTTAGGAAAGAAAAATCTTTTTCTCATTTTTCAACCTTATATAAGGTTTTGGAAAATTAAGTCTCCTTTCCTCACTCCTCAGTATTCCTTCTCCCAAATGTAGGGCTTCCCTGTGGTTTTGCCTAGTAACCCTCTCCATTGCAGTTAGAAATACTCATAGTAGCTCTAAGAAGGAACTTCCCTAGGCAAGTGACAGCCCCTTAGCATGGCAGAATGGCTGAGCACAGGGAGGAGACCTCAGGGGTCACCCAGTCCCATCCCCTAGTTCTGGATGTGCCTTGGGGCTTCGAGGCACCAGTGTGTAGCTGACAGGTCAGAAACCAAAGACCTCTTGGAGTCAGGCTGCCTGGGAAGTCTCCATGTAGACAGTCTTGGCATAAGAGCCCTGGCTAAGCCCCATCCTGGGGAACTCTGGAACTCAGTCCTGTGTTGTATGGTGTGGCCCACAAAACTGCCCACTCACGCTCAACTCTGGCTCCACTGCTCTGGGAAGCAGAGGTTACTTTTGAGTGGGGTGTTTTGGCTTTTCTTTTACATTTCATTGTAAAACTGTTGTTGTTGTTATGTGCCGTCAAGTTGGACCCAACTCATACTGAGCCCTCCTTGGGTTTCCGAGGCAGAATCACTACGGAAGTAGATAGCCCCATCTTCCTTCCGAGGAGCGGCTGGTGAGTTTGAACCATCAGCCTTACTGTTTAGCAGTCAAGTGCCTTAGGCACTATGCTACCAGAGCTCCTATTATAAAACTAGGGTTTCTCAAATTGCTTAACCTAATGAGCTCTGTGTGTGTGTGTGTGTGTTTGGAGGGCATGGAGGACCTATTTTTCACACACCAGCTCTGTGAACTTGGGGAAGTGGCTTAACCCCTCTGAGCCTTTAGTTTCCTCATGTATAAGAATGACAATAGCAGTCAACCAGAGGGCGGCTGCATGGGTTAAATGCGAGGGTGCTTAGCATAGTGCCCAGCCCCCCAAGGAGGGAGAGAGCTAGAGCCCCCCATGATCTAGGGAGCAAGGCAAGCTACCCCAAAGTGTGCAGGAGGAGGCACCAGCCAAGACCTGGCTGGACCATCAATCGCACCGACATGAGGAACAGCCCTGCCTGGGCGGTGGGTGGGAACACACGTTTGCATTCATTCAGGGTAATGAAAAGTGTCATCAGTAAATGAGGAATCTCCTAATTACCCACCCGTCCCTGGGAGGATTTGCGAGGCTGCAGGCGGTGGCAGAGGTCCTGTTGCTGAGGAGCAGGGAGAGAGGGTGGCAGGTAGGATGTGTGGGCAAGGGGGTCTGGGTCACATGGAGGAGGAGTAGACCCAGGCCCCTGTAGACAGAGGCCTAGTACCTGGGGAAGAGCCCAGAGCACGGGACCAGGGCTGCAGCACGGTGCCTAGAGCCTATCGTCTGTACCTGCAGTAACAGGCTTAGGGCAAGGCTAGGCTCGGCTGTGAGCTCCCGCTGCCCTGATGAGCAGGCTGCACTTACGCAACTCCTTTTCCTCTCTGAGCCTCAGTTTCTTTATCTGTCAAAGGGGAATTGTGATGATGATTGCCTTGTCAACTTGAGGGATGGGGGGCCAGGGTCAATGAGACATGGGCTAGAAATACTTGCCAAACTACAAAGGGCTCCCACAGCAAAACAGGCGAAGTTACTGCCACTCCAGACAGCCCACCTGAGTTGCCCAACACAAACACAGTCACATTAACTCTGGTCATTGCTGGGGTACTTTGTTTTCCCAAGAAGGGCTTCAGAATTCCCTAGACAATATCTGAAGGCCTTTCTGAACCTCCTGAGTACCCCACCAAAGTGAGGCCTCCTTGTGTCCTGTTTTCTGACCATAGTTTTTGACTAGTGAGTTCCCAAAGGGTCTCAGTAGTGAAGGGCCAGAGATGGATGCTGACAGACCAGCTTCATGGATATGGCTCTTCTGTGCCAGCGTTCACTTGGAGAAGTTTAGCTTTAGGACCATTTAAAGAAATTATTATTAAATGGTATCTCCTATTATGATTATTGTTATCATTGTCCCCATTTGACAGGTGGGAAAACTGAAGCACAGAAAGGTCAGTGACTAAAGGTCACATAGCAGGGCCCATGTCTCTGATTTCCCTACAGAGTCTTTAGGTGCTTCCATTAATGACTCCTCTCCTCCCCTATGGTTGTCAGAGTAAGGAATTTTCAGTGTCACACCCCTCTGCCAGGAAACTGAGACACAGAGTAGGATTCTCTTAGGCTAGACCTGGGCAACGAGGCCATGACTGAGGTGAGGCATGAGCCTCTGCAGTCCATCCTTTTCTCTGCACCCAATGCCCAGCTTTTCCAGCTCCAGCTCCCTGCCGGGTGGGGGTGGTCCAGGAAGACCCAGTGCGGAGCAAGGGCTATGACAAACGACTGCCTGGGAGAGATAATCCACTATTAAAACACGCCTGCTGTTCTAATTATAAAGGAGACCAAATTGGGTTTAAATTGGAATTAATTGAATGCCCCCTTATCCCTGCCATCTATCTTGCACTCACCAGCCCTTCTGGACGAACAGGAGGGAAGAAAGAGGAATCTCATCTTCTCTCCCACTGAACACACATCCCCAAAGGCAGTCCCACTCCCAGCCCCCAGCCCCTAATCCCTTTAAACGTTTCAAGGAGCACAGACAATGGGAGCTGGGGGTGACTGGACCCCTCCTCTGCCTACCTCACCCCAGGGGGATGAAAGAGGATTAGGTGACTCTGGGAGGCAGTGGGAGGGGTCACACCCCAAAGGACTAGGCATGCAGGAAGCAGACAGGGCTGGGTCAGCTCTGAAATGTACATTGGAGTGTGGTGATGGGTTGGGAGATGACAGATATGCACACAAAGCAAGAGAAGGAATTGGGGCTTTGCTGAAGGGTCTTCAGGTTGGAAGGCCTTGAGAGAAAGGGAAATGGAGTCATCCAGTGAGCAAAACATGGGTCTGAGGCCAACTGTGCTGAGTCCACCGTGAGTTCATACCTCCTTGTAATTCAAAGATGAGTAATTCCCTGTCCAGAAACAATCATTACCTTCTGGTTCATGGCAGTCCCCAACCCTACGTTATTGCAGGACTTCCTTCTTAGGCTGGGCTGGGGTTTAAGGTCTTTACCATGTACCCTCAGTCTGCCAAAGAACATGCTACTCTCCAGGGCTCCCTGGACCAGATTTCATTTGGACTGTACAGTATTTTGTTTTGTTTTCTTTTCTTTTGGGTTTCAAATGCCCTTAGTCATCTTGAGTGCTCTCTCCAGTTGTCCATCCTCACTTCTCTCAATTTCCTATTAAACCTGGCCTGCTTCACTCATTTACATCACCTACTACTTCCTGGGTGGTGCAAATGGCTAAGCTCTGTACTCCAAAAGGTTGGTGATTTGAACCCACCCAGAGTTTCCTCAAATGAAAGGCCTGGTAATCTGCTTCTGAAAGGCCACAGCCTTGAAAACTCTGTGGAGGACAGTTCTATTCTGCCACACATTGGTTGCCATGAGTTGGAATTGACTCAACAGCAACTGGTTTGAGTTTACCTGGCTCTATCAGGTATATGCACATATAGTCCCCAAGGCTCATCTAAACCATGTGCTGTAGCTCACATGGCCTCTCCACTGCCCCCCCAGACACATCTCAGCCTCCTTACCACCTTATCCCTTTGCTATAACACACCTACTGTACCCATAAATCCCACTGGTTCTTTAAGGCCCATTTCTGGGAAGTCACTGTCTCTGACCCTTGGACTTCAGGGTCTCTGTGCTCTCAATCTCCACCAGAAATACTGTTTGGGCACTTACTGCTCCTCCCTTGCCTCTGTCCAATTACTGCTCCTCCTGAGTCACCTTATTTTCCTGGATTCCTGGAACACATCCTGGGAAGGACTCACTCTGTGTCTCCTAAAACAAGTAGCCCAGAGTGAAGAAACACAGTAGAAGCCTAGAGACTGCCTGGTGTCCCACTGACAGCTGTGTACAGGGGGGAATGTGGGCAGGGAGCTAGCCCTGGATGATCTCATACACTTGGGGCCAGCAGACCTCTTTCCCAAGCCCCACCCTCTGTCTCCTCTTAAACTCTTCCCATCTTAGCTTTCACCTGCTTCAGTAGCACTTACTGCTGACCAGCCTGCTTCCTGATCTATATGACCTTCCACCCTCAGGACGCCAGGCACACATCCCACATACACACAGAAACAAAACTTCATACCTCCATTCATCACACCTAGAATTCTGCCCCCTCCAACATGTCTGGGACACTGATGGCCTACACTTAGAACTCTATTCCCAGTACATGCATCCAGAATGCTCTCCTCCATCCTCACCTAAAACTCTGACCCTACTTCTCTCACCTTCCATTCTGCCGTATGCACACAGAAATCTGACTTGCTTCACTGCCTGTGCACTGCTTTTGGAACACCCTTCTTCTCACACCTGGAGTTATATACCTACACCTGGAGTTATGTACCTACATCTGTAACATTCCCCTTTCCTTCTATTATACATGCATCTGTCCCTACCCAGGGCCTCCTACACCTACCTGAACTCCTCTGTATCTATCCAGGCTCCTTACAACTATACTTACCCAGGGACCCCATCTCAAATCCTAAATTAGTAACACTAGGAATACTACCATCCCCCACACATACCATAGGAAGCTTGAGAAATCTGAACCTCCACTACCTGCCTGCCTCCCAGCCTTTGCAGTGGCTCCTCCAGACACTCATCCCTCCTCTGCCCTATGGTAAAGTGCTATCAAGCTCAGAGCTTTGTATCTGAACAAATGACATACACCTCCGGGGAGATACCAGGACTCATCTCCAAGTGGAGGAGATTATCTTCTCTTCTAGGCATGTAGCAAGTAGTTGCTTATTTCCTGGTTCTGAGCTGGACTTATGCATGGAGCATTTTTGTCAGGGTGAGGGTGGGGAGTTGCTGGGAGATCTTAGCTCCTGGCTGCCAGGAAGACAGGTGGAGGGCCAGAGCTGTGCCTGAGAAAGAATATTTCCAGCTTCTGGGCCTGTAACTTATACAGGTAGTTCACCCTCTCTGGCCACAGACTTGTCCAATATTAAAACAAAGCAGTCTTCTTAAATAAAGGAATCTAAAGGGACTGGGACTCTCTTATCCAGAAAGAGAAGCCAAATCAGTTGGGATGATGAAAACACAAGCTTGAGACTTTTGAAAACCAGAAGAAGGGAAGTGAATGACAGGTGTGATGTGCTCCTGCAGAAACAAATTCAAGTTTCAGTGAGGAAGATTAAGGCTAGGAGAAACCCTCTGACATGGTGGATAGAGATGGGAGAGTTTCAATTCTGGTGGAGGTTGCAATTAATAAGCTGGGGAAAAAAAAAATCTACCAGTCAGCTATGCATCCAGTAAATTCTTATGTAGAAACTGGTATGGAAATTCTGGAATAGAAAGAAGAAGCTGTCTCAATACTGCCCCATAGCTTAGTGAGGAAGGCAGAGAAGCCTTGAAATATGGCATTGTTTACCTGTGCGAGCCCAGAGTCCATTGCAGGCCACAGGCCACTGAAGGATTCTAGACAAGGGAGAAGGGTAGCTTGAATCACAAGCAAAGTGGCAGGAGAACAGATGAAGAGAAGTGAGTTGGGAAGAAGTGGAGATGGATGATCTGGGCTACATTTTGGAGGTTGAGCTGGCAGTGTTGTCCTGGCTTTGGAAGGGGGTGAGAGAAAAGGAGAATGAAGGTCAATGAAGGCTTCAAGAAGAGTGGCCGTTTGAAGTGAGCGTGAAAGGCTGAGGAGGAGTCTTCTAGACAGAAGAATGAGGGCCATCAAAGCAGAAGGTATATATACCATGTACAAAGTCATAGAGAAGGGACTGAGCATGGCTTGTTGTGGAGAGACCGTGTTAAGGAGCTTGTACTTGACACTTAAGCACAATGGGGAGCCATCATTTGTGTTACAGAGGAGCCCTCCAACTGGGGTGGAGGGTCAATTAGCATCTGTAACGTGGGAGATTCATTAGAAGTTGTTGCTGTGACTCTGAGATGAGGGTCTAGTCAAAGGCCACAATGGTGAGGATGGAAAGAAATGCATGGACACACTTCTGAACTAGTCTTGGTGACTTCTAGGTTGTGGGGATGAGATGGATGGAGAAGCTGAACATGACTCAGAGCCCTCTGGTTCAGGCAACCAAGTGAATGGAATGTACTAAGCATTTTGCTAAAGAAAATGAATGGAATCAACTATGCTTCATAATGGCCAAGCACACACTGCCTCCTCCAGCCAAGTCTTAGCATCTCCAAGACACACTTATACTGGTCAATAGGTGCAGATGAGTAGGGGCCTCAGCCCACCCCTCACTTCCCAGAAGGGAAAATTGTGACATTTGGAAACATGATAGAATCGCCAAAAGTACAAGAATTGCTACAAACATTGAGAATTGAGAGGACTGATTCTATTTTCACTACAGCAGGTTTTTTTTTTGTTTTGTTTTTTTTTAACTTTTTGTTCAGAAAACAAAATAATTAAAAAATGTGAATCCTGGGAAAGTCTGGATACTCGTGGCTGGAATCAGAAGTGAGGCTGACAGGGTGGGCAGCAGGCCCTAGGACTTTTAATACACTCCTATTGCAGAATTCTAGGTGAGGGAGGAGGGCGGTTTGGACCACAGACAAAGGTGACAGCACTGTGGATGGAGAGAAGTGAGTTGGAGAGAAGTGGAGAGGGAAGACTTGGACTACATTTTGGAGGTTGAGCCACTAGGACTGTTTTCCTCACTATGGAAAGGGTTGAGGGGAAAGCAGAATTGAGAACCACTCATGGAGCTGGCAGCCAAACAATAGGCTTGTCAGGTGAAGAGTAGTACCAGGAGGCTATGCACTCATTAGAACAATCAAGCATATGAGATCAAGAGGACAGCATGTTCCCAGGGTTGGAGCTAGAAAGGTGGGAGGGGTTGGGAAGGAAGAACGAAGGGAAGGGCTAGGTGCAGGGAGGAAGTGGAAAGAATGCTATGGGCATTGCAGTAAATGTCACAAAACAGAATGTGTATGGATTGTTGAATGGAAAACCAATTTGCTCTGTAAACTTTCACCCAAGTCATCACCATAATAATAAAAATTTTAAAAAAGAAGAATGACTCATGGGCTCTCAGCTTGAGCAACTGGGTGGGTGGTGGAGACTTCAAACAAAGGCCAGTGAGCAGGAGAGGCCAATGAGGAAGGAGATGCATGGAAACCAATAGAAGAGAGTGTTTCAAAGACAGTGGTGAGGGATTAGCAAATAGATTAATGCAGTAAGAAGTAGAGCCTAGGAACAAATCCATTCTATATGGTGTGTAATAATTGCATATCAGTGGAGAAAAGTATACAAATACGCAAATAAAATTTGGTATCTGCCTTATGTCAACCACAGAAAATTAAATTCCAAATGAATTAAAAGATATAAAAGTAAAAAAAGTATGTACTATAAAAAGAAAATATATAATAATATCTTTACAACCTCAGGATAGGAAAGGACTTATTAAATAAAACATAAAAGGCACATGTGCTTTTTATTAAAATTCAAACCTTCTGTAAAGCAAATGACACCATGAACAAAGTTAAAAGACAATTATCGGGCTGGAAGGTGAGAGTTCCAACATAAAACAAAAATGATTATCCAGAATGTACAGAAAACATCTACAAATAAATACAGGGGGAAAGAAGACAACTAAATAGAAAATGAGCAAAGGAAATGATCAGGCAATTATAGAAAAAGAAACCTAAATGACCCATAAATATATGAAAAATGCAAATTAAAACAATATTGATATAGTATTTCATATGTTGTTGTTGTGTGCCATCGAGTCGGACCCGACTCATAGTGATCCCTCCTTGGGTTTCCGAGGCAGTATCACTACGGAAGTAGATTGCCCCATCTTCCTTCCGAGGAGTGGCTGGTGGGTTTGAACCGCCAGCCTTCTGATTAGCAGTCAAGTGCCTTAGGCACTACGCTACCAGAGCACCTACTAAACTGAGTAGTGGCCCCCAAATCCTAATCCCTGGAACCTGTGAATGTTACCTTTTCTGGTGTGTGTGTGTGTGTGTGTGTGTGTGTGTGAAGACTTTGCAAATGTGATTAAGGATCTTGAGATGGCTTGGTTATCCTGGATTATCCAGTTGGCCTTAAATGCAATCACATGTATCCTTATAAGGCGGCAGAGAGAGATTTGATATAAACATAAGAGGAAAAGGCAGTGTGACCATGGAAGCTGAGACAGGAGTGATGTGGCTACAAAGCAAGGAATGGTGGCAGCCACGAGAAGCTGGAGGCAAGGAAGGATTTCCCTGTAGAGCTTTGGAGAGAATGTGGCCTCGTCGACACCTAGATCTCAGCCAAGTGAAACTGATTTTGGATTTCTGGCCTCCAGAACTGTGAGAATAAAAGAACCCATGTTCTTTCACCAAGTTTGTGGTGGTTTATTGCAGCAGCCACAGGAACTGTTACAGATTTGTACAGAAAATGATCACTGGGTTTGGTTACATGGAGGTCAGCAGGGAACCAACAGGACTGGGTGTGATGAATGATGATAAGGGAGGAATGCAGGATGATGCTTGATGCTTTGGCTTAAGTGAGTGAGTGGGTGATGGTGCCACTTAGTGAGATGGGGAATGAGTTCTGGGGAGGAGGAAAATTTGGAAACAGTGGTGATGCTTGAACAGCATGATGAATGCAATTAAAGTACTGAACTATACCTGTGAAGATTGTAGAAATGGCAAATGTTCTGTTATCTGTATATTTAAATGATAAAAAATTACTTAAAAAGAGTACAGGATGGTAAAACACAAAGAGTGAACCTTGATATAATCTATGGACTTTCATTAATAGCAATGTGTCAATATTGGCTCATTAAAAAAGAGAAAGTTCTATTTTGGCCATGTCAGGCTTGAGATGAGTATTTGACATCATTGCTGCCAAGAACAGTATAGCCAGATGGAATCTAACATCAATCGCCTCTTCAGGAGCTTGAAAATGCCACAGGGACAATGTCCTCCAGTTTACACAAAGAATGAGAGCTAGAAAAGATGCTTAAGACTCATCCACTGCATACTTAGAGAATTCTTCCTTGTGTCAGAGTGGGTGCCAGCTCATGACAGCAGAGTCCCTAGGCATTCCAGAAATAATGGTTGGCACCAGGAGGTTGTAATGAATGCCAGGCAAGTTAACTTGATGCTGGGGAGGTAGAAATGGAGCCAGAAGAGTGACAATACATGCCAAGGGGACTAACAATTCCTCCAAAGGAGTAACATTGCTTTGTTGAGAGAAGAAAATGAATGCAGGGAGTGACCACATAGGTCAGAGGAGTCACAAGTGAAGAACCATAGGGGCTAAGGAACAAATGTGTGGTGTTGTATGCTGTTGGACCAGCCATTCATGCAGCAGGAATGAGACCCTGATTGCTACTGCCAGGGAGGGGCCTATCAGCGCTTAGACTCTAGGGGGTCCTCTACTTCCAGAGGAAGCTAGAATTGCAAGGACCCTTCCTGCCTCTGGAACCATTGCCATGTACTTGAGTAGAACAGGTCCCTGTTCAGAGAAGGTGAGCTCTCCCTTATTGATGGACAACAAGAACCAACGATGGAGGTCCCAGGAGGCTCAGGGGCCCCTGATACCCAAGGATGTGTGGCCCCAAGAATGAACACTGTAGAGCAGCCTCCTTCAAACTATGCTTGTTTCCAGCTTCAGCTCTTCCCCTCCACTTAACACATCTGGGAGGGGCTCCTCACCTGCTCTCATTTCCATCAGGAACTAGTAAAGAGAGAAATGTGAAATGGGGACCGGAGGCTACAAAGATGTGCTGAGCACCGACTGTGAGTCTGGACCTGAACTGGAGCTCTGGAGGGAGTGTGGGCCGGGAATGGAACCCAGCAGGTCATACTCAGGAACTGGGGAGTGGAAATGTTCTGTCAGCACCTAGCAGCTTCCAAGGTGACTTCACGCCACCCTTTCCTTTTCTCTCACATTATTCAGGTAGGGAGAGCAGGAGTTCTCCTTATCCGCATTTTACAGATGAGGACACTGACACTCACGAAAGGGAAGTGACCTGCCCAAAGTGACAGTTATTGGCTCTTAACTCCCAGCCCAGTGTTCTGTTATGGCCTACTGCCTCTGGAGAAGAATCAGACATGCTCTATGGCCCTAACACCTCCCAGCCCACAGATTGTGCAAGGTCTCCTACTGTAGTACATCCCAAACTTTAAAGTGCAGATTCTGATTCAGTGGGTCGGGAGCAGGGCCTGAAATCCTGGGTCCTAAAAAGTCCCCAGCTGATGCTGATGTTGTTAATGCAAGGGCCACACTGAGTAGCATGCTGTACTCCATTTTACAAATCCCAGTCCATCCATCCTATCTCACCCAGCCTTGGGACCAGCTTGGTAGGGCCTTTTGAGGGTAGACAAACCCAACATACCTGGTCAGTAGCTCAGATTCCTGACCCCACCCCAACTCTCAACCCCCAAGAGGGTCACAGATTTTCTCTGAAGCTGCTGTAATTGCTGTACTTATCCTACCTCTATTAAGAACCAATTATTAAATTTTCTTTAATCTTGATACAGGGAGAAGTACCGTCTGGATGTGAAAAGACATGATTTTTAGGGTTTGATCTGCCACAATCTTATTGACTCATATTATTCATGAATTCATCCATTCACTTACTCACTGCATAGATGTTAACTTAGTGCCTTCCACATGCTTCCTTCTCTGGGCCTTAGTGTTTCCTCATCAATAAAATGAGGGGTGAACCTACATCATTGATCTCCATCTTGGCTACATATTGGAATCACCTGGGGAGTTTTTCTTTTTTTAAAATCAGATTTATTGAGATATAATTTACATACACTAAGACTCACCACTACAACTTCTCTGTCAGTTTGTCATACTGTGGTGGCTTGTGTGTGGTTGTGAAGCTGGAGGCTATGCCACTGGTATTTCAAATACTAGCAGAGTCACCCATGGTGGACAGGTTTCAGCGGAGCTTCCAGACTAAGACAGACTTGGAAGAAAGAAGGGATCACCCACTTCTCAAAGAATTGGCCAGTGAAATGCTTATGAATAGCAGTGAAACACAGTCCGATATACTACTGGAAAACTTTATGAATAGCCCTGAAACATTGTCTGATATAGTTACAGAAGATGAGCCCCTCAGGTTGGAAGGCACTCAAAATATGACTGGGGAAGGTGCCACCTTAAGGATGGAGTAAAGCTTTTGGGACCTCCATTTGCTGATGTGGCATGACTCAAAATGGGAAGAAACAGCTACAAACATCCATTAATAATTGGAACATGGAATGTATGAAGTATGAATCTAGAAAAATTGGAAGTTTTCAAAAATGAAATGGAATGCATAAAAATCAATATCCCAGGCATTTGTGGGCTGAGATGGACTGGTTTGGGCCATTTTGAATCAGACAACCATATGATCTACTATGCCAGGAATGACAAATTGAAGAGGAATGGCATGGCAGTCATTGTCACAAAGAATTTTTCAAGATCTGTCCTGAAGTACAATGCTGTCAGTGATAGGATAATATCCATACTCCTACAAGGAAGACCAGTTTATACTACATTATTCAAATTTATGCACCAACCGCCAAAGCCAAAGATGAGGAAATTAAAGATTTTTACCAACTTCTGCTGTCTGAAATTCACCAAATATTCAATCAAGGTGTGTCAATTATCACTGGTGATTGGAATGTAAAAATTGGGAACAAAGAAGAATTGTTGTTGTTGTTGTTGTTAAGTGCCGTCGAGTCGTTTCCGACTCATAGCGACCCCATGCACAGCAGAACGAAACACTGCCCGATCCCGCGCCAGCCCCGCAATCCCTGCTATACTCGAGCCCATCATCGCAGCCACTGTATCAATCCATCTCCCTGAAGGCCTCCCCCTCTTTCGTCGACCCTCCACCCTACCAAGCATGACATCCTTCTCCAGGGAATGGTCCCTTCTTACAACATGACCAAAATAGGTGAGACGAAGTCTGGCCATTCTTGCTTCCAAGGAGCATTCTGGCTGCACTTCCTCCAGGACAGATCTGTTAGTTCTTTTAGCAGTCCACGGTACTTTCAGCATTCTTCGCCAGCACCACAACTCAAAAGCATCAACACTTCTTCGGTCTTCCTTATTCATTGTCCAGCTCTCACATGCATACCAGGCGATTGGAAATATCATGGCTTGTGTCAGGCGCACCTTAGTCCTCAAGGAGATATCCTTGCTCCTCAGCACTTGAAACAGTTCCTTCGCAGTTGACTTCCCCAATGCTACACATCGTCTAATGTCCTGACTGCTGCTTCCGTTGGCATCAATTGTAGAACCAAGCAACGTGAATTCCTTGACAACCTCAATCTTCTCTCCATTTATTGTGATGCTGCTCATTGGTCCAGTTGTGAGGATTTTTGTTTTCTTTATGTTGAGATGTAATCCATACTGCAGACTGTATTCTTCAACCTTTATCAGTAGGTGCCTTAAGTCATCCTCACTTTCAGCAAGCAAAGTTGTATCATCTGCATATCTCAGGTTGTTAATGATTCTTCCTCCAATCCTGATACCATGTTTTTCTTCATATAGTCCAGCTTCTCAGATTATTTGCTCAGCATATAGATTGAATAAGTGTGGAGAAAGAATACAACCCTGACGCACTCCCTTCTTGATTTTAAACCATGTAGTGTCCCCTTGTTCTGTTCGAACGACAGCCTCCTGGTCAAGGTACAGATTCCCAAAGAAGAATAGTAGTGGGAAAATATGGCTTTGGTGATAGAAATAACGCTGGAGATCACATGTAGAATTTTGTGAGACCAATGACTTATTCATTGCAAATACCTTTCTTCAACCACACAAACAGTGGCTATACATGTGGACTTTGCCAGATATGGTACACAGGAATCAGACTGTCTACATCTGTGGCAAGAGGCAATGAAGAAGCTCAATATCTTCAGCCAAAACAAGACGAGGAGCTGACTGTGGAAGTTGCTTATATGGAAGTTCAAGTTGAAGCTGAAGACAATTAAAACAAGTTCATGAGGGCCAAAATATGACCCTGATTATATGTCTCTTGAATTTAGAGACCATTTAAAGAATATATTTGATGCATTGAACACCAATGACTAAAAACCAGAAGAACTGTGGGATGACATCAAGAATATCACCCATGAAGAAAGCAAAAGGTCGTTAAAAAGACAGAAAAGGAAGAAAAGACCAAAATGGACACCAGAAGAGACTCTGAAACTTGTCCTTGAACAAAGAGTAGCTAAAGCAAATGGAAGAAATGACAAGATAAAAGAGCTGAACAGATTTCAAAGAGCAGCTTGAGAAGACAAAGCCGATTATTATAATGAAATGTGCAAAGAGTTAGAAAATCAAAAGGAAAGAACATGCTAGGCATTTCTCAAGCTGAAAGAACTGAAGAAAAAATTCAAGCCTCAAGTTACAATATTGAAAGATTCTATGGACAAAATACTGAATGATACAGGAAGCATGAAAAGAAGATGGAAGGAATACATAGTCACTGTACCAAAAATAATTGGTCAATGTACATCCATTTCAGAAGATGGCATATGATCCAGAACCAATGGTGCTTAAGGAAGAAAATGAAGCTGCACTGAAGGAATTGGCAAAGAACAAGGCTCCAGGAATTGATGGAATACCCATTGAGATGTTTCAACAAACAGATGGCACTTTGGAGGCACTCACTTGTCTATGCCAAGAGATTTCGAAGACAGCTACCTGGGCAACTGACTGGAAAAGATCCGTATTTGTACCATAGTGGTACCGCCTCGTAAACCTAAGGAGGGGCCGCTATGAGTCGGGTCCTCAGTACCCAAGGAGGGGTCGCTATGAGTCGGGTCGGACTCAACAGCACATAAAAACAACAACATTCCAAGGCGTTATCACTAGAGAAGTAGATCACCCAACCGTCCTTTCAAGGAGTGGCTGGTAGGTTTGAACCACCAGCCTTCTGGTTAGCAGTCAAGTGCCTTAGGCACTATGCCACCAGAGCTCCTATATATGGATATACCACATTTTTTTTCTTTTAAATCCATTCACCAGTTGATGGCTACTTGGACAAAAACTATTAGGACAAAACTTTTAGGAACATTCAAGTTAATTTTTTGTGTGACTGTATGTTTTCATTTATTTGGAGTAGTATTTCTAGGTCATGTTAGGTATATGTTTAGCTTTATAAGAAATTGCCACACTCTTTTCCAAAATAACTAACCATCATACACTCTCACCATCAACATATGAGAATTATAGTTATTCTACATCTTGTCAACATTTGATAATGCCAGACTTCATAATTTTAAACATTTTAATGAATGTGTAATGGTATCTCTTTGTGATTTAGTTTATATTTCCCTAATAACTAATGAGGCTGAGCCTCTTATCATGCATTTATTTTCTGTTCTTGTAACTTACTTGCTGAAGAGTCTATTCAAATCTTATACCCATTTTTATTGAATTGCTTGTCTTATTATTTGATTGCAAGGGTTATTTATATATTCTGGATACAAGTCCTTTATAAGATATATGTTTTACAAGTATTTTCTCCCAGTCTGTAGCTTGTATATAATTTTTAACATTGATAAAGTCCATTTTATCCATTTTTTTCTTCTACGGTTTGTGAGTTTTGTGTCCTATTTAAGAAATATCTGTTTAACCCAAAGTCACAGTAATTGTCTCCTATGTTTTGTCCTAGAAGTTTAGAAATTTAACTACAATTAGGTCTATGGTCCACTTTGAGTTAAATGTTGTGTGTGCGTGTGATCTGAGGTAAGGACTGAGATTTCATTTCTTTGCCCATTAATTGTTCCAGTATAATTTATTGAAAAGAGAGTATCACCTCACAGGATTACATTGGCATCTTGGTCACACACCAACTGACCATATATGTTTGGGTCTATTTCTGAACTTTTATTCTATTCCATTGAGCTAAATATCTATAATTATGTCAATGCCATACTTCCTTGATTCTTGTAGCTTAATAATAAGTCTTGAACTCTGGTACAGAAAGATCACTATGTTTATTTTTGTTCTCAAAAGTCTTTTGGCTATTCCAGATCCTTTGCATTTCTATGTGAATTTTAGAATGGGCTTGTCGATTTCTCCATCTATCCAGCTGGAGTTTTGATAGATTGTATTGAATCTTTTATCTCACCTTCTGGTCCATTAACATGGTATGTCCCTCTATTTATTTACATTATTTTTAATTTCCCTAAGTAACATTGCCAGCTTTTGTTATACAGGAATTACATATACTTTATTAAATTTATTCTAAAAATATTTCATAATTGTTCATGCTATTGTAAGTGGTATTTTGCAATCTGAATTTCCAATTGTTCATCCATAGTATGCAGGAACACAATGGATTAACCTTATATTCTGTTACCGTGCTATACTTACTAATCAATTCTAGTAGCTTTTTTTATTGCTCCCTTAGAATTTTTTGCATAGACAGATGATCATGTCATGTGTGAAAAAGATAGTTTGATTATTTTTCTTTCCAATCTGTAAGGCTTTTGGTTTTTTTTACTTGTCTGCTTACTTTAGCTCCAAAAAATAAAATAAAATAAAAACCAAACTCATTGCCATTGAGTCAAATTGACTGATAGCAACCCCTCTTTGGGTTTCTGAGGCGATATCTCTATGGAATTAGATTGCCCAAGCTTCCTTCTGAGGAGTGGCTGGTGGGTTTGAACCCCTAGCCTCTGGTTAGTAGTCAAATGCCTTAGGCACTACACCACATCTATTTTGTTGTTCAAGTTGTTCAAATGGTGAGAGTGAAATTCCTTGCCTTGTTCCAGACTTAGGGAGAAACATTCAATCTTTTAGCATTACCTATGATGCTAGCTGTGGGTTTTTCATGGATGCTATTTATTGATTGTGGAAGTTCTCTTCTATTCCTAGTTTGCTAAGAGTTGTTTTATTTCTAAATCATGAATGAATGCTCAATTTGCTCAAATACTTTCCTTATACCTATTAAGATGATCATATGGTTTTTCTTTTTTAGTTTATTAAACTGGAGAAATACATTAATTTTTGAATTTTATAACAACCCTGTATTCATAGGATAAACCCTACTGATCGTGGTGTTTGCATTTTTCATATGTTGCCAGGTTCAGTTCACTAATGCTTTTTATTTTGTTAAAGTATTTTGCATTTTTTGATGTAGGGTATTGGACTATAGCTTTCCCTTCTTATAATGTCTTTGGACTTTCTGTCAGGGTAATACAGACCTCATGTATGGGAAGTTTTTAACTACATAATTATTTTTTAAAATAGATACAGACTCAAAGATCATGAATAAAACAGGGATGCCCACTCTCATCACTTCTATTCAATGTTGTACAAGAAATTCTAACCAGAGAAATTGTTGTTGTTGTTGTTATGTGCCATCGAGTTGGTCCCGACTCATAGCGACCCTGCCTTGGGTTTCCAAGGCAGTAGCGCTACGGAAGTAGATTGCCCAACCTTCCTTCCGAGGAGTGGCTGGTGTGTTTGAACCGTCAGCCTTCTGGTTAGCAGTCAAGTGCCTTAGGCACTATGCTACCAGAGCTCCCTCCAGAGAAACTGGACAATAAAAAGAAATAAAATTCACACAAACTGGAAAAGGAAGAAGTAAAAATATCTCTTTGTAGATGATATAATCTTATATATAGAAAACCCTAAACAATTCACACAAAAAAATTATTAGAGCTAACAAATGAATTCAGCAAAGTTGCAGGATACAAGATCCATACACATGAATCAATTGTATTTTTATACACTAGCAGAGCACTGCACTCATCTGTCAGTTTGCCATACTGTGATGGCTTGCATGTTGCTGTGATGCTATAAGTTATGCCACCAGTATTTCAAATATCACCAGGGTCATTCATGCTAGATAGGTTTAGACAGAGCTTCCAGACTAAGACAGACTGGGAAGAAGGACCTAGTGATATACTTCTAGAAAATATTGGCCAGAAAATCTTATGGATAGCAGTGGAATATTGTCTGATGTATGAACCCTTTAGGTTGGAAGGCAATGAAAATACAATTGAGGAAGAGCTGCCTCCTCAAAGTAGAGTTGACCTTAATGACATAGGTTGAATAAAGCTTTTGGGACCTTCATTTGCTGATGTATCATGACTCAAAATGAGAAGAAAGAGCTGCAAACATCTATTAATAATCAGAACATGAAATGTACAAAGTATGAATCTAGGAAAGTTGAAGTTTTCAAAAATGAAAGGGAATACTTGAAGTTCAATATCCTAGGTATCAGTGAGCTGAAATGGACTGGAATTGGTCATTTTGAATTGGACAGTCATGTGGTCTTCATATGCTAGGAATGACAAACTGAAGAGGAATGGGATCACACTCACTGTCCAAATATTTCAAGATCTATCCTAAAATAAAAGAATGTCAGTGGCAGGATAATATCCATACGCCTACAAGGAAGACCAGTTACTACTACTATTACTCATTTATGCACAAACCACTAATACCAAAGAAGAAGAAATGGAAGATTTTTACCAACTTCAGCAGTCTGAAATTGGTCAAACGTGCAACCAAGATGCATTGTAATTATTGGTGATTGGAATGTGAAAGTTGGAAACAAAGAAGAAGGATGGGTAGTTGGAAAATATGGCTTTAGTGATAGAAACAGTGAGAGATTTCATGATAGAATTTTGCAAGACCAGTGACTTATTCATTGCAAATACTTTTTTCAACAACATAAACAATGACTATACATGTGGACCTTGCCAGACAGAATACACAGGAATCAAATTGACTACATCTGTGGAAAGAGACAATGGAGAATTTCCATATCATCAGTCAGAACAAGACCAGGGGCCCACTGTGGAACAGACCATAAGTTGCTCACATGCAAGTTCAAACTGAAGCTGAAACAGTCCACGAGAACCAAAGTACAACCTTGAGTATATCTCACTTGAATTTAGAGACCATCTCAAGGACAGATTTGACACACTGAACCTTAATGACTGAAGACCAGACCAGTCATAGGATGACATCAAGGACATCATACATGGAGAAAGCAAAAGGTCATTTTAAAAATGACCTTTTAAAAAAAGTTGAAAAAAAAAAAAAGACCAAAATGGATGTCAAAAGAGATTCTGAAACTTGCTGTTGAATGTAATGGAAATGGAAGAAATGAAATAAATGAAGTAAAAGAGTTTGTTGTTATTGTTATGTGCCACTGAATGGGACCCGACTCATAGCGACCTCTCCTTGGGTTTCCAAGGCAGTATCACTACGGAAGTAGATTGCCCTATCTTCCTTCTTACGGTGTAGTGAATTACATAGTGTGGCTTTTCTAGCCATAAGTCTTTGTGAATTCCATGGTGGAATTTGCCATGAGCAGCCAAGTAGCTCCTGATTGTTAGTTATTCACCTGGGGTATTTCTGTTGGGAGCAGCACGAAGTAATTTTCTAGGAAATTCACTCTCTCTCAGGTGTATGGAATTCTGATGCTGGGATTGGTTAGTTTGGCCACTCTGCCAGGCTCAAAAAGGAGTCCTCCTAGAGGCAGAAGAAGTCTCTCTGACTGCTAGTTGAGAAAGACGTGCTGCTGAGAGAAACACACTCCTGAGACACACATTGCTGAGAGAGAGACGCAAGAGACATGCATTGCCGAGAGAGACATTGAGAGACATGCACTGCTGGGAGAGAGACTGTGAGAGACTATTGGCTGAGAGACAGCAGGCTGAGAGAAACTGAGCATGTTCCTAAACTTCAATGGTAGCCTGTTACTTCCCAATAAACTCCATAATCTGTGAGTTCTGTGTGGCCACTGCAGCGAATTATTGAACCCAGCAGAGAGGTGGTGGGTGCTGGGGGAGGAACGGTGGGTGTCTGGGCTGGTGAAAGGGCTGGAGGGAGGCAGCATGTCTGGCCTCACAGAAAGAGGCCTTAGGCTGCTGATGGTGATTCTGTCTTCCTCTTATGGGGTTAGAGAAGGGCACAAGATGCAGCCTCCTTGCCCCTTTGGCAGAGTTGAACAGAAGATTTCAAAGGGCAGGTGAAGAAGACAGAGTAAATTATTGTAATGAAATGTGCAAAAACCTGGAGTTAGAAAACCAAAAGGGACGAACATACTTGGCACTTCTCAAGCTGAAAGAACTGAGGAAAAAAATCAAACCTCAAGTTGTAATATTGAAGATTCTATTGGCAAAATGTACAATAGAGGAAACATCAAAAGAAGATGTAAGGAATACACAGAGTCACTATACCAGAAAGAGTTGATCGACATTCAACCATTTCAGGAGGTAGCATATAATCAAGAACTGATAATACTGAAGGCCTTGGCATAAAAACAAGGCTTCAGGAGTTGATGGAATACCAGTTGTGATGCTTCAACAAACAGATGCAACACTGAAAGTGCTAACTTGTCTATGCCAAGAAATTTGGATGACAGCTACCTGGCCAACCAATTGGAAGAGATCCATATTTGTTCCCATTCCAAAGAAAGGGGATCACATGGAATGAGGAAATTATCAACAATATCATTACTATCACATGCAAGTAAAATTATGCTGAAGAATTAATTAAAATAATTAATTTAAAATATTGTTGCAGCAGTACATCAACAGGGAACTGCCAGAAATTCAAGCCAGATTCAGAAGACGATATGGAATGTGGGATATTACTGCTGATGTCAGATTGATCTTGGTTGAAAGTAGAGAATACCGGAAATATGTTTACCTGTGTTTCATTGACTACACAAAGGCATTTGACTGTGTGGATAACAAACTATGGATAGCATTGAAAAGAATGGTAATTCTAGCACACAGTTAACTGTGTTCATACAGAGCATGTACACAGACCAAGAGGCAGTTGTTCAAAAAGAACAAGGGGATACTGAGGGGTTTAAAATCAGGAAAGGTGTGTGTTAGGATTGTATCTTTTCACCATACTTATTCAATTGGAGCTCTGGTAGCATAGTGCCTAAGGCACTTGACTGCTAACCAGAAAGCTGGCGGTTGAAACCCACCAGCCGCTTCTCCGAAGGAAGGTTGGGTAATCTACTTCCATCGTGATACTGCCTCAGAAACCCAAGGAGGGGTCACTATGAGTCGGGTCCGACTTGATGGCACATAACAACAACAACAACAAATTCAATTGGCATGCTGAGCAAATAATCCGATAATCTGGACTATATGAAGAAGAATGTGGCATCAGGATAGAAGAAAGGCTCAATAACTGTGATATGCAGATGATATAGCCTTGATTGGTAAAAGTGAAGAGGATTTGAAGCACTTACTAATGAAGATCAAAGACTACAGTCTTCAGTAAGGATACCATCTCAACATAAAATAAAACAAAAATTCTCCCTACTAGACCAATAAGCAACATCATGATAAATGGAGAAAATATTGTTTTCATTTTCAAGGATTTCATTTTACTTGGATCCACAATCAATACCCATGGAAACAGCAGCCAAGAAATCAAAGGACTAAAGTGTGCCTGGCCCGAGCCACAGTATTTTTGGATCTCCTCATACACATTCAAATGCTGGACAATGAATAAGGAAGACCAAAGAAGAATTGATGCATTTGATATGGTGGTGGTGAAGAATACAGAGTATACCATGGACTGCCAGAAGAAAAACAAATCTGTTTTGGAAGAAGGGAAGAAGTACAGCCAGAACGCTCCTTTGTTGTTGTTGTTGTTGTTATGTGCCATCGAGTCGGACCCAACTCATAGCGACCCCTCCTTGGGTTTCCAAGGCAATATCACTACAAAAGTAGATTGCCCATCTTTCTTCTGAGGAGTGGCTGGTGGGTTTGAACCGCTAGCCTTCTGGTTAGCAGTTAAGTGCCTTAGGCACTGCACTACCAGAGCTCCTAAGAAGGGAGAATGACAAGACTTTGTCTCATGTTCCTCAGGCATGTGATCAGAAAGGACCAGTCCCTGGAGAAAGGCATCATGCTTGGTAATGCTGAGGCTCAGCAAAAAAGAGGAAGATCTTCAGTGACATGGCTTGACACAGTGCCTGCAACAACTGGCTCAAACATAGCAATGAATGTGAGGGTGGCCCGGGACCAGTAAGTGTTTCATTCTGTTGTACATAGGATCACTATGAGTTGAAACTGGCCCCATGGCTCCTAACAACAGCATTGAGCAGTAAGAAAATGAAATCAAGGAAACAATTCCATACTTAGGAATAAATGTAACCAAAGAAAGCATAAGGCATATACACTGAAAACTATAAAACATTGTTGAAAAAAATTAAAGAAGATTTAAATAAATGAAAAAAAAAATTCTGCGGTCATGGATTGGAAGAAGATACACTATTGTTCAGGCAACACATAGAATAAGAGAAAATATTTGGAAATTATATATCGGATAAGGGCCTAGTATTCAGAATACATAAAGATCTGTAACTCAACAATAAAATGACAACCCAATCTTTTAAATGGGCAAATGATTTAAATAGTATTTCTCCCAAGTAGATACACAAATAGCTAATAAGCACATGAAAAAATGCTCAACATCATTAGTCATGAGGGGGATGTAAATCAAAGCCACACTGAGATAGCACTTGAAATCCACCAAACCAAGTAATAATGATAATAAACCAGATGCTATGGAGTGTGTCAGAGTAGAATGGTGCTCGATACAGTTTTTAATTTCTGGAAATAGATTGCCAGGCCTTTCTTCTGAGGTGGGTCTAGGTGGACTTGAACCTTCAATCTTTCAGTTAACAGCCAAGGGTATTAACTGCACCACCAAGGACTCCTTACATCTACCGGGATGGCTATAGTAATTTAAGAAAAGGAAAGAACAAGTTTTGGGGAAGATGTGGAGAAATTGGAATCCTCATACACTGCTGGTGGGAAAGTAAAATGGTGCAACAATTGTGAAACACAATTTGGCAGTTTATCAAAAAATTCAATATCAGTTACCATACGATATAGCAATTCCACTCCTAGGGAATATATACAAGAAAATAGGAAACATGTTCACACAAATACTTTTCTGTGGCTGTTCATAGAAGAATTATTTATAATAGCCCCAAAGTGGAAACAACCAAAATGTCAACTGATGAATGATAAAGAAAAGTACTACATCCATACATGGAATATTATTGAGCTATAAGAAGACATTATATACTAAGTAGTACATGCTACAATATAGATGAACCTTGCAAAAATATGCTAAGTATAAAAAAAGAGAAAAAAAAAAGCTACATATTGTATGACTGGTGGCACTGTGCCTAAGGCATTGGACTGCTAACCAGAAGGTTGGTGGTTTAAACCCACCAGCTGCTCCATGGAAGGAAGATGGGGCAATCTACTTCCGTAAAGATTTACAGCCTTGGAAGTCCAATGGGGGTCTCTATGAGTTGGAATCAACCCGATGGCAGTGAGTTGTATTTTATGATTTCATTTATTTACATATTGTATAATGTCTAGAATAGGCAACTTCATAAAGACAGAGAGTAGATTAGTGGTTGTCAGAGGTTGCAGGAGGAAGAATGGGGAGTTACTGCTAATGGGTACACAGTTTATTTTTGGGGTGGTGGGAAGTTTTGATAGAGATGATGGTGGCATGACCTTGTGAATATAATAAAAACCACTAAATTGTATACTTTACTCACTGCCATTGATTCAGATCCGACTCATAGCGACCCCTCCTTGGGCTTCCGAGGCGGTATCTCCATGGAAATAGATTGCCCAATCTTCCTTCTGAGGAGTGGCTGGTGGGTTTGAACTGCCAGCCTTCTGGTTAGCAGTCAAATGCCTTAGGCACTACACCACCAGAGCTCCCAAATTGTGGACTTTAAGATAGTGAATTTTACCTTATATGAAATTTTATGCTATATCAATTGTCTCAATGAAAAAATGGATATGGATCTATTCAGAATTTTATTTCTTCTTAAGTGAGTTTTGGCAGCTTGTGTCTTCCAAATATTTTGTCCATTTCATTAAGTTCCTTGCTCTGACTCTCACTGTCACTCTCATTCCCAATCTTAATTCCTCCCTCCCTTCCTGCCTTCTTCTCCCTCCTTCCTTCTTTCCCTTCCTCTTTCCCTCTTTTATTTCTATTTTTTTTTAATTTCTCCTCTTAATCTTTATTATTTTTTTCCTCCTGCTTTCTTTTATTTTTTCTTCTTTTTCAAGTTTTGAGGTAAATTTTATATAATTTACTTAAGACCTTCCTTTTTCTAACATAACCATGTAATGCTATAAATTTCCCTCTAAGACTGCTTCGGGAGCTCTGGTAGCATAGTGGCTAAGACACTTGCCTGCTCACCAGACAGCTGGCGGTTCAAACGCACCAGCCACTCCTCGGAAGGAAGGTTGGGCAATCCTGCTTCCGTAGTGATACTGCCTCAGAAATCCAAGGAGGGGTCGCTATGAGTTGGGGCCGATTCGACGGCACATAACAACAACAACAACAACAAGACTGCTTCAGCTGCATCCCATAAATTTTTATATGCTTTGTTTTTACTTTTATCCAGTGCAAAATATCTTCTGATTTCTTCTCTGAGCCATCATTTACAAGCATGTCATTTACCAAATATTTGAGAACTTTGTTATTGACTTCTAATTTAATTATGTTGTGTTCAGAAAATATACTTTGCATGATCTCAGTCTTTTGTATTTTGTTTTGTAGTCCAGAATATTCTCTACCTTGGTAAATGTGCCATGAATACTTGAAAAGAATGTACATTCTGTTGTTGGATGCAGTGCTCTATAAATGTCAATTAGGTCAAGTTGATTGATGTTGTTGTTTGCCGTCGAGTCGGCCCCAACTCATAGCGACCCCTCCTTGGGTTTCCGAGGCAGTATCACTACGGAAGTAGGATTGCCCAACCTTCCTTCCGAGGAGTGGCTGGTGGGTTTGAACCGCCAGCCTTCTGGTGAGCAGTCAAGTGCCTTAGGCACTATGCTACCAGAGCTCCTAAATTGATTGATAATGTTATTCAATTCTTCTCTGTTCTTACTGACTTTCTGTGTACTTAGTTCTATCAATTACTGAGCAATGAGAGTTGAATTCACCAACTGTAACTGTGGATTTCTTTAATTTTGTTTTAGTTCTGTCCTTTTTGTTTCATATATTTTGAAGCTCTGGTATTCAGTGAATACACATTCAGCATTGTAATGTCCATTTGATTAATAGCCTCGTTTATCATTAAGAAATGTCTCTCTTTTTCCCTGGCATGTTCCTGGTTTTGAAGTCTACTTTCTTTGGATTAATTGTTCATCTCTTTGTATCCTCTTACTTTTAATCTATCTGTGTGAACCTATATAAAATAGGCTTCTGGGAGACAATATATGTACCTTACCTTTTTATCCTATCTTAAAATTTCAATCTTATAGTTTCTTTAAGTCATTTTAAATTTAATGTAATTATTGATATCACCAGTTGAAACTTACCATTCTGCTATATTTTTCCTAATTCTATTTATTTGTGTTACTGTTGTTTCTTTTCATTAGCTTTTTTTTTCTTAGTTTCTCTAGAGTTAAAATAAAACCAAAACCAAACCCACTGTCATCAAGTCGATTCTGACTTATAGAGACCCCTATTGGGTTTCCAAGGCTGTAAATCTTTACAGCCATTGAACCTCTTCCCACACAGCTGACCTTCTGGCTAGCAGCTTAGTGCCTTAGGCACTGTGCCACCAGAGCTCCTTAGAGTTAAAATATAGGTACTTAATTTATCACATTCTGCCTTCAAATAATATTATACTAGTTCATATATACTGTAAGAGCCTTGGGAGCTCTGGTGGCATAGTGCCTAAGGCATTTGACTGCTAGCTAGAAGGCTGGTGGTTCAAACCCACCAGCCACTCCTCAGAAGGAAGACTGGGCAATCTATTTATTTAAGACCCAAGGAGGGGTCACTATGAGTTGAATCGACTTGACGGCAGTGAGCTGGTACTTGGTAAGAGCCTTAAATAGTATACTTCCATTTCTCCTCTTCCTCCTTTATTTATTGTTACCATATATGTTCCTTCTAAATGTATTTTAAAGCCCAAATACAGTATAATTATTTTATCTTGAAATAGACAATATAAAAGGGGTCCCAAAAAAGAGTAACAGGTACTAGATTTATCCTCCCATCTAAAACAATAATTTTTAAAAACAGGCAAAGTGTAAAAAGCAACACTTTCAAAAACACTGTCCATAAAGCAATGAAGGAGATTGATCTCTAAGAAACAGGCAACAAACCAAGTGAGTCCTAGAGTTGCCAGAGCACAAGACCTTGGTACAAGAAGGGAGGAGCCAGGCAGAGCCTAGTATACTCCCCCGGTTGAGATGAAGCTAAGCATGTGGGGATCCCAAGGCAGCTAGAATTCTCAGGGCAGAATATCAAAGAGGAAAATGCATACGAAGAGAACTCTGGGATCTGCATAGGGACCCCTTTAAGTATTCAGCAGAGTACTGGTCAGTGCATATGTGTGAGGAAACTACACAAGGCCAGGGATAACAATATGAAAGGATTAGAGACCAAAGCTCAAGTTTACACAGAGCCAAGGATAGCACCTCTTCCTACATGCCACAGTGGAAAAATTAATTTACAGGTTGTTGGGTAGAATACTCAGGCAGGTCTTGCCTCAGTAATGGGGAATAATTAGCCCTAGTCTGAGTACTGCTACAGATCTGCTTAACAAATTACAAAAGCAAGATTCAAAAGGATCAAATACATTCCACATAATTAAGCTGTATTTTGGGGGGTGGGGAATAAGATTATTTATAGGAATATAAACATATCCACCACTCAACAAGGTAAAATTCATGATGTCTGGCATCTAATAAAAAATCACCAGGCTACAAAGAAGCAGGAAAACATGAACCATATTGAGGAAAGCAATCAACCAATTAATTAAAACTGACCCAGAACTGACAAAAGATATCCTAATTAGCAGACAAGGCCATTGAAACAGTTATAATAACTACTTTTCATATGTTCAAAAACTTAAGACATGGATGATAAAAAAAAATGAGCATCTAAAATTGAAAAGTATAGTGTCTGAGATGAAAAATCGCAGTGTCAGATGGAAGTAATGACAGAAGAAATTATTAGTGAATTTGAAGGCACAGCAAAAGAAATTACTAAAATGAAACAGAGAGAAAAAAAAAGGAATCCAAATAAATAAAAAGAGCATCAGTGGGCTGAGGGACAACTTCAACCACCTAATTAACTGGAATTCACAGAAGAGAGGTGAGGAGGCAACAGAAAAAACATTTGAAGCTACAAAGCCAAAACATTTCCAAACTTGATGAATATTATAAACCTACAAATCAAAGAAACTCAACAAATCCCAAGCACAAGAAATGTGAAGAAAACTACACCAAGGTGCATCATGATCAAATTGCTCAAAATCAGTGATAAGGAGAGAATATTAAAAGTCACCAGACACTTTACATCAGACAGTGGATTCTCTTAGCTTTTGTTGGTTCAGAAATGCTTACTTTTGCTTTTTTTATATTTTGAAAGAATATTTTCCTAGGCTGTTAAATTCTAGATTGATGGTTTGTTTTTCTTTTGGTACTTTAAAGATGTCATTCCATTCTTCAGCCTATTGCCTTCTAGTGGTTCTTTTCATGGTCTTCGTTCTCAGCCAAAAATCCAGGAAAATCCCTCTGCAGCGTACTGACGTTCTTCCTCTCTTTATCTTCTGCAGCACTCTGCCCCACATATCTAGCCATTTTGGTCTCCTTGAACTTCAATGGCTGTTTCCTCAACCTAGAGCAGTAAGCTGGTAAAATTGTTGGGTTCACCTTGCTTGCTCCCTTTCTTTCTTTTTTTTTTTTTTTTTAATTTTTTTTATTGTA
>NW_006921657.1:6122339-6140876 GCF_000298275.1 Orycteropus afer afer | reverse complement strand
CAGGGGTCCAGGATTATCTTCTGTGTCTGTGTTAATTGGTTTCCCTTTTCTTTGTTGAAGAGGGTCTGTGCAGTCTTTCTGCCTAGTCCGCCATCTTAATGGAACCCTACTCCCTTTCTTAAAGGATCACGATCTTGGCTTGCTTGTTGACTAATGTCTGGAAACCATCATATCCTGTATTGAGTCCATTTTTTAAAATCATTGAAGTTGGTAATGGTGTCACCCAATGCAGTAACTCATAGTGTTCACCCCATTGAACCTCCTCCTGCACCAGACCATAGGGAATCTTTAGTAAAGTTTGTTATCAATTTTAATCGTAGAATTATATGTGATAAATATAGTTCTAAACTGCCTTCATGTAATATTTATTATATGAATACTAACAATAAAGTTGTTTTGTAAAATCTTTCTATACTGAATTACAGTATTAGTTACAACATTCTTAGTAACTGAACAGAAGAAGCCTTTTAATTTTTCTCCTTTTCCTTTAGTTATTGCTTCATTCTCAAAAAAGTTATTGATACAGGTTCACAAATACTAATTACCACAATATTGTAGTAAAACACCAGAAAATGTGACAAAATCAATGACTATAAAAACAACAGCAGCAACAAAAACAACAGCCCGTGCTTATAACATGGGCAGATGAAAACACGTGGAACCATCATTGTAATTGGATAATATTGATAGTTCTGACTGGAGTGCATTGTAAGTTTCAAAAAATAAATTAGCACAGTTTTAGCTTTATATTGATACATGTAAGCTGGGTTTATTAAAAATGTTTTTGTTGTTCTAACCACCTCCAGGGAATTTTTATAAAAATAGTAAGTTTCTGCTAAAACACTGCACAAAAATTTTATAGACAGTCATTTTAGCCCCCTGACAGTATCACCTGGTGCAATCTGCACCCCGTGCATCCCCCTAGTGATGCCACTAGAAGTTGGAAGGGTAAATCTATTTCCTATTATTCCCTTATAGCTGGAAGCAGAAGTCTCTGGGGGAACATTTTAAATATTTAAGCACGAGTCCCATCCAGGGATGTTCTGAGGGCAGACATGGACCTTTCAGAAAGCTCCTTTAGTGATTCTAATGTGCTACCAGGGTTGCAAACCATCCATTGACCTAGATGCCATTGAGTCTATTCTGATTCATTGTGCCATGATGTGTGCAGAGCAGAACTGCTCCATACGGTTTTCAAAGCTGTGACTTTTCAGAAGCAGATCACCAGACCTGTCATCCAAGGCACCTCTGTGTGGGTTTGAACAGCTAACCTTTCAGGTAATAGTCAAGAGCACTGAACTGTTTTCAGAAACCAGGGACTCCTATAAAAACATTTATTAAAACTTCTTAGCCACAGCCAACCACCCTGAGGGATCAAGTTATTGGACCCATGGGCTTGGGACCATGGTCATGGGGGACATCAAGCTCAACTGGCATAATGTACTACACAAAAACATTGTTCTACATCCTACTTTGGTGAGTAGCAACTGGGGTCTTAAAAGCTTGCAAGCGGCCATCTAGTTGCAACAATGGGTCTTTCCTCATCTGGGGCAAAGAAGAATGAAGAAAATCAAAGATACATGGAAAGAAATAGTCCAAGGAACTAGAGGACCATGCGAAACTCATCCTACATGATCCTGAGAACAGACGAACTAGATAGTGCCCACTACCACTTGGAAAGGGATCAGTGTAAGAGATACTGGATAGAGTGGGAAAAAAATGTGAAGCAAAACTCAAAATCATAAAAAAGACCAGGCTTACTAGTCTGATAGAGACTGGTGAAACCTCCAATGGAGGTTCCATGCAATTGAACTCACTCCCATGGCTTCCAGCCAAACAGTAGTCAGGCATATAAGGTGAACATTTACACCAGGTAGATAGCTCCTTAGAACAATCAACCATGCAAGATCAGAAGGGCAGTATTTGCACAAGGAGATAGCTCGGGGCAGGAATGCATAGGAAAGAAGGACACAGGGAAAAGGTAACCACAGGGAAGAAGTGGGAAGAGAGCTGTTACATTATGGGGATTGCAATCAATGTCATGAAACAAAATGTGTATGAACTGTCATATGGAAAATGAATTTGCTCTGTAAACTTTCACCCAAGTCACAATAAAAATTGAGAGAGAGAGAGAGAGAGAATGAATTATTAACATCAAAAAAAGAGGGAAAAAAACTTATTAATAGAAAATATCTGCCATTTGCTGAGCACTTACCATGTACCAGGGAGCTCTGGTGGCATAGTGCCTAAGGCACTTGACTGCTAACCAGAAGGTTGGCGGTTCAAACTCACCAGCCACTCCTCGCAAGGAAGGTTGGGCAATCTACTTCCATAATGATACCACCTCGGAAACCCAAGGAGGGGTCGCTATGAGTTGGGTCTGACTCAACGGCACGTAACAACAACAACAGGCATTCTGCTGGGCATTTTACTTACCTATCTCACATGACACTCAACCACACTGTGAGTAGATATTATCTTTATTTTACAGATGAGGAGCCTGGCTTAGGATGAAATGATTTGTCCCTGGTCACAACACCAGTAAGGGAAAGAGCTGAGTATGAAACCAGACTGGCTGACTCCAAAGACAAAGATCTTTCCACTGTTGTCGTCATATTTCCCTGACCCACGTTATCCGAGTCTGGGCTACCTAATGCTGGGTTCTGTGAAGGATGAAGAGGTGCCCTGGTGGCACAGTGGTTAAGTGCTTAGCTGCTAATTGAAAGGTCTGTAGTTTGAACCCATCAGCTACTCCATGAGAGGAAGATGTAGACAGCTTCCATAAAGATTTATAGCCTTGGAAGCCCTATGAGGCAGTTCAACTCTATCATATAGGGTCACTGTGAGTCAGAATCAACTACACAGTAGTGGGGTTGGTTTTGTGGAAGACAGACAGATCCATGAGCCAGGATGACTGGACAGGGCCTGGGCTCTGCTTTTGACTTTCTAGTAGCCCTGCTGAAGGGCTGTGGGCTGAGGGGGCATGAGACCATCTACCTTCTCCTCAGCTCAGAGTCCTCCTGCCTCCTGACATCTCAATTCTCATCTCCATTTCTCCTGAAGCTGCTAAGAAAAGTGCCTGTTTGCTGCTTGGACTCTCCACTCACTCCCCAAAGATGGGAAGCATCAGTTGCTACAGAGATGGCACAGCTGGGTCCATAGGGGCAGACTGGCAGTGGGACCGGCTTCCCTGGATCCCCACCCGCTCTCCCACTCCTGCTATTTATAGGATTTGGTAAATTATTTGAGCCATGGGGGCTAGATATGACAGGAGAGGGAGTTGGTCTCAGAAGAAGGTCATAGAACTGGCAAGATCATTAGAGAAATTTCTATTTTTGTTTTACATCTTTGCATATGGTTTTAATTTCTAGTATTGGGCAATCTACTTCCTTAGTGATACCGCCTCAGAAACCCAAGGAGGGGTCGCTATGAGTTGGATCCGACTCCACGCAGTGCTTGCATATTTGCACTGTTTTCATTGTGCAGATGGGGGAAACTAAGCCCGGAGAGGCAGAGGGACTGTCCCAAGGCCATTCAGAGATCTGGGGCATAGCCAAGTTCCCCATCCACTTGTCCACCTCTCCAAGTCAGGGGCCTGCTCAGGGACTCCAGCTGCTTCTAGCACCCCTGCCAGTTAAAGCTTTCGGGAGAGGCATTAGGTGACTTCTCCAGGGTCCCTCAGCAGGTGAAGCAGGGCTGAGGGCTCCATTGGGCTGCTCCTCTGTGAGGACTGAAGGGCTGCTCCATCTGCTCACCCTCCCTTTCAGGGGGGACCTTGATTGAGGCATGTGGTTCCCTTGGAAACAGAGCCGCTTGTCTCCTGGGGTCAGCAGCACTTAATCTGCAGTTCCTGCAATTTTGATGCTAGTGGGGGAAGGGACCTCGAACTCGCCTCCACATTCCTACACCAACCCTAACACCAATGCTTCATGAACACACACCTCATTCTCACACTCAGCTTCCTCATACAGGGACACACACACACACACACACACACACACACACACCCTTGAGTTCAGAGAGCTTTCAGCTTTTAATGACTCTGTTTTCTAACCCCCAACTGAAGAAGAACAATCAGGTCCTTCCCTTTGTGCTCCGAGGCACATACCTTTCCTTTGTGCCCTGAGGTTTCCCCCCTGAGAACCAGAAAGGGCCATCTTTTACTTTCAAAGGTTCTCTCTGTGGCTTTACCATCATTTTCCTCATTTGCTCCATTCCCTAAGAGACTTAAGTATCTATGGGAAAAGTCAAGGGTATGTTGGAGCATTACTTTTGGAACAATTTGCATTTTAAGCCAATTTGCATTACAATCGCTCTGCTCGTACAAGGTATGTGTGGACTTGGACTTAAACTCTGTGGGCTGCTTCCTGTCTGACTCCCTGCTGTGCTCCCTAGCCCTTGGGTCCAATGGATTTGTGCTGAATAAAGATATCCTGCACTTCAGGGAGCTCTGGTAGCATAGTGCCTAGGGTGCTTGACTGCTAACCAGAAGGCAGGCGGTTCAAACCCACCAGCCACTCCTCGGAAGGAAGATGAGGCAATCTACTTCCGTAGTGATACTGCCTCGGAAACCCAAGGAGGGGTCGCTATGAGTCGGGTCCAACTCGACGGCACATAACAACAACAACAACAACAACAGCACTTCAGGGAAGCAGTTATGAAACTTTCAGTGGAAAGATGGGTAGGGCCCCAGATCCTATGCCCTGATTCTGGTCCCTGAAAGCAGCTGATATCAAGAAAGAAGAGAGGTTTCCACAATGTCAATGAAGGTGGCTGTCAGGTTTACCAGGGACCCGGACAGGGACAGAGGATGGAAGAAGACACAGGCAGCACCAGGAAAGTAAGGTTGAAATTAACCTGTAGTTTGGAGGCTAGAGCTCAGAGCGCGGATAAATTAAGGCGGAAACTCCACCAACACAAGAAAAACCAAGGACAACAAAGGGACTTTTAACAATATTCAGATGGTGCCGAGTTAAACCAGGCTGAGACAGGGCACCCCTCTTCTCCATCGAGGGGAATGATCTGGAGCCTGAAATGGTGGCTCATGATGAAGAAAGAATCAAAACCTGAGTGACAGAGACAGCAAGAGGCAGCAACTATTTTTTTTTTTTTTAGTTATAAAACAAACACGTGCACTTGGTAAAGAAATTAAAACCATAAGCAAAGATATAAAACAAAAATTAAAATTTCTCCCCCACTCCCCAAACCCCAGTCCCACTCTCCAGAAGTATTATAGTTTCTTCTATATTCTTCAAGACATTTTTATGACTCCATAAGCAAACACACACACATATATATATATTGATATATTCACATACTGTTTGCTCTGTATCTTGTTTTCTCGACTTAAGGTCTTTTTTATATCATCCATGTAAGTCTACTTCTTTCTTTCTAGTGGTTGAATAGTAGTTCATTTCATAAGTGTCTCATTGTTACCAGCTTCCTGATGACAAATCTTTCATTTGTTTCCAATGCTTTTTAACAATCCTGCAATGATATTTTAGTACATATATTTGAGTTATGTGACCCAATCTCTAAGAGCAAAGGAATATGTATTTAAAATTTTAATTAACACTATTATAGCAATTTCCATTTTTACCAACCAACCATATATGCAAGTGCCTGTTTCTCTATATCTTTGTCAGCACTGGGTTTTATCAAACTTTAATTTTTTCCAGTCTGATCATTTACAGATTTAATTCCATTGTTGTTTTGCATTTATCTGAGAGCTTGAGCATATTTTCATATGCTTATTGGCCTTTTGTATTACTTATTTCTATAAACTCTCTGTTCATATCTTCTACCTATTTTTTTTCAGTTATTTATCATTTTTTGCTTTTTAAGGCCTACTTTTGTCATACTTGTGGCAAATATTATTGGAGTTGGCTTCTATTTTGGAGATGTATTATTTCCACGGGAGCTCTGGTAGCACTTGGATGGCACTTGACTGCTAACCAGAAGGCTGGTGGTTCAAACCCACCAGACACTCCTCAGAAGGAAGGTTGGGCAATCTACTTCCATAGTGATACCGCCTCGGAAATCCAAGGAGGGGTCGTTATGAGTCGGGTCTGACTCCATGGCACATAACAACAACAACAACATTATTTCCATAGATGTTTCAAAGAGTTTGTGTAGCCAAACACAACATTTCTTTCTTTATGATTTCTGGGCAGCTAGTTTCCAGGAGCGAATTTGTTTTCTAGCATGAACAAGTTATCTTTTGAAGCTTCTGAAAGAACTAGCAGATATGTTTGCAGAACCCATGCAGCAATCCTTCAAAAATCATGGAAAAGAAAAAAGGGGCTGAAGGAGGTCAATAAATGTTGTTCCCATTTTCCAAAGAATAAAGAAAGATTCCAAAAATGTCAGACTAATTCATTTTATGCTGTTGTTGTGTGCCAGCATGATTTTCAACCCCATATGACAGTATAAAACTTCCCCATAAGGTTTTCTAGGCTGTAATTTTTATGGAAGCAGTCTACCTGGTCTTTTTTCCTTGAAGTCACGGGTTGGATTTGAACTGCCAAGCTTTCCATTAGCAGCCAATCACTTAACCATGGCACCACCAGGGCACCTTCATTTTATGCTAGTTCTATTTTAAATGGTAGAATTGATTATTAGGTGGGTAGTTTGGAATTCATCATCAATGAACAGGATGGGCACCAGGAACCAACATAGGCTCCCCAAGAGGAAGCCCTGTCAGGCCCATTTAGGCTCCATTTCTCTTAGGATCACTGGACATACAAATTAGAAGACTGCTGTTGACCTAGAACTTCTAGATTTCACAGAGCATTTGAAGACTCCCCTGTAGACGAGGATGTGAGCCAGATCCATAGCTGGTTGAACAACTATATCCAAAAAGGCCTAATTAATTAATCAATATCAAACTGGAGGGCTCTCTAGGGACTATAGGGCTTTCTCTGTACTTGACCACTCCTGTTTAATGCTTTTATCAGTGACTTGGGGAAAGGCACAGAAGGCTGCTTATCAGATTTGCAGAGGACACGGCTAGGAGGGAAAGCTGATGCAGTGAGATGGAGGAATAAAGATAGAAAGAGAGATTGACAGCTTGAAACAGGATTAAGAGGGGCCAGTGTAAAACCCTGCATTTTGCTGGGAAATTAAAAAGGTGAATAAGTAAAATAAGGAGATAGGCGTTAAAAACAGTAATGTGGAAAAAGATGTTTGGTTGACTACAGACTTAGGATATGCCTAGTTGTGCAAGAAAAGCTCATAGACTCTTAGGGCCCCGAGGGACTGGTCCTGCTTGGCTCTGTGCTGCCCTTGTCATGAGGAACTCTTCCAAAAGCAGGAATGTTCACTTGCAGAAAGCTTAAGGAGTCATAATGCTGATGCTAACTATGGTAGGGCTGTCCTGACAACAGAGAGCAGACCTATCTCTAGGCTCCAGCTGGCTGAATGACATCCAGTTCATATATGATTACAAGGAGGGACTGAATGACATTCAGTTCGTATAATTGTTGTTGTTGTTGTTGTTATGTGCCATTGAGTTGGACCCGACTCATAGCGAACCCTCCTTGGGTTTCCGAGGCAGCATCACTACGGAAGTAGATTGCCCCATCTTCCTTCCGAGGAGTGGCTGGTGGGTTTGAACCGCCAGCCTTCTGGTTAGCAGTCAAGTGTCTTAGGCACTACACTACCAGTGAGGATCCTACAGAAGAGTTTTCTAACAGCAGGCTACTGAAGAATCAGCGGACCCATGCCCAGGCTGAGAGCTACCCCAGGTGCGAGAGTGGAGCAGATCACTCTTTGGATCTTATGACTCATGTTCAAGGTCACCTGGATCTTCCAAGGACTCTAGGGAAAGGAAGTGACTACTGAGATGAGCACACAGATGATCCTGATCCTGCTCACCTCCTGATGTCTACGGAGTGGGTGTCAGCTAGTCACACCTTGAGCTCACCTTGCCCTTCCCGGTGCCCTTCTCTGCACAGGGGTTGGACTTGTACGGCTCCTCCTAGAGGTCAGCACGTGTAACTACCTTCATGGTACAGTCTGAGAACTGAGGGGTAGTGACAAACCTAAGGTCTCAGAGCAAGTGGGTGGCATGATGCTCTGACTCCCAGCATAGAACCACCTCTTCCCACCTCCACACTACCTCTCCTCTCCCTCCCCGCCAGGTGGGGCTAGCAGGGGAGGGAGAGGAGCCATGTCTGGAAACAAATGGCTCCCCTTACCTATACCAGCACACCCAGGTTTCCCAGCCAGCACTGTCTCCTTCCATCAGGCCCGCCCCTGAGCAGGGTAAGCCACGAGGGGCTTTGCCAAGCTCAGAGCTTTGGAAGTTGCCCCTCACCCAAACCCTGGGTGCATCTGAAATCCCTTGCTCTTCTCTGTTCTCCATTAGGCCCCACTCACTCTGAATGAACGTGCAGTCAGTCTCCATGGGCTTGCTTTGCAAATGCAGCTTTAGGACAAGCCTTTCACCCCACTTCCTCTAACTTGCTGCCATTAAACCTCTCCCAAGTAGAAATCCTGGAGTCCCCCATTGATCTTCTTAGACACATTCCCTCCTCCTTACCCCAAGTCTTGAAGTCCGATAGATATTTTAGGGCCTGGTACTGGCCTAGTCACAAAGAAGAGGTCCCCAGCATCTGGGACATGTCTGAACTCCTAAGGAGGAAGCAGGCCCTTAAGTACTCTCTAGCAGGAGACTGACTGGGAGACAAGCTGACTTCTGAAGAAACCTGATAGTTGGTTGGAGGGCACACAAGTCACTTGACACATTCAGGGCCACAGAGCAACACAGTATCCAGTGTGTTCCACAACTTTCAGAATTGGCTTGTCACAGAAATCCCCACTCTATATATCAAATTACTCCCAGTGAAGGCAGAGGGCCAGCCTCGGGGCTCCAGAAACTCTCAACCCTTCATGGACACATTTAAGTGCATGGTCATCTGGGAAAGTTTCTGTTTACCCAGCCAACTTCTGGCTCTGCATTTAATATGCCCCCAACATATACCACCCCAGCCTCAGCCACTTCCTGCTACATAGTCACTTCCTGCCATACTCAGCAACCTGGAGCCCCTTCAGTTCAGGAGCAGCCCAGCCGCCTGAGTTTCCAGCATCGCTTCCACCCTCCCCTGGCATCTGCTTCCGGCTTCCTTCCTTCTCTTCAGTCCTCCCTCCCTGCCACTGTCCCATCAGTTCAGGTTCACTTGCAACTCTGAAGTCATTTCCCCGTGCTCCCTGCTCCGCTTGTCGGATCGGGGGTGGTGGTGTCATTTTTCAAGTTGTTCTTTGACTCCTTTGCCTCTGGCCTTTTCAGAACTTCCATTTTCTCCATATAAAATAAAGATGATCTTTCATATTCCTTCTGCGTCCAGTAACTTATATCCTGTTTTAGGTGCTGTCAAGTCAGTGCCCGACTTGTGGAGACCCCATGTGTTACAGAGCAGAATGTCTCCACAGGGTTTTTGTGGCTAATAATCTTTATGGAAGCAGCTCACCAGGCCTTTCTTCCTTGGTACCTCTGGGTGGGTTTGAACCATCAGCCTTTGGGTTAGAAGCTGATTGCAAATAGAACTATGATTGCAAAATCTAAATAATGCATGGTTCACATTTAGTAAATGCTTATAACATGGCTGACTTGATGGCAAATAACAGCAACAACAACAACAAATAACATGGCATTCTGGGTAGATGGTAGGGTGTTGTTCATTCCTCCTGAAGCCCTGAGAGGCAGTAATATAGCAGCCCTGATTTATCCATAGGGAAACTGAGGCAGCAGTGAGAGATGAAGGAATTTGCCCAAGATGAGCCAGCCAGCTGGTGGAGAGTCAGGGGTTGAAGCAGTCATGGTGCAGCTCAAGATGACAGATGGTTGGTAGTGCCACCTCATGGCGCTGAGATAATTCAAGCCCCAGTTGATTTCAGAGACCTGGCATCCTCCTGGTTGGCACTGATCAAGATTTGGGGACTAGAAGATCGGAGGAAACCCTTTCTCTAGACAGCCCCAAGTTCAGAAGAGTGATGACTTCCCCCACACTGTCATCTAGGGATGTCTCTAAGGACACCTCCAAGGCACAATATAGCCTACCTCACCCCTGTCTGTTCCAAGGAGAGAATAAGAGACATCCTTTCAATACAACTGGATACTACTCCATCTCTGGATTAGGCAAGAATTTTTGTTTAAAAATTAGTTTTCATTGTTGTCAAAGCTAAAAAAAAAAAAAAAAACAGAAAATGCTAATAGGTTTTCATGAGTGGACAGCCTTCTTCCTTGAGTCCCCTGCCACTCCTGTCCCCCAGTCCAGCTGCCACAGGCAGCCACGTTGAATGCTGTTTGCTGTTTCTTTAGGTGTTTACTTTCATCTTTCTAAATGATATGCTTTAACTGCTCTTTCTTTCTTTATTGATTTTAGTCATTATCTATCTGGACTTAGACTGAGGCTTTCTGACACTCCATACAAATGTCCAAGGAGGGATGGGAAGAAAGAAAGTCTTTTCCTGGAAGAGAGGGTAGGAGACTAGGGCCCAGGAGCAGGGGAGGCCTATGGCACAAGGCACAGAGGAATAGTCCTGCTGAGGGGCTGACAAAGGGTCTTCAGCCAGGCCCTCCAAGCCTGAAGGGCCCACAGGTCCAGGACATAGAGACAAATCTCTCCTCTGGGCACTGGTAGCAAGCTGTGCACCTTCCCGCCTCCAGGCCTGCTAGGATGCGCTGGCTTCCCCCACTCCCAGAGAGAGTCACCTCTCTGCTTTTCCCTGGTCCCAATGCTGCTTGTCCTTCGAGACCTAATTCAGTGTCCCCCTCCTCCAGGAAGCCTCCTTGACCTCACTGCACTTTCCTTTAATTCCTAAAGACTGTATCGTCAGAACTGCACACCTCCTACTTCTCAGCCCTATGCTGACTCAGGGGCACCTACATAGCTGATCTCTTTGGTTACCCACTGGGTCCCGAGAAACAGGAGTCTGTCTGACAGCTCACTGGAATCCCTAGGCCTGAGCTTAGCTCCTGGCAGAGGTGAGGGTCAGCCCTTGGTTTTTATCATGGTGATTATCAAAGTTTCTGCTGGAGACCCTGCAGCAGGGAGGAAGCAAAGCCAACTGGGCCCTAGGTGAGAACATGGCTCTGCTGCCTAAGGTTCCAAATGGAATGAAATATCCAGGTTCATATCATTCAGCCATAGAGAGAAATGCAGTCCTGATACATGCCATGACATGAATGAACCTGAAAAACATTATGCTGAGTGAAATAAGTCAGTCACAAAAGGACATGTGATCCCACTTATATGAAACACGAGAACAGGCAAATGCACAAAGACAAGGTTGTTAGAGGCTCGCAGGGGAGGTGGGAGGGGGAAGTAGAGAGATACTGCGTAAGGGGTGGTGAGTTTCTGTTAAGGTGATGAAAAATTGGGAAGTGGAGAGTGATGACAATCGCACAACATAGTGAATGTAATGCCACATAAAAATGGTTGAAAGAGCAAAAGAAAAAAAATCCAAGTTACCCTTTATGGTTTACAAAGCACTTGCAAAACCACTATGTGCTGGAGGGATGGACACAAGGAAGAGGTGACTATGGGGAGGAAGTGGGAGGGGAGCTGTTGCATTGTGGTAAACTGTGGTCAATGTCATGAGACAAAGTATATGTGAACTGCTGTATGGAAAGTGAATTTGCTCTGTAAATCTTCACCCAAATCATAATTAAAAAAAAAAAAAAAAAAACACCATGTGCATTATCAATATGTCAACTAAAAGAATGAATTAAATGAGGCTTGGAGAGCTTTCTAGAAATCCATGGTAGCAGGAACAGAACTGGGCCTAGAACATCAGGTCTTCAAACTCTTTCCTCTGTCCTAGTGCACTGCCCACCCCAGCCCCATGTACCGTACGAAGGGAGTGTGTGCTACATGAGGTGCTGAGCAGAGGTTACTCAGGGCAGCTGCCGACTCATGCAGGGGACAGGGTCACCTGGCCTCCAGACTGATGTGAGACCGGGAGCCTCACTCCTATGGAACTCTGTCAGATGCCCTGAGTTGTCGTCACACAGCTTCCAGCCCCAAGCCCTTGTCCCTGAGATCTCGATCAGGTCCAGCTTCCCTGTAGGATTTACCATCTCTTAGTGAAGCATCTGTAAATATTGAATCGCAGTCTGTCAGACGCAGAAAGGTCTTCACAAATGGGGAAAGTGAGGCCAGAGTGAGGCAGCTGTTTGCCAAAGTCCAAAGAGCCAATTGGTGACGGAATTCAGACAATTTGAGCTCCTTATCCCCCACTCTGCTACTTCCAAGTCTCTGAAGACTGAAGGGTATAGTATGGGAAAGGGGAGTCATGTACAAATGAGGGAGAAAGAATATGAGTGTGCACTTAAGACTGAATAAGGTGTATCCTCATTACTGAGGGCACGTGTCTGTCACCTATCTGCATATGATTATTTATTTCTCTAAGAGCAATATCAGTATATGACAGCCTACAGGTTTACTACTGCCTTAGCAAAAGCAAGTTTCAGAGTAATTAGTTAGTTTTACACACACGCGCCCACACACACACACGCACACACACATATACATGTTTAAGAGCTTATATTCTTCCTTTATTTATCCTTGGATTATTTAATTTATTACAACAATTAATCTGTTAAAAATTCTTAAATGTTTAAGAAAAATTAAAACAAATCAACAACCAAGAAGCAAGGGCGGGAGAAGAGAACATGAGAACTTAACGCCCCACCTCCCACCCCCTGCACGATCTTACCAGCCTCCTTGTCTCCAGGCTTAGAGTGACAACAATCACAGACACCTGTCAGAAAAGCAAAATTTCAGCCAAATATCCAGATGTTTCCAAAGGGCCATTGGGAACTGAGCACATCAAATATCTAATGGCTTGAAATTTCCACCTTCCATGTCTGGGGCATAGCTGCTCTTGACCTGTCATCTACCATTTTCTTGTGACAAGAAACTAGGTAGGGGCTCACTGTAGTTCTGAGGCTGCAGGTCTGCTAGGGATTTACACACACAACACAGTTCCTTCAATCATGCAGGGAGGAAGGCTCTGTTCGTCTGCTTCCCTTCCCCAACATCTGCTCCCCTCTAGGTACGGGGGGGGGGGGCAAGGGCAATTTAGTGTTAGTTCTTGGCCCATTTTCTGGAGGCTCAGCCACAGGCTGATGTTGGGGACAGTCACATCCAAAGGCATGAAGGAAAATCAATGTCCCATTTATCCAAGGACTCAGACTTTCCATCTCCTAGATGAGCAAGCCACAACCACCATACCCCTTGTGCAGAAGGGGGATCTGAGGCCCAGCGAGGGAAAATAGTGAGCACAGCCCAGCCCCAACACCCCTTGTACAGTGGGTCCTACCTCCTTCCTCTGGGGAGGGTGCACCCACCCCCAGTAGAGCCTGGAACTCAGAGGATAATTTCCACCACCTTCCCTCCCTCCCCCACTCCCAGCACCTCCAGACAAGCTTGGCAGCTAGAGTCCCAGGGAGAGGCTGAATCCATCACAGGGGTCAAAGATGGGGCCTGGGGTATGTGTTAAAACAAGAAAACCAATCAGAGCTGAAAATGAAAGGCAGTCGAGGTGTGAAGCAAGGATGGAGACTGCCAGATGGGCGATGGGCAGGGCCTGGGGGTGCTGCCTGGACACCTGCCCCAGAGTCAGGGTGGGGCCCTGTCACTGACTGGCTGCACTGGAAAGGAAGTGGCCAGGGGAAGCCATGGGTCTGTGCTCCCACTTAAAGAGCAGGGCCCCAGCTAGGGCTGAAATGACAGGGACCATTCAGAGCTCAAGAGATAATAACCTGTATTTATCTGTCAACTTTAAGTGTTTATCAAAGACAGTGCACAGATATTCCCTCTTGTGACACCCAGGATGAGCTAATGCACACTCGTCCGGAACAGTCTGGTGTCCTCTGGCCTGGGTGGCCCCTGAATTTCAGGCTCCAAAGCCCCTTTCCTTATCAAAGTTGGATGGAAGATACTGTTGGGGGTACCAGGTCCCAGGAGCAAGGACTTCTACTGACCAAGCATGCATCTGGGCCTGGCTCACTTATGGTTTCATTGACTCACTATAAGGAAGCGTAACTATTGTGCCCATAGGCTTAGACTCGGCGTGCTAAAGGGACCTGCCCCAGCTCATTCAACGATGAGGGGCAGATCAACGAGTGGACAGCTAGGGGTTGCAAAGAATGAATTTTCCTTGCCAAGGTAGCTAGTCTCATCGGGGCCATGACCATGGTCCAAATGTTCTGCAAGGAGCCCAAGCCACTCCACAGTCAGCCTCTGGGCAACGTGTCTCCTGCGTCCATTCAGCAAACACTTGTGGATCTCCCATTTTGTGCTGGGCACCCTGCCACTGATGAAACCAGCAAGATCCTGTTCTCATGGAGTTCGCCCTCCAGGAGAATGCAAAGACAGAGTCCTTTCTCTTCCCATCCCATCCCTCATTACAGATCACCCACTGGGGCCCTGCCAGACTCAGCCCTGTGGATGTACAGGACCGAGTCAGAGAAGCCCAGTGTCTTAGTATTGCTCTAGCAGAAATACCACAGGTGGGTGGCTTAAACAAACAGAAATTTATTTTCTCACAGTTTAGGAGGCTCAAAGTCCAAATTCAGGGTGCCAGCTCTAGGGGAAGGCTTTCACTGTCAGCTCTGGGGGTAGATACTTATCCCCTGGTTCCTTGGTGATCTTCATGTGGTGTGGCATCTTTCTTCCCCCAGACCTGCTCATTTGGTAGCTCACTCAACTTACTCTTTACATATCTCAAGAGATTGACTTAAGACACACAGAATTTAATACTGCCTCACTAACATAACAAAGAAAACCCATTCCCAAATGGGATTATAACCACAGATGTAAGGGTTAGGATTTATAGTACATTTTACGGGGACAATTCATCCATAACACCCAGTTTCTGGCCACTAGGAGCTACTGCCTGCTAGAATCGCCCAGGTTGAAGGCCACTTGTCCAGTCTAAACTCCCATTTTTCAGAGTGGGAAGATGAAGTCCACCATCACACAAAGCTGAGGAAGCCTCTTGAGGTCCTAGAACCATTCCCAGTAGGCTTTTCTTGGCCCCATAAGTCAGCAGCAGTTGGCCATACTCTAAGACTTGATGACATAGTTTAAGGGTGTCTTAGTTAACTAGCACTGCTGTAACACCAATTTCACAAGTGGGTGGCAATAAAGATGTTTATTTTCTCATAATTCTGGAGGCTAAAAATCCTAATCAGGGTCTGGGCCATGTGAATTCCCGCCTTGTAGGTCATCCTCGGTGTTCCCTAGTTCCTTGGCTTATAGACGATCCTCACCATGACATCTGTCTTCCCCTGTTTGTGTGTGCATGTCTATGTCTAATTTGCTCTTTTTATAACTCAGAAGTGAATAGATTTAGAGCCCACCATACTCAGGTAGGACCTAATTAACATAATACAGAAGACCTATTTCCAAACAGGAGCACAGCCACAGGTATAAACCAAAACCAAACTCATTGCCACTGAGTCGATTCAAACTCATCGTGACCCCAGGTGTTCGAGTCAAGCTGCTCCACAGGGTTTTCTAGACAGTAATCTTTTTTTTTTTTCCTTTAAATTTTGATTGTGATTTAGGTGAAAGTTTACAGAACAAATTCACTTTCCATACAGCAGCTCACATACACTTTGTCTCATGACATTGACTACAATTTACCACAATGCAGCAGCTCTCTTCCCACTTCCTCTGCATAGTTACCTCTTCCCTGTGTCTTTCCCTCCATGCACTCCTGCCCCCCAAGCTGTCTCCCTGTGCATACAGAGCCCTTCTATTCTCCCATGATTGATTTCTCCAAGGAATGTATCTACCTAATGTAAATGTTCAGCTCATATGCCTGTCTTTTGTTTGGCTGGAAGCCACAGGAGTGGGTTCAATTCCAGACCTGAAGGGCAGCTAGGGGCCATGGTCTCAGTGGTTCCATCAGGCTTTATCAGAACAGCAAACTAATCCTTTTATTTTTCCAAATGATTTTGAGTTTTGTTTCACATTTTTCTCCCACTCTATCCAGGATCTCCTACAGAGATCCCCCTCTGAGTAGTTGACAGTGGTTGACACCATCTAGTTCTTATGGTCTCATAGTCATATAGGCTGAGGATTGCACGGTGTACCAGTCACTTGGACTAATTTTTTCCATGCATCTTTGGTTTTCTTCATTCTTTTCTGCTCTGGATGAGGAGAGATCCATCGTTGCATCTAGATGGCCACTTGCAAGCTTTTAAGATCCCAGTCCCTACTCATTAGGCAGTAATCTTTACAGAAGCTGATAGCCAGGCCTATCTTCTGTAGTGAGGCTGGGTGGGTTTGAACTACCAACCTTCAGATTAGCAGTCAAGCGTAGACCATTTGTACCATCACAAGTATAGAGGTTAGGATTCTACCACATATATTGGGGGGCACAGTTCAATCCATTCAACGAGTAAGGTGAACATATTGGTGTGGGGCTAGGAAACAGTGAAGCAGGGAATAAAGTGAAGGTGAGCAGAGCTAGGGTAGGGCAGGAGGGTGCCTAGGAGCAGGCTGTGTTGCAGGTGGAGCACGGAGCAAGGAAGAGAAGGGGAAGGGAAGTGAGGCATGAAGAAACCTGCTACAGCAGGATGCTCAGTGCCAGGCACCGATGAGGGGGCCTACTGGAAACCAGGCTGGATTCAGGGAATCTTGAAGGCCTGGCTGGGCCAAGGAGTCATGGTGGGCTCTGGCCCTCCCCTTGCCTGGCCCAATTCACTGACCACTCTAGACAAGGAAGTGGAGCCAGGGGGCCCCAACACAACTGACAAGGTGACTGCCTGGTCTTGGAGGAGGACAGCGCTAAACCAGGCTGAGTTGCCACTTTGCCTCCCTCTGCCTGGCCACCTCCACTGACGAGCAGAATTGTTCCACTGGCCTCGGGCTCAGCAAAGCCCCAGAGAGGCCGGCAGCCACTCTATTAACACACACACTGGTGCCCGGCAGCTGCTGACACGGGGTTAATTAAATCTATCTCCCCATCAATTCTCATTCAGTGACTATCGACGGCCATTAGATGGGTGACAGAGTGACAAGGAAACAGTAATAGACTTGTCTTAACCCTCATGCTGTGTGGAGTGGGGGCAGCCTCTCTAGAGAGCCCTAGTCTCCTGCTGCAGTCCCTGCTCTGAAGGAGAGTTCGACTTGGCAGAGACCACTCCCCTGCCACATGGCCACAGCTAGGCTCACCTTACCCTTTGTTCATTTTGCATGTTCGTCCTGAGTCTCCCCTCTGTGCCAAACGTAACAGGTAGAGGCGACCATGGCAGCACTTGGACTGCTCCCCCATCCTCACCCTTGACCCAGTCCTTTCTCTGCCAAGCCTGGTCCATCCAAGGCTTCCTCCTTCCAAGCCAAGCTCCCACAGCAGCAATGGTACCTGCCACCCAGTTGCCCTGTGGTAGGTGGAATAATGACCCCTAAAGATACCCACGGTGTAATGCTTGGAACCTATGAACATGTTACCGTACACAGCAAAAGAGACTTTATAGATGTGATGAAGTTAACGATCGTGAGATGGGGAGATCCTCCTGGATTATCTGGGTGGGTCCAGTGTCACCAGTCAGCCTTTACAAATGAAACAGGGAGGCAGGACAGTCAGTCTGAGGAGACGATGGGTGATGACAAAAGCGTCAGAATGATGCAGTATGGGAAAGATGAAAAGACTAGCCTGGCCATTGCTGGCGTTGCCTTTGGAGAAAAGGGCATGAACCAAGGAGTGTAAGCAGCCTCCAAAAGCTGGAAAAGGCAAGGAAACAGATTCTTCCTTAGAGCTTCCAGAAGGAATGCAGCCCTGCCAATACCTGGATTTGTAGCCCAGGGGGGCTAAAAAGACATTTCAAGCTTCTGATCTCCAGAACTGTAAGACAGACAAATTTGTATTGTATTTAAGCCACTATATCTGTGGCTTTGTAAGGCATATCATTTCACACTTTCCTGCCTTTGTTCCTGTTGTGCCTCCTACCTGCCAATGTCACACTTCAAAACCATACCCAACTCCTCCTCTGTGAAGCCTCCCCCGATTCCCCTCAGGAGAGTGGGCACCTCATCCTTGTTGTGTCACTGGACTGTGCATATTCCTGACTGAGCTTTGCTCAAATATCCATTTTGTGTGAGTTCCATAAGCAAGTTTTATCTACCTTCACCACCCCCAAATCCTCTCATAGGACAGCTCAGTAAATATTTACAGAATGATAACTATATGATGGTCTAGTTCATTTTGTGCTGTGTACAGAAGGAGTGAGCATGGTGGGTAAAGTCATGTCAATTTTACATCAAAAGAAAATTAATATTGAACCTTAATGATACTCATGAAGTACTTAAAAGTATAAAGATGCCTGCAATTTATTTTGGACTACATCAGAAATATGGATTGATGGATGCTAGAGGGCACTCTGGTGGTGTAGTGCCTAAGGTATTTGACTGCTAACCAGAAGGCCTGTGGTTCAAACCCACCAGCCACTCCTCAGAAGGAAGACTGGGCAAACTTCCGTAGAGATACTGCCTTGAAAACCCAAGGAGGAGTTGCTATGAG
>NW_006921657.1:6096225-6119914 GCF_000298275.1 Orycteropus afer afer | reverse complement strand
ATTCTTCTTTGTTTCCAACTTTTGCATTCCAGTCACCAGTGATAATTAACACATCCTGATTGCATGTTTGGTCAATTTCAGACTGTAGAAGCTGATCAAATTCTTCAATTTCCTCATCTGTGGCTTTGGTGGTTGGGGCATAAATTTGAATAACAGTCATATGAACGGGTCTTCCTTGTAGGCGTATGGATATTATCCTATCTCTGACAGCATTGTACTTCAGGACAGATCTTGAAACATGCTATGTGAGGGATAGAGAAGTGATAAAACAAGTTTTGTGAAATGTTAATGGTACATGGTTGTTCTCAGTAAAAATCTTTCAACTGTGCAATATGTTTGAATTTTGTCATAATGGAATGTTAGGAGAAAGTACACACCCTGGAAATAGTCTGGAATCAGATTTTGGTTCTACCACATCCTAACTTTATAAATTTAAGCGGATTTCTTAACTTCTCTGGACCTCAGTTTATAAATTGAGACAATACCTCCCATAGGGCTACTGTGAGAGCTGAATGATTTAACATGGGTAAAGTACTCACAAGCACCCTGGGTGCCTGATAAGTGTTAGCTGTTATCATAGTCACTCCCTCTCCACAAGCTTCACATTTCCTTCTCCCCACCCTCAGGTAGGCATGGAGCCTTCAGGAACCTGTGGATGGCCTATGAAAGGCTTGCTGTAGGCTGGGACAAGTAGATTGGGAACAGAGGCAAAAGCATGTATCTGCCAGTCAATCAAATTTCCTCAGTCTGAAGGGGGCAGGGAGAGACAGACTCTTCCCAAATTTTTTGTCTGGCCTGTGCTGAGTACTGCTTACCCTGCCTTGGAGTTCTGGGCAGAGGAAACAGCCCAAGAATGCATAAAGATGAGAATTTCCTGGAAGTAGTAGCGCTTTTGGAGCCAGTAGCCCATGGTAACTGAACAGAACATCTGAACTCCTACTGGGAGCCATGGGCTCTGTCAGGGAAAGATGTATGTAGAACAATTACACTTCAAAGATGGAGAATGGATAGTAGGGGACTAGGCATGGAAGCCCAGAGACCAATTAGGAAGCTTCTGCAGTAAGCTACAGTAGGTATGTGGCAGCAGAGGTATGTAGAAAATTCATATATGACTTTCTGGGTCAACAAAAAGAATCATTTTAGTCAATGTTCCACCTCTAACTTTTATCATAAGTCTGGTATTAGGTTCACAATGTGGGTATTAAATTGAATCAGGGCCATTTTACTTACCATCAAGACCACCAAGAACAGGAATCATGTCAAATCTACCCATACCCCACAAACCTAAACAGAGACCTGGTCAGTTTGAGAATAAGTAAACCACACCTAGAGGGAGGAGGGAAAACACGGCAGTGTCCTATTATTTATAAGAGAGAAGGTATTGGATTATGACTGCTCAAAGTGCTTATAGTCCCCAAGAGCCCTAGTAAAACAATTTCAAGGTGAACTGCAGGACCAGACCGGACCATTCCCCTCTCTGAGTTTAGAGAAAAATCCAGCATCTTATACCTAGTACTTTGAATCATCCAGAAAAGTGGTGGGAATAAGGCTTTTGGGTCAGAGGTGCCTGGAATAATGAGAGACAAAAAAGCATCTGCTTCACATAACTCATAGTGGGCTTTCTCCAGGTCAAAAGTGAAAGTACACCAACCCTGATGGTCAGTAGGGGTTCTGAGCACAGCCAAGGTGCAAGATCAGCAGTTCAGGGGACTCTGAAGGTAACTGGCATTAGTATGGGGAAGAAAGGTATGGTCATCTACCCATGTAGAAAGGCTCATGATCAGGTCTAACTAAGATCCTACAGATGCTGCCCACTGGGCATAGAACTAAGAGGATCCAGTGGACACATAAGCTTCAGGGGACATGTTGGACCCTCTAGCTCATCTAGTGAATGAGGCAATATCTTAATCAAGGCTAAAGAACACACACAGTTTTATTAGATCTTGTTATCTAACAGCCATATCAACCAGAACAGACTCCAAGCAATTTAAGCAGAAGAGGAATTTATTAAGTGTATGTAGCTCTCAGAATCACCCAGGATCAAAGAACAAGGTTCAGCCAGAAACACATCCCAGAATTAGTCTACAAGTGCTTGAGGATCCCACTGCTGCCACCTCAAGCATGAGTGACTATAACTCACATTTCTGTCACAGGACACTGTCCATTATCTCCCCACTATTGCTGCTCTAGCACACAGCAACATGATCTGGTAGCAACTTTCATCACAGTTTTTACTTTGTGACCCTAACTCCACATTCAAAATCAATAGTGAGTATGTGTAATTGGTGGAGCCACATTTCTGTACTCTAACTGTAAGACACATTTCTATACTCTAGCTGTAAGACCAGCTGAGACAGTAAGTTTCTAATACTTTCATTTCTATGGTAGGAAGTCCTTCTGACTCCTAACAAGACTCATATACTCATGTGGAGAGGAAATACCTAGACATAAGGAGGATTTAAATGCACAGAAAAATCAAACCTTAAATATCCATTATATTCCACCCCTTCACTACCTAACATCAACATCCTCTTCCTCCTGTACTTCAAGAAGTATGATGCAGCTATTACTCAGATACTCCTGCCCTGGGGAGAGCACCCAAGTATGTCACGATCAGGTCTAATCCAACATCATCAGGTGATATCCGTTCTTCTTTTAGTTCTATCCCAATACTGTCATGATATCGTGACCTGCGTACTAGATTGTGAAATAAATCTTCTCCTACACTTTATATAAAATAGATAAACACCAGTCACAGCAAGGACAATAAATGCAGATAGGACCTTTTATTATAAGAATGACAAGGCTATAGTTATTTGTGACCTGTCTTCCAATACAAACTCCAGTATTGCCTTTTCCTCAATCTAAAACTTAAATTGATCATGTCATTAGATGGTAGAATGATCCAAATTTTCATTACTAATATAGGAGTATTCTTAGTAGCACTTCCAGTGTAAGTTTGCTGTAATCTATTAACCTACCCCTGAGCATTAAGAAGTTTGCCAGGGGATTCCCTGGATTACATCTATACTTTTCCTGTTTGTATTGCATACTTTGACATAATCATTTCAGTCCACATTGTAACCTCCTTTTTATTTGCTTAATCAACATAAGGAACAATTGACCAGAGAAGAGGCAGCCTCCACTTCTCAGATGCAATCAAGTTGTCTCCAATTCATGGCAACTCCATGCACAACACAATGAAATGTTGCCCAGTCCTGCACCGTCTTCACAAGTGTGGGTATGCTCAAGTCCATTGTGGTGCCCACTGTGCATTCTGGGTGCCCTCCAATTCAGGATCACATTGCTGTTGTGATCCATAGGGTTTTCATTGGCTTATTTTCAAAAGAGGAGCTCTGGTAGCACAGTGCCTAAGGCACTTGACTGCTAACCAGAAGGCTGGCAGTTCAAACCCACCAGCCTCTCCTCGGAAGGAAGGTTGGGCAATCCTACTTCTGTAGTGATACTGCCTCGGAACCCCAAGGAGGGGTCGCTATGAGTCGGGGCCAACTCGACAGCGCATAACAACAACATTTTCAACAGTAGACCACCAGGCCATTCCTCTACTTCTAGCTCAATGATATAATGATGTCCCCTCATAGAAACATTCCTCCTTTAGTTACTAAGGGCTGTCAACTAGCAGAACCCAGAGACCCAGAAAATCAAGTTTTGTGAGTAGAATCTTTGCTGTAACAGAGAAAGATACCATATTCATTTCCACAATTCAGTATCTGGATCCAAGTAGTCTGACACACTATCACATCAGAAACTGATTCAGAACATATTCGACATCCTCTGTGACAGCACTTCAATTTCCCAGCAGCAAATCCCAGGTGGCAGTGTAATGGAGACTTCAATAGAGTATTCCACCATTCTATACAGCCAGCTGCTTCCAGGAGATGAGAGGCATGCTAAGATGAGGAGATTCCACTGGCTTCAGCCTATTGCTTCACTTTCACTAAAAGAAGTGAATTACTTGGTCCGAAGCAATATTATACATGGCACAATGAAGCTGAATGTTGCATTCAAGTTTATGGATAGTACCTCTAAAAAAAACCTATTGGGCAAAAAAGTGTATAAATCCAGAATAACTATCTGTTCTGGTAATGGCAAATAGCCACTTCCATGATAGGAATCTGTCATCAGATAGCTGTCTGGTCTCCCAGGTTTAAAGTGCCTTATCAGGGGCCAACGGATCACTGTTGCTGGAAAGTTGGCCACTCAGCAGTGGATGTTACCAAGTTATCCTTTGTCATATTGATCCCATGCATGGCCTTAATCTATGCCCCCACAGTATTTCATTCTCCATTAAGCAAGGAATTGGGTAGCTGGGGAAGAAAGCCAACCAATTTAAAGGCAGGCCATTGTATGCATTCAATTAAGAACCACTTTCAGAGTGGAGGGGTTTTTGTGAGCATTTTCAAGGGGTATGATGACAATTTGGGCCCATTCTAGGAATTCCATATGCATAATTCCTCCTCAAACCTCCTTGTCACTAATCATATAATCTTGCTCCTTTCTAAGTCTATGATCATCCAATCACATCCCAAGCCTCTGACCACAGATCTATGTAGAGTCTTCTTTTAGATCATATGCCCTTCTGGGTGAAAAGAAATAGCCTGCCCCAAGTCCTTTCCACTAGGAAGATCCTCCTTTGTTTTGGACCTACAAAACCACCTAAAGTGAGGCTATAATGCCATAACAGTCTATACCTAGCTTACACCAGCGTGTTGTCTGGAACAATTTACAAATTCCTGGATTTCTGTTTTCAGTCAACTGGCCATAAAGAACTCCATGAGTCATAGGCATGGATTGAGAGATGGTGGCAGTATGACAGGATTAGGCATGTTGTGATAGCCAGCCAACTGTTTATATAACATACATGTGCTCTTAGGACCTGTTTCCAAACTAAAACCAAACTCACTGCCATCAAGTCGATTTGACTCATAGCAACCCCTCCTTGGGTTTCCAAGGTGGCATCTCTATGGAAGTAGATTGCCTAATCTTCCTTCCAAGGAGAGGCTAGTGGGTTTGAACGGCCAGCCTTCTGGATAGTAGTCAAATGCCTTCGGCACTATGCCATAGGACCTGTTTGGGCCTTCTCTTTTACATATGACTCCCATTTGATAGAATGCTGGGCCTGACCAACAATGGCTGGATGGCTCAATTAACACCTGTTTCCATTTTGGTCCTGTTCTACTAGGGACCAAATAGCAAGCTAAGCACCATTTTACAACAGTAGTTATTTACAGAAGGCAGCTTGGTTTTGCCCTAAAACCTTAGGGCTTCCACTAAGATTTCTACTAATTAAGAAGAATTAATTAGAAATTAATTAATTAAAAATTCCCATACATACTCACTACAGACACTTGGACACCAACATCCTACTGGGTCATGAGAGACAAGTGGCAGAGCTATGCACACTAAAGCCTATTCCAACTGAAGTCCCTTCTTGCTCTTGGTCCTCCTCAAAGTATTCCATGTCACCGCCAAAGAGGCTGGAGCAAGTGTGACATGCTGTCTTCAAAAACCAAAGCTACCCACCAGGCATTATGGATCTGACCATGTCAGGTCCAGCAACAATCTGTCCACTAGAGGCAAGGCTTGAGTGATGAGAGGAGCACAAGGAGTCTTGACAAATTCAAGGACAGAGCAGAAGTGGTCACTGGACATCTTTAAGGACACTTCATTCTCAGTGACAATTTGTTTTGTTTCTACATGCCATAGGCAATAAGAGTCCCAAGCCTTCTCATTAGCTAGGTTGTCACTGCCTTCAGCCCCAACCAAGCCAGTGTACCAGTCCCACTTCTCTGAAGATCTAGGGACCTGCAGCCTCCCCAGCTAGCAATCTCACTCTCATTCAGGGTTCTCAGTCACAGGCATCAGAAAAAGAACTCATGGCAAAGACTGGGTAGCTGACAGAATCTCCTAGAGGGCTGGAATTTGAGAGTCAGAAGTCATATAACTGACATGTCTGGCAAAGATACCTCAGCCACTACCAGTGAGCAGCTGACACCACTGATGGGACCCAGAGAAGACCATAACCACTACTGTCCTGGAGTTTAGTCTTACTGCAGCTGTTATCATTAGCAAGAGAAGATTACTAGTCCTGGAGACTTTGCCTTGCCAGCTTCTAGTCCACATTTGGAGAGGGTACTTCTAATGAATGGAGCCTGGGTCACTTGTCTACATTATAGCTGCAAGAAACATTGAGATAGAGGTTATCAAAATTTTAGTTTCCAATATGGCAAGTGGGGCTGCTTTCCACTAAAACTTAAGGGGTAATATATTCCCCAAACCTAGGGAAAGATTTCAGATACCTGAGGGCCAGCAAGGCTGTTTATATATGTAACCCTGATTTCCCAGGTTTGGCTCCTACCTGCTCACATGAGATGAAAGTCCCCTGCAGTTCTTTTACCATGTCTATGGAGGCACACAGCCCAGTCTTCAGGCAGATGCTGTTTTATTACCACATGGCTACCATGGAGACACCACTTGAGGGAGTTTCCTTGATGCCAACTATAGCCATAGTAAGAATGCCAGTTTTCATGCCAGGGTCCTGAGCTGCAAGGCCATCTCAGTTCAAGGTGCCAGGGCAGGGCCTGATTCTTAACAGAAGGCAGAGGGTGAAGGGAGAGAAAGGTAAGAAAATACTTTTCATACCTTTAGTTAAGATAGTGCTCAGGGATCCAAAGTGCAGCATTCAGAGCCCCTTGTCCCCCTGCCCTCTGTAATCATAACTCTTTCAGTTTCTTCACAGCCCTTCTTGCCACAGACTTCATCTGCCCATTGAAGAGCAGGAATGTGTAATATGTTGTCATCAATAGTGGTCCTGTCTCTCTCTACTCCCAGACATAAGCTCATACATATACCTTCTCTTTCAGCCATAAGCCATAGTATGAAGGTCTTGGCCCCACTTTACCCTGAGCCCCTCATACTCTCCAGGCATACTTTTGTGGGTGGAGAATCAGGTGGTGGTACACTTAGTTCAGGCCATAATCTACTCCTTACTCTTAGGCCTCTAGTAGATATATTTGTTTGTGACCTTTTCTGTCCTTCATTGGTTTGGGCCCAAGTCTTCCTTTCACGTTTTCCATGAATTCTGGAACCTACAGAGGTAAAACAGGGGTTAGAGCAGCTAGTCCTGGGTATTAAGCCCAAGTCTACTGTGGTAGATAAGGTTGTGTGTCAACGTGGCTGGGCCTGGTTGAGTGGCTAGGCAGCTGGATGTAGTTATTCCCCATGGTGAGAATGATAATTAACTCCATGGTGGAATCTACTGGAGCAGCTGAGTAGCTGCTTTAGGGATGTGGGCTGTATCCAGTGTATAAGCAGCAACTTTGAGGAAGCTCTCCAGCTTTTTGGCACGCTTGAACCCTACATGTTGCCAAGTCGTTGTTCAGCAGCCTGCCATGCCCTGCCAATCTTGGGGCTTTTTCTGGACTTGAATTACTAGCCTGCCATGTTATTTGGCAATATTGGGTCTGTGTCTTTTTACTTGTTGACCTTGGGTTTCTCAGCCTCAGCAGCCAGTAGCTACCCAAGTGAAGAAAAGCCTCCATCTTCCATGGGCCAGGAGCAGGAGGCAGAGCTGAAGCCCAAGGTTGAGGGGTTTTCACCCAGCTGCTAGAACCTGGCACTTTGAACTCAGACTTCTAGCCTCCAAACTGTGAGAGAATAAACTCCTGTTTGTTTAAGCCACCCATTTGTGGTATTTTGTTAGAGCAGCAGGAAGTAACCAAAACATCTAGCCATGATGGTGATGTGTGTGTGGAGGCTGTTTCCCATCTTTTTATAGCACATGGCTCCAAGTTTCAGTGACACTTCCAGGCTCCGTGTAAACAAGGACTCCTTCCCTTGAGGGCTGTTTGCTCTGCTACACATCCTCTGGACCTCACATACAGAGTGGGGAAGACAGTACACAATGAAGTTCTACCAAGTAGGTGCATACAGAAACCCAAGCCCCACTGTGAATATGGGAGAATGTTTACGTGGATAAACATCCATGAGCTGTAGCAAGAACACAGGAAATGTTTTGGGCCAGAGGTAGAGAGAAGTCTCTTTTGATGAGCATCAAGGGTCTCAAGGTTGAAGTCTTATTTTAGCATGAGGTTAATTTTCTATGTGTGACAACTGTATATTCTCAGTGGGACCAGAAACCAAGCCGTGTGGGCAGATGCAAGCTCACATTGGGACTGCAGGTCCTTTGAACAAATGAGGTGTGGCCTTCTCTAAGCCAGCCTGTGAGCCAGCCTGTAAGTTAAATAGGTACCAGAGTTCATTGAGCTCTACTTTCTCAGTTACCTGGGTCTCTGCTGCCACAAATGTTTGTCCTAAATTGTCCTGGAAGGATGAATGCAGAGGCACTTGCATGAAGATTAGTACTCCCAGGCAAAAGGAAAAGGAGAGTTCCCTGGGCCTTGTATGCCAGTTTTGTGTCTGCTGGGAGTATCTTTCTGCTGCTCTATAGCAATGATTATCGTGGAACCTACCACTCACGTATGCTAAGCTTAGAATCTTAATGTTGTAACAGGCAACTGTAGGGCCAACCATTGGTCAAAGTCCCCTACTATGCTCTGTAGGGGTCTGCACATGGATCAAGGGCCTTCCATCCAAGCCCAACAATCTCTGGCTTCAACTCCAGCTCATCCTCCAACAAAAGTTCTGGTTTAAACAGGCATATAGACTGTTGCCTTGAAACTCCATTACAAAGTTTCTGGAAAATTCTACTTTTGGTGACTTCTCATAACTGCCAATGCCAGTTCAGTCCATCTGCTGACCTTTGCTTGGCTCCAAAGAATGTCCGTGGGATGGGGGAGGGGACAAACCTAAGACAGCATTCACCTTCCTCAGCACCCACAACCCTAGTCTTCAAATCTCAGATGTGGCTAATGTAGAAGGTTGGTTCTCCCTTCTCCAACTTTCTAGCTTCCTTATCAACCTCCTCCACATATCCCCTCTCCCCTCTGGAAGCCTCTGGTCAGAAATGAAAGACAGAAGGTATCCCTGCATGTGAAAGGTATTCTACTTGTGACCTGGTGTTTGATGAGGGATGAAGCCAGGAATGAGTGATGGCTCTGATAGCCTTCACTAGAGCCACCTTTTGCTAAGACCAAAAGACCTGATTTAGACCCATGGTGCTAGGATTTCACTGGATATAGAGCAGTCTCTGCTTTATTTTTCTGTGGGAAAGTGGAGAGGTAGGGAGGCCACAGTACTCAGGAGAGATACTCTGAGACCTCTCTCTGCAGACAAGTGTGTGATCCTGGAAGCCTGGCTACACCTCCCAGACCAGTGCACATGTTCCAATACATAGAAGCATGACTGTGACACCAAGGACTTCAACAAGTATCAGGGCTAGAGACTATGAGAGATGCCTAAATGACTTTAATTGTCTGGTAGTTTGTCCACAAACCCTGGCTGAAGCCCTCCAAGGTCAGTTTCACTCCAGCAACAATGGTCCACACAATTCCCCATTCAGAGTTCTGTTGCATACTAGGCCAAATCTCAGGATCTATATAGAGACCCTAGAATTTCTAATACTGACTGCTTAGTACCCTAATGGCCTTCTTCTCCTTCCTCAACCCTTTCTCCCCTGGTGAACACATCCCACCATCCCCCAAAATGTGATTCTCTTGTCTAAGCCTCTCTCTCTCCTTGCTGATTTTCTTTCCAGATTTTCTCTAAAAATGTTTGGGCCTAGTCAGTGAGATCTTACAAGTTACCAAGTGCTTTACTATCCCCTTTCCTTCTGATTGTCACCCATGTTCAGATGATGCCACCTTCTGCTTCAATTGGTATCCCTTATCTTAGACTTAACATCTCTTACTGTATCCTAGAGCTAGGACCAGAAGGGAATCTTCAGAGGTCCTATGTTCCCCAGAACTCTTCAAGTCTATAACACTTGTTTCCTGGGGATACAAGTCTAGAAAGGCCTTAGACTAACCAGCTTTTACATTTAGAAGTAGACCCATACTCAGAACTTCTGTTTCCCAGCCTGGACAAATTGGCCTCTGTTCTTTAACATACATCCTTTGAGGACATGCAAAAGGCAGGGAAGGTATAAGACTCAAAAGGCTTGAGAACATGTTTGGGGCAGAGCTGTTTCATTGAGCATAAATACTTTCTCTGGACTTCCAAATCCTAGGTAGAAGGATTGATTACCTGTCCTGAGGGCCATCAGCCTAATGAAGAGGTGAGGCAAGCTGACAGACTCAGTTCTCCAGGCCTCACAGCACCCCATCTGAGCTCACCATGAGTCTTACTGTGAACCAGTCTACCTCTTATTCCCAAGCCTGTTGGCTCTTTTAATCCCTGCCAAGACTGGTTCCATCTACCATCCCCATCAGCTTTCTAGATCTGTCGTTGCAGGAGGGGCTTGCTCTGGGGTCCTGGATTCCAGTCATTCTCAGGGACACACTAAGATGAAAGCTGCCTCCTGAAAGTCCCTTGCTGATAAACTACCTCCAGTAGTTTTTAGATTCCTATTGCCACCATCAAGGCCTGGGCAGACTGGGGAGATCCCTAGAGTGACAGCAGTGTTTTCATCTCCTTTGTAAAATACAAGAACACCCACAGAGCCATGATGGAGACCAGCTGCCATGCCCAGCCCAGTTTCCTCTACATCTGATCTCATTTCTCCCTGGCCATCTCAGGCTGAGAGGCCCATGCACTACCTAATCCACATGTCCCTAGAAAGACTTATGTGTCATTCAGAGGAAAACCCAAGCTTCCAGCAAGGCTATAATCTGTTTTATCTCCCTGAAAACTCAGGGAGCCTCATTCTCACCCCTTGATAGAAGGAACACTTCTAGATGTGAAATTGTGTGATTCTATGCCCATGAAACCAGAACCTGATTCTCAAAGAGGAGCCTTAAAGTATGGATCATAGGGCAAGTTGCAGCAGCAAAGCCAGAAGAGTTGGGCTGCCAGCAAGTGGCCCTCACAGCTAAGGCCAGAGAAGCCTATATTTGGTGGTGGTAAAGTATGAGAGGAACATCAGGCAGACCAAGAAAGGCTAGAAACCTCAACAGCAATGAGTAGGACCCAGTCATGAACCAGATTCCAGGCTGCAGAGAGAAGAACTTTGTACAAGTCTGAAGACCTCAGAGCTCCTAAAAAGAGAAGGAAAATGGAAATGAAAAATGAAGGGGCTCTGGAGCAACCCCAGGGCCCAAAACTTTAGGGAGAATCTGAAAGTTAACAAGGAAGAGGAAAAGATGTTTGGACAAAAGCATCACATTCAAGTCCAGCCAGGAGATGACACAAGTTCTCGCTATGTATACTCCTGCCTAGTAGGACAAAATTCTCAGGATGGTGATAATCCCAAAAGCCAGAGAGTAGAGAATTGGTATCTAGATGGTCAGCAGTAAGGCCATGTCAGGAATACAGGCTCTCACTCATATTTGTCCCATTCAGGCAAGACACTGGACAACATGAAGTGTGTAGGATGAGAAGATAGGTCCTACACCTCAACAATTCCTCCATCAGTCCCAGAGATCCAAGGTCAATTCTTCAGGAACATGACTCCATTGATTCTGATCAACATTGATGCATGAACAAGAAGGAGAGGTATAATTCCAATGGAAGAAGAATGATGAAGAAAAGAATTATGTCCGGATTTAAGGACAGAACTCATTGGAAGAGAAGGACTCAGAGAGAAGAAAGAGATTGGTAGATCACCCCCTCCCCACCCACCCCCACAACATGCTGCTGGCTACAGACATCATCAGATAATATTCAATCAGGGGATGCCAAAAAGCCCACCTAGAAGACAGAGCAGGCCAGGACAACAGTCCCTACAGACAAGGCCTCCCCCATCTCACACACATACAGAAGAGCAGAGAGCCAGTGTATAAGGATGCCCAGATGCTCTTTGCTGTGCACCCTCCCACCCTTCCCTTCCTGTAAAGAACAAGCTCATCAGAGGAGAAAAAGTGAGCGAGTAAGAAAAGCCACTCTAATGGACCACAAAGAAAGGTGCTGCTGGGCTCAGGACTCTAAACACAGCATAGAAGAAGGGAAGGACCCTGCTCGGGCATCCCGGACAAACCAGCCTGCTGGTCTCTGCAGAGGTGTGATGGCCCCAGGCGATAGTCCCAGAAGCCAGGGCATAGTTTCCTGCTTTCCTAGAGGCCACTCTGCCCTGGGCTACAGGATGGCCCTGGGGCACAAGCTGGTCTGCCTGCTTGGTTATCCAACCTTAGCCTTCTCCATTCAGTGGAGCCCCAGGAATTCTCTGTAGAGTGAGGAAGGCCCCTGGCCAGCTAATAGGCAGGCCACTGGGATTGGCAATGATGGAAAGATATGTACTGAGCCCAGTGAAAAATTAGGAGAAATGTATAAAGGTCTTTACTCCCAAGAGGGCCAAAGCACCAATATAAATGGGCAGCAAATCTGTTTGAATCTCTATAACTGGCTGAACGGCCCACAAGTCTATGTAAATGCCACAGAATCAGATTCCCATCTGGTTAAAACTCCATGTGTTGAGTGAAAGCTAGAAGCAGCAACACCAAAAAGTTAAGTGGATGCTGAGTGTTAGTTTTTAACCGTGTACTGTTCTATAAGAAAACATATTCTTGTGGCAGAATATGCAAATATTTCCCTTTACAATTCCAATCCAAGGCCTAATTTGGTATATAACATATGACGATGACATTTCTCATTAGTGAGAAAATCATTAGATTTTTTTGCTCAAACATTTTATGGAAAACTGTTGTTGTTGTTGTTATGTGCCGTTGAGTCACCCCGACTCATAGCGACCCCTCCTTGGGTTTCCGAGGCAGTATCACTACGGAAGTAGGATTGCCCAACCTTCCTTCCGAGGAGTGGCTGGTGGGTTTGAACCGCCAGCCTTCTGGTTAGCAGTCAAGTGCCTTAGGCACTATGCTACCAGAGCTCCCTATGGAAAACTAGTGACGTTCTATCCTCAGTTCAGTACTATTCACACACCAAGTGGATAAAGAAAGTCCCAACTCTCCCTCTGAGGGTAAACTGAAGGGACTTAGAAGGCAGATACTAGGAGAACAGGACCACAGGATGTCTTAGAGGTAGAAGAGCTAAAAGAAAGCAAAGTGAGTATGGAAGGTAGTCTTGTGGGGTCCAACACAGGTGAAAGCAAAGCAAAGGCAAACAGCATCAGAGAGCCACTGAGCTGGAGAGCGGGGACCCAGCATAGGAAACAGACGCCCTACTGGGATATTCAGCCCGAGTCACAGCTCTGAAGAGCACCTGGATTTAACATGGAAGCACCAATGACCCCTGTCACAGGTAAGTAAGGTGAGTGATGGGGCAGTGACAGAGTTGGTGGGAAGACAGCTGCCAAGCCATGATGGACAAGTGTCAGTTCAGGTAACACTAAGCTGTACTCTTAGAATAAAAACTCATATCAAGGTAGCTGAACACAAAGGCTTCTTGCTCAAGTCTCATGAGGGTTAGGTGGTCTGTGCAAGGCTCTCCTCCTGGTTTAGACCCAAGAAAGCTCCATCTTTAGCTACACCATCTAGAACACATAGCCTCCAAGGTCACCTATGCATGGGAAGCTCTGGGGGAAGACATACCCACTCTCCACTGCCTTGAACCAGAAGTGACATTATTTCTACTTATGCTGGGTTGGTGAGAATTAGCCATGTGACCTGCTTTGATGCATGGGGACTGGAAAATACTGAAGGCATATAGATGGTTGTTGAACATTAATTAACAATGTCAGTCATGTTCCCCAGCAAGGTGCCCAAATTCCTGTCACAGCCACTGCATGCTCCACTTATGAGAGAAACAGCATCACTGCCATGCTGCCCCAAGAATTCTTTAGTAAAGGAGGATGGCTCCTGGGGAGCAGGTGCAACATTTCAAGCCCCCAGGGGACAAGAGGGATGCTGAAGGCAGCCTCACATGTAATGTGGACTTCACCTGTCACCTCAAGTACCAGAGATACAGCATGGGAAAACTGTCCGGGGTTGGCAACATTCAGGAACAGTTCTCAAATGTAGACAGATCAAAAGGGAAGTTCCTCCCTTGGATACAGGGATAAATCACTCTTGGGGTGAAGCATATCAGAGTTCTGACTGTGCCAAAGCTCATCTATCTCATCCACAAGAGGCATCAGTACAGGTCAGCCTCAGTACAGGTTGTTATTCCCAAAATGTTAGAATTTGAAATGAAAGTCACCAGGACCATTCTTAGAGACTCTATAGGTGTAGTAAGAGTATCAGCAACCTGACACGAGCCATGGCAGGTCTGCATGAGATTATGTGACACTGCTGCAAAAGTTGGCTTGACTCGAGTCTCGGCAGCATGCTCATGATTGGAAGTCTGCATCACTGACACAACCTCATTCATCAGCAGGGTGATTTCCCTACCATTCACTGCCACTTTCACTGCAGAAATGGCGCCCTAGAGTAGACATTCCATCCACATTTAGAGAGCATTTAATAGCACAGTAAACTGGAAGTTCCCATCTATTTCCAAGTGACTGCTTTTCCTCCGACAACACCCTTGGGAATCTCTCAGTGAAAATAACTGTAAATATAGAAAGAGTTGAAAAGCTACTTAATAAAGAAAAGTAACTGGAGTCAGGCCCCTGCTAGCAAGTAGTCAGTTTAAGCAGACTCATTTAATCCCTACCAGAAATAGGGAAGAAGATGAAAGAGTAAACACCCTAGAGACACAACATGTAGGTTCTTCAAGTGTCACAAACCCTCCACAGAAAATGGTGGGGTTAAAGTTGCTTCTAAGAAACAGCACCCCAGATCCAGGCAAGAATTATTAGTTTGTATAAAGATAGCTAGTAAATGGGGGTAAGAAACTAGACATATATCTGACACCAGAGTGACACCACTTTGAATTTCTCCCTAATTATAAGGAGACACAATATAAACTTTATGATTAAGAGATTAGGCAGCTGCCATCCTAATCCAGTAAAGTCCTGTTGATACAATGCAACATGGAATATAATACCACGTAAAATAGTTTCTAGTTCTATTTTCAACTAGACTACATCAAGCATTTAAAAGCAAATTCTAGATTCTAGGATATACAAGGATGGAGTGACTAGCTATACAACTAACCCAATATATAAAATAGGACATTCTTCAAGAAAACTTACCTGATCTCTCTTAAAGAGCAAATTATCAAAAGGGATTATATGAGATTGAATCTTGATGCAATGCATGGTACTAGACTGAAACTGGGTGAACTGTGAATAACATTTTGGGATTAATGGGAAAACCGAAAAGTTATATAAATGAATACTTACTGTTGTGAAAATATAAATCAATGACTGAGAAAAGTAGGTTATAAGAATAGTAAATGCATTTTGATTATCTGGCAGGATAACCACTGAACTATTGCAGTTATGATCTCTGGTGGTAGAATTGTGGCATCATGTATACTTCTTGTCTATTTTCAGTTTTGTTTTTTTATTTTCTGTAACAGTAACATGCTGCTTCTATAAGTTACTGAAAGAGTTTTAATATAGAAGAATCTGGAAAAGTGTGGTACATCTTATTTGACTAAAGCTAAAAGACTTGATATCCCAAAGTAAGGTGATCCAACAGAATGTGAAAATTATTGAAGAATGTCATTAATATCACATGCAAGTAAAACCATACTGAAAATAATTCAAAAATGGTTGTAGCAGTACATGGACAGAGAACTGCCAAAATTCATGCCAGATTCAGAAGAGGATGCGGAATGTGAGATATCATTGCTGATGTCAGGTGGATCTTGGTTGAAAGCAAAGAATACCAGAACGATGTTTACCTGTGTTTTATTGACTATGCAAAGGTATTTGACTGTGTGGACCATAACAAATTATAGATAATACTGTGTAGAATGAGAATTCCAGAACATTTAATTATGCTCATGAGGAACCCATACATAGACCAAGAGGCAGTCAACTGAAGGGAACAAGGGAATACTGCATGCTTGAAAATCAGGAATGGTGTGCATAGGTGTTCTGTCCTTCCCCATACTTATTCAATCTGTCTGCTGAGCAAATATTCCAAGAAGCTGGACTATGTGGAAAAAAAAAAAAAACCACGGGATCCATATCGTGGATGGAAGAAGACTCATTAAAACCTGCAATATGCAGATGACACAACCTTGCTTGCTGAAAGCGAAAAGGACTTGAAGCACTTGCTGATGAAGATCAAAGACCACAGCCCTCAGTATGGATTACACCCCAACATAAAGAAAAATCCTTACAACTGGACCAATAAGTAACATTGTGATAAATGCACAAAAGACTGAAATTGTCAAAGATTTCATTTTACTTGGATCCATAATCAATGCCGATGGATGCAGCAGTCAAGAAATCATATGACATATTTCATTGGGCAAATCTGCTGCAAGAAAACCTCTTTCAAGTGTTAAAGAACAAAGATGCCAATTGAAGACTAAGCTGTGCCTGATCAGAGTCTTGGTATTTTCAATCTCCACAAATGCACGCAAAAGCTGGACTGTGAAGAAGACTAAAGAAGGATTGATACAGTTGAATGATGGTGTTGGTGAAGAATACGGAATGTACCACGGACTGCCAGAACAAACAAATCTATCTTGTCTTGGAGGAAGTATAGCCAGAATGCTCCTCAGAAGGGAGACTGGTAAGACTTCACCTCTTATATTTTGGTCATGTTATCAGGAGGGACCAGTCCCTGGAGAAAGATACCGTGCTTGGTAAAATAGCAAGTCAATGAAAAAGAAGATGACCTTCAACAAGATGGATTGTCACAGTGGCTCCAACATACCAGTGACTGTGAAGATGGCACAGGATGAGGCAGTGTTTCATTCTGTTGTACACAAGGGCACTATGAGTCAGAACCAACTCGACAGCACCTAACAACAACGAGAAAGATTTGACAGATACTCAGCTCTCAGAAGTGGACCCATCAGTCCAGATTCTTGCTAAACCTGCATAAGGAAAAACAAAAAACTTAGCTTTCTGAAGATATTGCTGGAGAAGCTAGTCACTGACAGGACAACAACCCCCAAAGACAGACAGGATCCTCGAGAGTCAGGCTGACTTGGACACATCAGCTCTGCTAACTTGAAACCTGCCATGTTGGGTACATCTCTCCTGGGCCTGGGCCAGGAGTTGGAAGGCACCCTTCTGTCCAAGCTTGCATATGTTCCAGGCATCCTAGAAGGTACAGCCTTCTATATCTGTATGCTTTTTGGCAGGATTTTATTTTTTCTGGCTGGGAACTAAATTCAACATTATATAGCGGTTAAAAAAAAAAATAGTCATATGTTCCTAATTTGCTGTGTAAACTTTCAACACAATTAAAAAAAATCATAAGTCCATTTCACTTATGACTATGGATGCAAAAACAGAAAAAAATACACACTAAATTAGAAATTAGCTAACTGAATCCAACAGTGTATTTAAAAGTACACCGTGATGAAGTACGTTTTATCCTAGGAACAAAGGAAAGTTAAACTTCAGGAAAAGCCTACTAAGTGTTTTACCATACTTAGCTATAGAAAGGAGAAAAGTCTATCAGGTGCTTTTTCTCCAAAGAAAGTTCAATACCTTTTTAATAACTATTTTACCTATTTGATAACTTTAGTAAGCCAGGAAAAGGGAATGTCCTTAACTATAAAGCTTCTAGTAATTAACTTAAAAGAAAAATACTTCTATAGAATAAGATTATAATATGATGATCTGAATAAATTAGTAGCTCATGCTTTTGAAATAATTAAATATTTTAGTCCTCTCCAAATTAGCTAATAAACTGAAAGGAATTGTAAAATTATTGCTTTGTTTTAAGAATTCAAACTTACCCTAAAACTTGTACAGAGAAAAAGGTCTACAAATAGCTAAGTCACCCACAAATAAGTTTAAAGAAGGACTTTCCTTGTCAATACAGGGCTGTAGTAATAGAGCTAGTATGATATTTGTTTGTGCAAGAACAGACAAACAGACCAAAGGAACAAGGCCCAAGTGTACACAGACGTTATGAGAAAGAGGCTACAGGCTACCACAAGTCAATGGTAAAGGACAAGCTTGTCTAAATAACGTGGGGAAGTCAACTTACTAGAGAGAAAAATAACCAGATACTGTAGCACTGTATGTTCTGAACCTTTTAGAAATGGTCTTTAGCAATTAAAAAAAAATAAAATAACAGTCCAGATTAAAGACCTAATAAGAGAAAATATAGATTATGTGACCTGAGGATAAGAAACAACTTCTTAAGACCCTAATAGGAGGGGGGGGGGCGGGGGGGAGGGAGAGGCGGAATTAGTGTAGAAGCATAATTAGTGTAGGGTATAACTTGAGCCAGTCTCTTTAGAGATACATAAAAGACATTAAACAAGCCAAGAGGGGGTAAGACAGATGCCAATACATGGAGCAGAAGCTGAAGAAGCAAGGACCTTCCCCCAGAGCTGAGACAGAAAGCCTTCCCCCTCAAGTGAGTGCTCTGAATTCAGACTTCTTACCTCCTACACTATAAGAAAATAAATTTCTGTTTGTTAAAGCCACCCATTTGTGGTATTTCTGTTATAGCAGCACTAGAAAACTAAGACAGAATTTGGTACCAGAAGAAGAAGTGCTGCTCTAACAAATACTTACAATGTGGACATCGTTTTGGAATTGCATAAAGGATAGAGGCTGGAAGAGTTTTTTGTTTAGTTTTGTTTTGTTTTTGTTATGTGTGATGGTTTTAAAAGATTTTATTATTATTTTAGTTTTTAAGATTTTTATTGGGATTTAGATGAAAGTTTACAAAAAAAATTCATTTTCCATACAGCTGTTCATACATTTTGTTTCATGATATTGACTGCAATTCCCCACAATGTAACAGCTCTCTTCCCACTTCCTCCCTGTAGTTACCTCTTCCCTGTGTCATTCTTTCCTATGCATTCTTGCCCCCTGAGCTATCTCCCTTTACAAATACTGTCCTTCTGTTCTCCCATGATTGATTGTTCCAAGGAGTGTATCTACCTGATGTAAATGTTCACCTCATATGCCTGTCTATTGTTTGGCTGGAAGCCATAGGGTGAGTTCAATTCCAGACCTGAAGGGTAACTAGGGGCCATAGTCTTGGGGGTCTCATCAGGCTCTATCAGACCAGTAAATCTTGGTTTGTTTGTGTTTTTTTAACGATTTTGAGTGTTGTTCCACACTGTTCTCCCATTCTATCCAAAATCTTGGTTTTAAAAGATTTTTAAGGATAAATTTAGATATTAGCTCCCATCATATACCATATATATTGCAATATTGCTAATGTCTACGGGCCCTTTTAATTGTGATTTGGGTGAAAATTTACAGAGCAAATTCATTTTCCATATAGCAGTTCACATACACTTTGTCTCATGACATTAACTACAATTTACTACAATGCAACAGCTACCCTCCCACTTCCTCTGCATAGTAACCTCTTCCCTGTGTCCATCCCTTCATGCACTCCTGCCGCCTGAACTGTCTCTCTATGCATAAACAGTTCTTTTTTCTCCCATGATTATTCTCTCCAAGGGGTGTATCTACCTCAGGTACCTGTTCAACTCATATGCCTGTCTTTTGTTTGGCTGGAAGCCACAGGAGTGGGTTCAATTCCAGAGCTGAAGGGCAGCTAGGGACCTTAGCCTCAGTGGTTCCACCAGGCTCTATCAGACCAGCAAACCTGGTCCCTTTTTTTTTTTCTTCAAATGATTTTGAGTTTTGTTCCACATTGTTCTCCTTCTCTATCCAGGATCTCCTACATAGAACCCCTTCTGAGTGGTTGACAGTGGTAGCCAGGCACCATCTAGCTCTTCTGGTCTCATAGTTGTATAGGCTAAGAACTGCATGGTGTACCAGTCGCTAGGACTAATTGTTTCCATGAATTTTTGGTTTTCTTCATTCTTCTTTGCTCTGGATGAGGAGAGACCCATCGTTGCATCTAGATGAATGCTTGCAAGCTTTTGAGATCCCAGTTGCTACTCACCAAAGTAGGAGGTGGAACAATGTTTTGTGTAGTATGTTATGCCATTTGAGCTTGATGTCCTCTGTGACTATGGTCTATGGGCCCTAATTTGAAGGAGTCAGAGGCTTGAACAGTTTTAAGGCACCTAATAGTAAAAGCCTAGATTGCCTTGAAGAGACTGTTGGTAGAATTATGGATACTGGAGGGCTCAGAAGGACATGAGGAGAGCTATAGAGAAAGTCTCTATCAAGTTAGAGAACACATACTACACCAGCAACAGAATGTTCCTAGAAATATTGATGTTAAATGTGCTTCTGGTGAGGCTTTAAAAGAAAATGATGACCATGTAATTGGGCAATAGAGGAAAGGTAATGCTTTTCATGCAGTGGCAAATAACTTGTCTAAATTATATTAAAATATTTGGCAGAAGGTAGAATTTATAAGTGATCAAATTGGTATCTGGCAGATGATTCCCACCGCCCCCAGTCCAACCCTCCCACACATACACCTTTCAGAGGGGTACCACTGCCCAGCACCAGCCATGGACAATAACCTGGTTCCAGTTAAAATTCAAAGCAAAGCATCTGGAGAACTTGTTGAAGGTGGTGAAGGACTCCAAGGCCAAGCAAGCCAAAGTGAAGAAGACCCTTCAGCAAAAAAATGTAGAGAATGCATGTGTGTACACCTTGAATGCCATCTGCAAGAAGCATGAGGGGGTGAGCTGATTGTGCATAGCCTCCTGTGTGGGTGCCGTGGGCTCTAAGGTCCAGACAACCATGAATAGGAAGGAGATTTGACAGGTTTGAAAATGAAGAGGTATTTTACCCCAGGAGAGAATATGCTGAAAGTCTCAGTCATATATGACTTAGATGATTCAGAAGATGAGATTTTGGACTTAAGACTTTTGGGATGATGTAGGATGGGGTAAATGTACTTTGTATGCCACATGGAGTTGAATGCCACATATTTCTTCATTGATATCAAGCAATACTTCCAGGACAGACAGACAGATTCCATTTTTGGTATTCATCTTGGCCTATATTTTATGGGTCACTTGAGGCAGAGGTCTCTGAGCTCTCCTTGCAACAAAGCACTTATTCCACCCATGTTCCATGAGGTCTTAGAGTCAACCTTGACCAGGCTGATCAGTAGATCCAACACCCAGGCTTAAAGAGGGCATTGGAATTAGGAATCCCATACATTCAAGATTAAGGTGGCACCATATGGGGATGTGAAGTGTAGCAATATTAAGGACCCTTTCTTTATCAATGGGATAATCCCAAGTACTCTGTTCTTGGCTATGAACTGGGCTTTGCTACTTGCTCAGGTCCCACTCTAAAGCTCACTTGATACACCTGAGTTAATTGGTTTCCTCAGTTAGCATGAGTCCTCTTTGAGGGCAAAGACTAGTCTCTCTCCTAGTTGCCCTTATGGCCTGTTCCTATGAGAAGCCAAAATAGGATCCCTGAATATATCACTTCCTCCCAGGTACAGCCTGATCCAAACTATGCCCAGAATTCCAGTGGTACCTCTGCCTTAGTTTCCACATAGTAAAGTATGTAGGAAAGAAGCCTAAATAAAACTCATTCATGGGAAAGTGATAGCATTCTCATTTGGATTCCAGGGACCTAAGAATAGGCTCTGTTTGCCAAGGTTGGCAGGGACATATGAGAGGCTGACAACAGAAAAGGAGACAGATGGTGAGTGTATAAGTGCTGTCAACTAGCAAATAGAGGAGTACAATACCCTGCCTGCATAGATAACATACAAAGAAAACAAAAATCATGGGCAAGTCACTCCAACATACAATCACCAACTAAATATAAACACAAAAACATCACAATGCCTCAGAGACAACAGAGCATCACAGTCCACACAAGAAGTAAGATAAAGCAGGAGAAACAAGGGACCAGGATGCAGGCCCAAAACACACCCCTGAAGAAGACACAGCATTGGAACTCCCTGATAAGGAATTCAAAAGAATTATATTTAGGTATCTTCAACTAATTGAGAGACAGATCAAGGAAAACAGAAAACCTTAGAACAATTTTGAAAGACAATACAAGAACAAAATGACAAAATAAATGAAAAAGTACAAATGATACAAAATCTACACACAGAAATCCAGAAATTAATACTAAATTTTCAGAAATAGATACAACATTGAATGGGCAAAGGAACAGAATTGAATCTATGGAAGATAGAATTAATGAGATTGAAGGCAAATACCTGAATACTTCTTTGGAAAGGGATCAATCAGAAAAAAGATCAAAACAAAATGAAGAAAGCCTAAAGTTCATGTGGGATACCATCAAAAGGAATAACCTATGTATAATCGGAATTCCAGAACAGGAAGAGACAAATAAAACGACAGAGAAAATTGTTGAAGATTTGTTGGAAGAGAATTTTCCTGGTATGATGAAAGATGAGAATATAGCCATCCAGGAAGTCCAGTGAACCCCAAACAAGATAGACCCCAAAAGAAAATCACTAAGACATATCATCCAACTTACCAAAACCAAAGACAAAGAAAGAATCATGAGAGAAGCGTGGGAAAAACGAAAAGTTACCTACAAGGGGCAACCAATAAGAGTAAGCTTGGACTTCTCGACAGAAACCATGCAGGCAAGAAGACAATGGGATGGTATATATAAAACCCTGAAAGAGAAAAATTTCCAACCAAGAATTATGTGTTGTTGTTGTTATGTGCCATCGAGTCGGACCCAACTCATAGCGACCCCTCCTTGGGTTTCCGAGGCAGTATCAGTACAGAAGTAGATTGCCCAACCTTCCTTCTGAGGAACAATTTGAACTGCCAACCTTCTGGTTATTAGTCAAGTGCCTTAGGCACTACGCTAACAGAGCTCCTCAAGAATTATGTAGCCAGCAAAATTGTCCTTCAAATATGATGGTGAAATTAGGACATTTCCAAATAAGCAGAAATTAAGGGAATTTGTTAAAACCAGATCAACCTTACAAGAGATGCTAAAGGGAGTCCTTTGGACAGAGAAGCAACAACAGCCAACAACAACTGACCATTAACACACATGATGATATAACCCAGAAACCAACCAGCTATGAAGTATCCAAAGTAAATAAGCCTACAAAATAGTAAATAGGGAACCAAAGACACCAATTGACAAATTAGGACAACTACAAACCAAAAAGAGGGGAAAAAACTGTGTTGTTACAGAATGTTTAGATGGTAGGGAAGTCAAGACAATTACAAGATAGAACAGACTAAACTTGAGAAGAAAACTATAGATCACAGGGTAACCTCAAAGGAAAATTATAAACCTTCACATCAAAAGAGAGGACCAGCACAAATATTTAGCAAATACTAAAACAATAGCAACAAAGGAAGTGATAACACAATTCATAAACAAAACAAGCTCAGCATAGAAAATGATATGGAACAAAGAAATCAACACGATAAAAAAGCACATAACAAAAATGACAGCAACAAATTCATATTTGCTGATAATTACATATCTGGCAAGGGACTTATCTCTAAGATCTATAGCGAAAGAGTGGATGACCAAACTATGGTACATAAACATAATGGAATGCTATGCAGCACTAAAGAATAATTCAGAGTCTTCAAACACCGAATATGGATGAACTTGGAGGACATTATGCTGAGTGACATAAGTCAATCACAGAAGGACAAATACAGTATTTAGTTCATTGTTGTGGAGGGTCAAGGAAAGGTTTATATATGGAGGGAAACTTTCTTTGTTGGTTGCCAGGGGTGGGAGGGGAGGGGAGGAAACACTGCCAAAAAA
>NW_006921657.1:6085929-6095546 GCF_000298275.1 Orycteropus afer afer | reverse complement strand
GAAACCCAAGGAGGGGTCGCTATGAGTCGGGGCCGACTCGACGGCAAATAACAACAACAACAACAGAGTATGAACTCAACTGAATGGAAGGGAGGACCTAGAAACATACTTGTACTTAGAAAGGACTAGAAGTTCAAGGACAGATGGCAAAATGTAGTCAAGCAAGAGCAGGAGAAGGTGACCACATGATAAAGCATGTGATAAAGATTTATTCATATAACCCCTATCAGTCAGAAGTGGCAGATCCAGGTACAAGAGCTTCTCCTAATAAATGCCAGTGATCTATTCTTCCTATATGGGCAAGAATTTAGATGAATCCTCAGACCTTAGGGAAAAATGTACACACATTTTCATGTTCAAATGTCTAAAGGCCAGTCTTCAAGCCCAAGGAAATACCTTCCTGAAGAAGGGCCAAGTCCATGCTTAACAGAGCAATCTAGAAAATAAAAGCAGGCTGACCAACACAAGATGATGACTCTAGAGCGTCAACATCCAGACTCCTTACGCTAAGTTTTTAAAATATCTACATTGTGTGAAGGCATCCAACTATAGAGGATTCTTCTAGAACTTGAAGAGTTTAATAGTCTTAAAGTGAATGGCTATAGCTACCACTACTCTCTTCTTCTAAGTTGGCAGGTAGGAGTAAGGACAAGCCTTAGACCAGGAAAGTCTCTGTAGAAAAGCAGAAACAGTACAGAATACAGCAAGGAGCCAGGATATAAGTTACAAAATGCTCAGAGTCCATCTCCCGGGAAGAGAAGTGAACCTTCAGTAGAAGTATACCAGAAATGTAGTCCTATCAGGTCTTATGAAAAGAAATGTGAGAAAAGCCCTGCATATGGCACTACATCCAGGAACAAGCTAGAGTAACTCAGCATGGTTCATCCCTGCATGCCAAGGACCGTGATGCCTAAGAACTGAATCTAAGCCCTGCCAGGACAAGCCCCAGCTACATGTTCATTCCAAGGCGGCTCTGCACTGGGTCTCCAAGATGGCCACTGGCCTTAGGTACTCAAGAACTGGTTCTAGAAATCTTCCAGTATGAGGGAGGACATGGCCAGCTTTGGAGCCATCCATCTAGTCAAGGACAATGATGAAGGTATACAGTAAGACAGTCTAGAGACAGGCAAAGATTTGTAAACATGATTCTATGCCACCCTACCTCTGAGCCATAGAAACCTGATGTCCTCAGCTCTTCAGGTCTGGCACCTGGCAGGGCCTCAATAAATAGTTACTGAACCGATGAACATGCACCTCTTATTCCCGTCTGTGACTTAATGGCATTCATCCCAGTATCAGTGGGGAAGCAAGGTCAGCATATCAGAGACATGCAGATTTTGGAGCTTGCACAAGCTACTCCTAACCATTAGTTTCAAACCCCTTTAAAGAAAGTGCATCCTCCACCCATGTGGTTAATAGGTGTGGACTCCAAAGCTCTGGACGAACTTATCTGAAGGCTCTCTGCAGGAGAGAACACATCTAAGATATCTGAACTACTTGTGTGGACTAGTAGTCTAAACTGACAGATAAGACAGAAGTTTCTAAGAAAAAAAAAAAAAATCAAAACTCATTCATAAATAGAGGGATTAGTATCCAGTTATGGTGGTGTTACATATGCTAATAAGAATTCTTTATATATTTTTAGATACAAGTCCTTTACTAGATATATGTTAGACTAAGAGTTTTTTTCCAGTCTGTAGTTTGTCTTTTCATTCTCTCAGTGTCTTTTGCAAGGATGTTTTTAATTCTCATAAAGTTCAAGGTATTAATTTTTCCTTTAAGAAAAAATTTATAAGCATGATTATACATTTTGTGAGGACAAGACCAACATCACTGGAAAATGTGTCAGCTAGTAATTCATGAGAAATTCACATGGTTAATACACACATGCAAGTCTTCTACCATACAATATTACAGTCATCATTTAAGATATCAAGGAAACATACAAAAAACTAGAATTGAATGACATTCTCAACCTGGAAAGGATTACATCCTGTTATCCTTCATAGTAATAGTACATGTTTATTATTGACAAGCCTGTACTAACCAATTAAATCTTGACATTCAGAAACAAACCAATGATTTTCATATATTCATCATATGGGAAACAAGATATTTCTAGTGTGAGAAAAATCATTTAAAACGTTTCTTAAGATAATGGTCAAAATCACTGGGGAGTGGGGAGGAAGACCCTTAGATGACACCAGAAGCAATCATACAAAGAAAACTCTACATAATTGGACGACAAGATGTTTCTTAAATGGAAGAATGGAGTTCTCTTCCTCACTACATTTATAGATGCAGCAGGAAAACAGTCCCAGGGAGCATGAGCAGAAGATAAAGATGATGGGTGGTCTTAAGAGAACAGACTTAGAATGAAGACCCAAAAGCCTGAGAGATTAAGACAAAGAAGGAAGAGAAGAGAGTTCAACATTATGGGAAGCCCCTACCAGTCTGTAATATGGGGGTAAGGCAGGAACAATGAGAGTTACACTGAAGTGATCAACTCCCAGAACAGCCCAGACCTCAAGTCACAAGTCCTTTGGCTACTCTTGCACATGGCCCATGGAAACACTGGTTCCCTGAATCTCTGAAGTAGTGGATAATTGAGAGCCAATGGCAAGGAAAAAATCAACAACCATCATAAAACTAGGTATACTAGGTAGAAACCAGGTACGAAGAGACTGAACTCTCCATCTAGAATGATACAGTAGTGAGGAAAAGACAGTGAGGTCCCATGTATGATTTCTTCCAAGACTGCCGAGTTACAATAATGGGCTAGGCAAAAAGGAGGAATTTTTATTTTTTCCCCATGGATTAAGAAGTAGGGCCTCAGTTTCATGGCTCCTTCCCTTATGCATCTTATACATTTTGTCACATTCTTGAACCATGCCAAATCCAGAACATTTTTTCTTCTAATTTTCAAATAAATGAGTAAGGGAAAGAGAGAGATACAAGAAACTAAGATATGTGTTGTCCTTCAGGGACTGAGTTTGAAGAGAGTTTGAAGAGAAGCCTCTTAGGAACCTGGTACAGGGACAAAGAGATTGCTGAAGATTACAGACTCAACAACCCTGCTCTTAAATGAGATCTTCATCTGTGAAGAGCTAAAACTCAAAGCCAGAAAGTAATCCACTAGCTCCACTGTGGAAATCTACAAAATATCCTAACTGGATTTCATGCTCCTTCTGGGTTTGAATGTCATATAATCAGCCACTATGACCATAGACCCACTCATACTGCCACATGGAGTTACATGCTACATATTTCCTTAATAACATCAAGCAATATTTTCAGGACAGATATATTCCCTTTCTGGTCTACATCTTGGCCTATAATTTAGGGGTATCCTAGAGCAGAAGTCACTAGCCCCTTCTGTGGTAAAGCATACTGACTCCACCAATGTGTCATGCCATCTCAGACTCACTTTTGACCAGCCTGACCAATGGATCCAACACCCAAGCTTAGGGAGGGCATCTGGAATTAGGAATTCCGTACACTCAACATTAAGGTGGCCCCACATATATGCAAAACCAACAGCTAACATTACTCTCAATGGAGAAGACAATTCCCCTTGCAAACAGGAACCAGACAAGGATGCCCTCTATCACCACTTCTATTTAACATTGTATTTAAAGTCCTAGCCAGGGCAGTAAGGCAAGAAAGGGAAATCAAAGGCATCCAAATTAGTAAGGAAGAAGTCAAACTATCCCTATTTGCTGATGATATGATCCTACACCTAGAAAACCCAAGAGACTCAACAAGAAAACTACGGGAATTAATTGATGGATTTAGCATAGTGACCAGATACAAGATCAACATCCAAAAACCTGTTAGATTCATCTATACCTGCAAAGAGATTGCTGAAAAGGAAATAAGGAAATCAATACCATTCACAATAGCTACCAAAAATATAAAATACTTTGGAATAAATCTAATTAGGGACACAAAAGACCTATACAAAGAAAACTACAAAACACTACTTCAAGAAACCATGAGAGATCTACATATATGGAAGAACATACCATGCTCATAAGATAGGAAGACTGAACACTGTGAAAATGTCAACACTACCCAAAGCAATCTATATATTCAATGCAATCCCAATCTAGATCCCATCAACATTCTTTAAGGGTATGAAGAAACCGACTAATTTTATATGGAAAGGAAAGAGACCCTGGGTAAGCAAAGTACTAATGAAGAAGGACAAAGTAGGAGGTCTCACATTCTCAGATCTCAAAACCTACTATACAGCCAGAGTAGTCAAAACAGTCTGGTACTGGTACAATGACAGACACATAGACCAGTGGAATGGAATTGAGAACCCAGAAATAGATCCATACACCTATGGTCAGCTGATCTTTGATAAAGGGCTGAAATCTATTACATGCAGAAGAGATGATCTCTTTAACAAATGGTGCTGGCAAAACTGGATGTCCATTTGCAGAAAAATGAAACAAGATCCGTACCTCACACCATACACAAAAACTAACTCCAGATGGATCAAAGACTTAAATGTGAAACCTAAAGCTATGAAGTTCCTCAAGAAAAATATAGGGGCAAATTTAGAGGCCCTAATTTATGGCATAAATAGACTATTGAGCATAACCCAAAATGCACAAACAGCTGAAGATAAACTAAATGAATGGGACCTTCTAAAAATTAAATTGCTATGTGCTTCCAAAGACTTCTCCAAAAGAGTCAAAAGAGAACCTACAGATTGGGTTGTTGTCAAAATACTTGACAACAACATATCTGACAAAGGACTTATCTCTAAAATTTATGGAAAACTCCAACACCTCAACAACAAAAAGACAAACAATCCAATTAAAAAATGGGCAGAAGATATGAATAGACACTTCACCAAAGAGTGCCAACAAACACATGAAGAAATTTCATGATCATTAGCCATTAGAGAGATTCAAATCAAAACAACAGTAAGATACTAACTGGCCCCAGCACTAATAGCAAAGTTCAAAAGACAGAAAATAACAAATGCTAGCAAGGATGTGGAGAGATTGGGACTCTCATACACTGCTGGTAGGACTGTAAAATGATATAACCACTGTGGAAATCAGTATGGCGATTTCTTAAAAAATTGGGATTAGAAATACTGTTTAATCCAGCAATCCCATTACTAGGTATATATCCTAAAGAAGTGAGAGCCAGGACAAGAACAGATAGATATATGCATACCCATGTTCATTGCAGCACTATTTATGTAGCAAAAAGATGGAAACAAGCTAGGTGCCCATCAACAGAAGAATCGATAACCAAACTATGCTACATACACACAATGGAATACTATGCAATGCTAAAGAATAATGTAGAATCTACAAAACACCACATAACATGGATGAGCTTGGAGGACATTATGCTGAATGAAGTAAGTCAATCACAGAAGGACAGATACTGTATTTGTTCATATTGTAAAAAGTCAAGCAAAGGTTTATATATGGAAGGGAACTTTCTTTGCTGGTTACCGGGGAGGAGGGGAGGGGAGGAAACTGCAAAAAATTAAAAAAAAAAAAAAAAATGTTAAAGAGGCCTCTGAATTTAAATAATAAAACCTTGTATTTGTCACACACACAAAATCACACACACAAAAGATTAAGGTGGCCCCATATGGGGATTAAAATGCAAAAATACTGATTTTCTCCATCAATGAGAAAATCTCAAGTACTCTGTTTTGGCTAGGAACTGGATTTTGCTATAGAAGCCCAGATCCCACTCTAAAGCTCACTTGAGTTTTCTCAATTAGCATAAGTCTTCTTTGAGGGCTAAGAGCAGCCTCTCTCCTAGCTGCCCTTATGCATTGCTCCAACTTTGGCTGTGTCATTTCCTCCCAGATACAGCCTGATCCAAACTATGCCCAGAATTCCAATGGTGCTTCTGCCTTAGTTTCCACATAGTAAAGTATGTAGGAAAAAAGCCTAAATAAAACTCAGTCATGGGAAAATTCTTCAATGTCATCTTATTTAGTGGCTGGGCACCATAACCTGGTCTGCAGTTTTCATCTTCAAGAACAAATCCCTTACCTGTCCACACAGCCTAAAAGGCCCTGACCACCTGCTGTAGAAAATCCAAGTCAGACTTGAGCCACCTGGGACTTTGTTAGGCAGAATCCAGATTCTGCCAGAGACAGATACTATTTCTATAGGCCTCATTCCATGAGCAAAGGGAATTAAAGCCGAATGTTAGTCTAGAGAACACCCAATATGACAACCATAGTCAACCAGAAGCTATCAGAGCAGGTTGTCTCCAACTTATAAGCCATCAGCCAGGTTTAGTGATTCCTAACTCTTTACCTGCCAGATTGTGAACTCAACTTAATGGAAGGGATGACCTGGAGACATGTTTCTATACTTGATTGACTGTCATACAAGGGGTAGTGGAGCAGCATATTGTCAATGTGACCTGTATCAAGGCACCCAGTAGAGGTACAGGCCATGCACTGCAAGAAAGCAATACAGAACCTTACCAGACAGGTACACTGCAGGGCATATGACTTTGATTGGAGAGTGAAGAAATTCCAGCCATTGACAACCTACATAGGCAGTAAGTTATTTCTAAGCATCAATTCACTCCTTTGTTCTTCTTAACCATTACATTCAAGATGCATTCATATGTGCATGCCATATTTTTCCACTGAAAGCATACATCCTGCCTTTCTTGCTTTCAGGAACCAACTCTATCAACATTAAATCACCCCAAGTTATCAAAACAAACACACTAACATTGACTTACTCCAACTGTAAGTTAACAAAGATTAGACCAGCCTTGACCTTTGTGGGTTGTAGGCACATGACAGGTTCCTCATCCACCTTAGTATTAGGTTTCCTTCCCTGAATGTACAACAAAGCTCATTATTGTTCTGGATCAGGACGATATTCAGAATCTTATGCCTCAAGGAGAAGGCCTGAGTCAATAGAACAAGGCAGGTCCCTGCATTTAATTCTGGGAGAAATTTGTGACTCTACTATAATGGACAACGACAAGACACAGATGGACACTGTCCTAGAAGGGGATGGATATCAGGAAGTAAGAGTGCACAAGACAATGGATCCTGAAGAGTTCTCATGGCAAAGGCTGGAGATCACTGACTGGATAGATACTTCAAAACTTGACTAAGCAAGCTGCAGCTGGCTAGTCCTCACCCAAATCACAGGCTGTTTTCTTCTCCAAGTTCTGGATACCATATTCTTAGTAGTCTTTCAGAACTACCATATATATCTAAGATAATTTTCCACAGCAATTTAAAAATATGAACAGGCTGTCCAGCACAAGCTGTTCACCATCCAACTTGGCAACACCCAGACACCTTATGGCATTGTCCTACGAAACTCAAAAACATGAAGAATTCTAGCTTCAGGGATCCTTCTGGAACTTGACCAGTTCAACCAGTCTTTAATGTGCTCTGATACTGGGAAATGTATGACAGTAAATTATTTTGTTGCCAAAGTTATTTGTGAGGTCTTCTACCAGAAGCATGTGAGTGGGACTGAGTCATGCATGCCTATTGTTGCTTGGTGGCATGTAAATGGTGCATGAATCATCAGCAGCAATGCAACCTCTATCAGAAGGTGGCTGCTGGAACAGCACAGCCTGTACACTGCAAAAAAGCAATGCAGAACCTGCACAGAGAGGTACAAGATAGGAAGGCAGGTCCTTGCATTTAATTCTGGGAGAAATCATGACTAAGACAGTAGACAGTGACAGGCACAAAAGAAGGACACTGCCCTAGAAGACAACGGGCCTCAAGACATAAGAGTTTTGAGGCAAGGGATCACTAACCAAGAAGGCTGCAGCCAGCCTGAGGAAAGCAGTGATAATACTTTATAATTGAAGCAACATGTAAATTCTTATGAGGCTCAGCATAGGGTCAAAGCTCAAGACAGAAAAGTCCCAAAACAACCTATGGTCATATAAATCCTAGAGACACAGAAGAGAAGGAAAAACCAGGTGAAAGAAAATAGTCCAAATGTGACCCACCATCACAGGGCAGCAAGAAGAGGTAGGAAGAGTCCCAAGATAAGGAGAGCATACTAAGACAAACAGGGAAGAAATTCCTTTCCAAGACTCCCAGAAGAACAGGGAAGATGCCTGCAAAGAGACTCAATAACTGAAGTGAAGTCTACAGCAAATCAATTTATGAGCTTCATCACCCCCAGATGCTGATTCTAGAAATATTCTTTCAGGTATGACAGAAAAATCAATGACATCTGTCCTGACAAGGTTGACCAACAGCCAACCGATAGCCAAGTGCAGGAAAGGATTCCAGACTTAAGATTCTCCTTCATAGACCCAGGAGGGGTCTTTTTTATAATTGTATAATAGATTCCCCATCAAAGAGACAGTACCTAGTACCAATCCTGGCCATGACCTAAGCCTTGTCATAAGAGCTCCTGATCCTCACCATAGTTTCCGTGCATAGTTGGCCCCCTTGATACCGTGAACTCTGTTCCTTCATTTAGCATGACTCAGTGCCAGCCTTTCTCCTCCTTAACCTGCTGTAATGGTCCCTACCACTACTCACCAGGAATTGGTAGAACTGGAGTCCTGCATCCTTACTAGTTACAAAATGACACAGACACCTATCCCCATCAGTATCTCAGTGGTTTCCTGTCTTCTAGTAGATCTTACCCCTTTGCTTTAGCTTCCAAACAACATCATAAATGAACCCTATCCAGATGGACTTCTTGGTAAATATAAAGAAAGCTAGTCACCTTAACCTAGTCATATTTTTGGCATCCTCAAGCCCAGAACACACATTTGGCCAGCACAGGCCAACAGACCTCAGCCTCTCCCCACAAGACTATTCAAGTCCCCAACACTAATAGCAAAGTTAAAAAAAAAAAAAAAAAAACAGAAAACAACAAACGCTGGTGAGAGTGTGGAGATTCTAGAACCCTCATACACTGTTGGTGGGACTGTAAAACAGTACAACCACTGTGGAAAAAGGAAGTATGGCACTTCCTTAAAAAGCTAGAAATAGAAATACCAGGTGACCCAGCAATCCCACTACTAGGTATATATTGTAGAGAAGTAAGAGCTGGGACATGAACAGATATATGCACGCCCATGTTCACTGAAGCACTACTTACAACAGCAAAAAGATGGAAACAACCTAAATGTCTATCGATGGAGGAACAGATCAAATATGGTACATACATACAATGGACTACTGCTTAATGTTAAAGAACGAATCTCCAAGACATCTCATAACATGGATGAATGTAGAGGCCATTACGCTGAGTGAAGTGAGTCAAAATATCATGTGAGACCATTATTGTAAAAAGTCAAGAAAAGAATTTCACACACCAAAAAATATTCTTTGATGGTTACCAGCCATGAATGGGGAAGGGAGGGTAAACCACCAACTGGAAGGTAGATAACATACTAACTTGGGTAAAGGGAGAAAAAATAAAGTGCAAAACCTGCTTATCTAGCTCCCAAAGTAGAATTCCTGAACCAAAGAAAATCTTATACCGATGTCTACAACAAAGATCAGAGTTGATAGAGTTAAAATTGAAGTATACACACCACTTTCTTTGAAAGATAGAACAACTGGAAAGAAACTCAACAAAGATGCAGAAGAGCTAAACAATACAATCCAC
>NW_006921657.1:6049189-6069975 GCF_000298275.1 Orycteropus afer afer | reverse complement strand
TTTCTTCCAAAATTCTTCTAAGGTTTTTTCTGTGTTTTCTTTGGTCTGTCTCTCAATCCTTTGTAGATACCTAAAGATAATTCTTTTGAATTTCTTATCAGAGAGTTCCAATGCTGCTTGTTCCTCAGGGATGTGTTCTGGATCTGTATCCTGCTTCCTTGTTTCTACCACTTTATCCTGCTTCTTTGTGTGGACTGTGCTGGTCTGTTGTCGCCGAGGCATGATGATGTTTTTGTATTTAGATTCTCTGTTAACTGTTTGTGAAGAGCAGCCAAGGGTTATTCAGGCTCTTCTTGGTGGTTTCTTATTGTTGGCCTTTTCAGTCTTGCGGGTCCGGAGTGTCCTTTGGGTTGCTGGAAAGCAGAATGTGTTCTTAAGCCCTAGGAATCTGTGAGAGCACTGTCTCTTTAAATATCCAAAATAGTCAAGCCGCTCTTAAAACTTCAAAATGGTGGTGCTCTCCGGACCGACAAAAGTCCACAGCTCAGCCCGCCTTTCTCTTCACCTTCTCTGTTTATTCCCCAGCCACCGTGCACAGTCCTCCTTGCAGTTCCTAGCTAGCAGGGCTGATTTTTAGGTTAATTCTTAGGTCCTACCACCACTTGGGAATCTCCAAGCTGTCTGTGCTGTCAGGATCGCTGCCAGACCACAGTTCCATGTGTCTCCTTTTTTGCTTTTTCATGCAAATTCTTCTGCTAGTTGGGGTTTAGTCCACTTCTATATCCTTCCCTTCAAGGCTCAGGAGTCCAGGATTATCTTCTCTGTCTGTGTTAATTGGTTTCCCTTTTCTTTGTTGAAGAGGGTCTGTGCAGTCTTTCTGCCTAGTCCACCATCTTGCTGGAACAAAAGAGAATGGTTAACTTTTAAGATCAAGAAGAGAAAGAATTACATTCTCCAAAAGTCAACTGTCTTTTTGGGTCTGGAAAGTTCTCTGAAGACACCCTCTGCCTTTGGCATCCAACCCTGGAAAGTAAGGCCTCCTCATGACTCCCTCCTCTATATAGAGACTACTGTGAGAGCAGACCCTGGACACATGGACACACACACACACACCAGCCGCATGCTTGCCTCCAGCCCCTGCCACACAGGACCATCAACAGGGCTCCAGCCTGAGAAACTCTGCCAAATGTCAGGATTTACCCAGAATGAGGGAGGCTCACAGCCTACTTTAAGGCTGTCCTTCTAGTCTTGGATAATAATCCCAATGTTGTTATGTGCCATCAAGTCGGACCTGACTTATACCGACTCCTCCTTGGTTTTCCGAGGCAGTATCACTATGGAAGTAGATTGCCCAACCTTCCTTCCAAGGAGTGACTGGTGGGTTTGAACCGCCAGCCTTCTGGTTAGCAGTCAAGTGCCTTAGGCACTACATTACCAGAGCTCCTGATAATCCCAATAGAGACCAAATAAAAGGTCTTAAAGAAAAGAATTGTAACATGGAACAAAGTGATAACTTAATGACACTGCTCATCCCATCACCAAGAAACAGACTCCAAAATACTGGGTAAAGTATTAACTGACAACTCAGGAGAAATATCATGGCTGATAATCACACAAGGACTCTACAACACCTTAATAAAGAGACAAATAATCCAATTATGAAGTGGGCAGAGGACGTGAACAGATAGTTCACCAAAGACGATGGCAGCTAACAAACACATGAAGAAATGGTTGTGTGATCATTAGCCATTACCATAAAAACCACACTCACTGCCATCGAGTCAGTTCCAACTCATAGCGACCCACTTTGGCCTTCCCAGGTGGTAGAGAGATGTAAATCAGAACAACAATGAGCTATCATCTCACCCTAGCATTAGCAGCAAAGTTTAAAAAACAAACAAACAAACAAACAAAAAAAAACAGAAAACAACAAATGCTGGCAACAGTGTGGAGAGAATAGAACCCTCATACACTGCTGATGGGACTATAAAACAGTACAACCACTGTGCAAAACAGCATGATACTTCCTTAAAAAGCTGGCAATAGAAATACCATATGATTCAGCTATTCCACTACTAGGTATATATTACAGAGAAATAGGACATGAACAGATATACACACACCCATGTTCATCACATCACTATTCACAACAATAAAAACATGGAAACAACCTAAATGCCCATCAGTGGAGGAATGGATCAACCAACTATGGCACACACACAGAATGGAATTCTACACGACATTAAAGAACAACAATGAATCTGTGAAACATGGATAAGCCTAGAGGCCATTATACTGAATGGAATTAGTCAATCACAAAAGGACAAATACTGTATGAAACCACTGTTGTAAAGAGTCAAGAAAAATGTTTCAAATGAAAAGATATTCTTTGATGCTTCCCAGATGTGGGAGGGAAAGGGACAGTAAGTCACTAACTAGAGGGTAGACACATACTGGGTAAAAGGGAAGGCAATAAAATAAGAAATATAAAAAACTTACATAAAAATAAGATACCATTACACTTTTAGTATGTTGGTTAAAATCCAAAATTTTACAATACTAATTCAGAGCCACAAGAACTTCTATATATTGCTGGTAGAAATACAAAATGATAGAGCCACTTTGGAAGATAGTTTGGCAATTCCTTACAAAACTAGTTTTATTATATGATCTATACATAGGTATTTACTCAATTGATTTGAAAAGTATATCTGCACAAATACCTGCACATGAGTGTTTATAGCAGCTTCATTTTTTTTTTTTTTTTAAAGAATGAATTAGGTGAATCATGAAGCCAGCTTGATCCATATCCCACAAGCTGAAGATGCTCCAGGCCTACAGACATGTTGTTGAGACCCAACAGATCCCAAGAGCTTCTTGTTATTCTGAAGGTAGCAATTCTAGTTGGAAGAACTTGGAGTGTTTGGCTAGAAAAATAAAAAGTTTGGAGGGGAGGACATGAGAGAGCTCACTTTCATATATCTGAGGCTTTTTGGAAGAGGAATTAAATTATGTTGTCAAAAAAAGCAGTCTTAGTACAAATTTTTTAGCCCAATATAAAGAAGATATTAATTAAGTCACAATCTCATTAAATATAAGACAAATCAGTTCCTTAAGGAAATATTTGTGGGTGGTCGTGGGGGTGGGGAGGGAGACCTAAAGGAGCTACATTTTCATTTTAGCAACTAACCTCTTCCTGAGCACTGGTGGCCTAGATAGCAAGAAGCAGAACTCTAGAGAAATCAGACTTGCCACCATCAGCCCCATGACAGCAGAACCTGAAGGCCACAAAAGGCTCAAATCACAGCAGTAACACCAAGTAGCTCAGCTTGGGGGGCAAGAACCAAACAAAGCCATAAGAGATCATGATGCCCAGTATTCAAAAATGGCCAAACCAAGAGATACAATACCTCCTCTTTCCCAAGCCAAACTTTCATCTCAAGGTGTTCTGCAGGCCTGTACCAACATGATTCCCCTCATCAGCAAAATGTTCTTGCTGAGATCTAGATACATTTATAGGGGGAAAAGGTTGAGATCACTGGAAAGTTCTTAAAAAGAAAGCTGAGTGGAATTGGCATAACATGCTACATGAAAACATTGTTCTACATCTTACTTTGGTGAGTGGTGACTGGAGTCTTAAAAGTTTGCAAGTGGCCATTGAAGATGTAACAGTCTCTCCTTGTCTGGAGCAAAGACAAAGAAAACCAGAAACACATGGAAATTATTAATCCAAGAGACTAGTGGACCACATGAAACTCAGCCTATATAGAGAGGTACATGGGAGGTACAGACAACAAAGACGAACCTTTTTTGTATATACAGTACTGCATTGTCAGTGATGGGAAGCATTGATCTAAGAGTGGACAGATGAGTGGACAGACTGAATGATCAGCTTTGTCTAAGCAGGGGGTAGTACAACCATATATAGGGTTAGCAGATGATGTTTCTACATGCCTCTTTGTATGTACTGTAAGAGTGTCCGGGTGTACAGTAGAACTGACAAGGGGCAAAGTTGTGATGGCTTCTTGGCCACAGTCACCTACCTTGAGGGAGTAGTTGGACTGGTAGGTTCTGGACCTTGGTCACAGGGGACATCAAGCTCAACTAGCACAATATACTACACAAAAACATTGTTATACATCCTACTTTGGTGATAGCGACTGGGGTCTTAAAAGCTTGCAAGTAGCTATCTAGATGCAACAATGGGTCTTCTCCTCATCCAGAGCAAAGAAGAATGAAGAAAACCAAAGATGCATGGAAACAGTTAGCCCAAGGGATTAGCAGACCATGTGATTCTCAGCCTATATGGCCATGAGATGGGAAGAAGTAGATGGTACCCGGCTACCACTGTCAACTACTCAGAGGTCGATCAGTACAGAAAATCCTTGATAGAATGGGAGAACAATGTGGAACAAAACTCAAAATCATATATATAAAAAAAAAAAAAAACTATAAAAAAGACCAGGTTTGCTGGTCTGATAGAGCCTGGTAAGACCCCTGAGACTATGGCCTCTAGTTACCCTTCAGATCTGGAACTGATATCACTCTTTTTGCTTCCAGCCAAGCAACAGACAGGCATATGGGGTAAAGATTTACATCAGGTAGACACACTCCTTGGAGCAATCAATCGAGAACAGAAAGGCAGTGTTTGCACAAAGAGACAGTTCAGGGGAGCAGGAGTACCCAGGAGGGAAGGACACAGGGAAGAGGTAACTATGGGGAGGAAGTGGGAAAAGAGTTCTCACGTTGTGGGAAGTTGCAATCAATGTCATGAGACAAAATGTGTATGAACTGCTGTATGGAAAATTAATTTGCTCTGTAAACTTTCACCCAAATCACAATTTAAAAGAAAGAAAGAAAGCTGAGTGAGCTAATAGTTTTTGTGGCCACTTTGATTCAAAATACCACATTATCCTCATAAGCAGGAACTACAGCAAGTACAAGAAGTGGGCTTCCCTTGTATTTCTGTCTCTGCCCAGTGTCACTCAAAAGCCTACATGTCAGATGGGGAGTGGTCATGAGGGGGAAGGCTCCCTCCTAGGGGTGCTAGATTTAAGGAAAAATAAAGGGTGCTCAGTTTAATGTGAATTTCAGGTCAGCAACACATAATGCTTTAGTATAAATATGTCTCATACATACGTTTTGTATTTTATTAGGCAACCCAATTCCTATGGACATAATGATTGTGTTCACTTGTAGTTTCTTGCACACCAAACTGGGGGGGGTGGGGAGGATCACAGAAAATATACATCCTCATTACCTGCCTATAATTTCCTACTCTTACTGGGAAGGCAAGATGTTGTACCCCCAAGTATGTTCAAGGAACAAAAGCTTGATGAAAAGCTTCCAATAAATATGGAAAATGGGGGGAGGGGAAAGACCAGGGCATTTCTTTGGTCCAAAGTAACAGTGAAAAATCAACTCCAGCACCCCAGATGCATCTGGGCTCCCACAATCACCACTGCTTTCCATGAACAGACAGGTAGGCAGCAGATGGGACTTTCTCTAGGCTTTGGACTTTGAGTGCTCTGGTAGTGACTTTGTGCGCTAGAACACCAAAATTCCACTGGCCAAGTTGATTTCCAACTCACAGTGAATCATAGAACTGCTGCATAGGGTTTCCAAGACTGTAAATCTTTATGGAAGTAGATGGCCACATCTTTCTCTCCCATGAAGCAGCTGGTGGGTTCAAATTGCCTACCTTTAGGTTAGCAGACCAATGCTTAACCACTGTGCCACCAGGAGACACTACACAGGAAAAAAAAAAAAAAAAAAAAAACATTTCTCAACCCTTCATTCTAGTTAAAACTGGTCATAAGGCCTACATCTTAACTACTCCACTGGCAAAGAGGCAAATTCAGTAGCTCTTATATGGGCACATCTTCCTCTAAGTATCATGGAGGAATGGAAAGGAGTAAAGATTTTGTTTAGTTTCTCCTCTCAAACATTCTATGATAGAAGCCTTCTAGATTAGCAAGTAGTTTGGAATTGCTAAACTATTGGTTTCTAAAGAAAAAAAAAAGGAGACATATACACATACATATACATAAAGTCACTATTCTTGATATCCAAAATAGCATTATTGAAAGTTTTCCAAAGAACTCTAGTTGTTTTGTTGGGTGCATTAAAGCTAACCCAGAGTAGAATAGTTATATTTTCAGTGCTTAAAAAATTAAGTCACCTTGAGTTAATTCTGACTCAGTGACCCTACCTTGGGTTTTCAAGGCAGTATCTCTACAGAAGTTGATTGCCCAGTCTTCCTTCCAAGGAGTAGCTGGTGGGTTTGAACCACCAGCCTTCTGGTTAGCAGTCAAATGCCTTAGACACTATGCCACCAGAGCTCTTACTCTAAATACTGTGGTGGTTACATTTGTGTGTCAACTTGGCTAAGGTCTGGTTGAGTGGCTGGGCAGCTGGATGTAGTATTCCCCATGATAAGACTAGTCATCAACTCCATGGTGGAATCTACTGTGAGCAGCTAAGTAGGTGCCTTTGGGTATGTGGTCTGCTTCCCATATATAACAGCTTTGGGAATGGTCTCCAGCCTATGGCACATTTGGACCCTGCATGTAGCCATGTTGTTTTTCAGCAGCCTGGCATGCTCTGCTGACCTTGGGACTTTAAATAGACTTGAATTAATGGCCTGCCATGTGGTTTGGTAACATTGGGACTGTGCCATTTTATTTGTCGACCTTGGGCTTATTAGCCTCAGCAGCCAGTAGCTGCCTGAGTGAAGAGATGCCTCTAGCTTCAGTGGGCCGGGAGCAAGAGGCAGAGCTGAAGCCCAAGGTCAAGGGGCTTTCACCCAGCCCCTAGAGCCTGGCACTTGGAACTCAGACTTCTAGCCTCCTGAACTGTAAGAGAATAAACTCCTGTTTGTTCAAGCCATCCCATTGGTGGTATATTCTTGTCAGAGTGGCACCAGGTAACCAGAACAAATACTTAATGATTTAAAATATTACTTTTGATTGCAACTAATATAGTTCAGGTACCATTTTGTTATGTGTAAACTTTCACAACCCAACACAGGACTAAGCTAGAGAACAGGACTTTTAGTTTTACATCTCCTTTCTAAATTGAGCCCTGAGAAGCAAGGAAATGAACTGGTTTATTTGCATTTTCATTGTAACTTCTCAGTTGGTTCATAAGCAGGAACTCTTCTCAATTTTACAACATATTTTCCTTCTATTTGTTGAAAAGAGTTGCACAGCTCTTTTATACATACCCACTCGTTCCAAGACTCCTTTATACTGGGATACACCAGGAGTTTGAAATGGTTAGTGGGTAGGACATGAGCCATCTTGGCATGATTTTTATTTTTCCTGCTTTAGAAAGAGCCAAGACGCTAACAATTGTCATATCACTTGTCCTCTCCCTCCAAGTGTCCTATACCTATTCTCTGTCACTTGAGCATGAACCAGATCTCAAATTCTCCTTTTAAACTCAGATATTTTAAAGGTGTAAACTAGCTCTGGCAGCACAGTGCCTAAGGCATTTGACTGCTAACCGTAAAGTTGGCAGTTCAAACCCATCAGCCACTCAGCAGAAGGGAGACTGGGCAACTTACTTCCATAAAGATTTACCTCCTTGACCAGAAGAACTAGATGGTGCCTGGCTACGAAAGCCAACCACTCAAGAAAGGATCAAATCTGGAGATCCTGGATAGAGTGGGGGAAAAAACATGGAACAAAATCCAAAAACTCAATAGTGACCAGAATTACTGGTCAGATGGAGTCTGGTGAGACCCCCAATACTATGGCCCTGGGATACATTCTAGGCCTGAAATAAAACTCACTCCCAGGGGCTGGCTCTCAGTCCAATAGTAAACAAGATGTACACGCAGACCACTCAACCCAGGGTGACACATATACTCTATGGAAATGCATCCCTTGGAGCAACTGACCACGGGGCATCAAAGGGGGAACATTTGCATGGAAGAAATGTAGGACACACAGGAGTGCATAACTATGAGGGGCATGGCGAGGGGGTTAGGGGGAGGGTTACTGGGTAGGGAGGGGAGAAGACTGGGTTAGGGTTGGGGATGGTAAATGGGGAGTGAAACTAAATGGACACATAAAATGTTGAATATAAAACTCTACTCTGTAAACTTGCACCTAAAGCACAAAATAAATAAATAAAAGATATACCTCCTCAGAAACCCAAAGGGGATCCCTATCAGTCAGAATCCACTTGATGGAAGTGAGCTTGGCTTGGTTAAACTAGTTAAATATTAACTATAAGTTAACAGTAAGACTAAGGTAGTTTATAAAGAAGAAATTAAAAAAACTTAAAGGAAACTAAAAATTACAGTAAGTTAGCTGTTTTAATAAACCTCAACTTCAATGACTGAAACGTTTTTTGTTCATATCACCGATTAATAAAAACATTTCTGGTTGGACCTCCTTGACCTGTAAGGGACTCCCTTCTACATTGTGGCTCCAACACAATGATTCTCAGTATCTTCTCCATTAAGCAGTGGATGGGGAAGAAAATAAGACTGCAGGAGCGTTATGGGGCAGGCTTATAAGTAGTACGTACTTGTCATTCTATTGGCTAAAGATCAGCATATAACCACATCTAAATAAGAGAGGCTAGAAAATAGTCACACTGTTTCCAGGAAAGGAACTTGCATGCTAAGGAAAGCTAAGAGACTAGAAGTCTCTACCATAAATGTGTATCTTGAGATGTTTTATTTTTAATAAGCATGATGTCTTTCCAGAGCTTAACATTTTTAATATACCCCACTAAATCCTGTTACCAACTAATATATAGGCACACCTCAGAGATATTGCTGATTTGGTTCCAGACCAAATTTTTTTGGACAATAAAGTGAATGTCACAATAAAGCAAGTAACGTAAATTTTTTGGTTTCTGAGAAGCTGGACCCGTGTGAGGAAGACTGTGGCATGAGGATTGGAGGAAGACTCATTAACAACCTATGATATTCAGATGACATAACTTTGCTTGCCGAAAGTGAGGATGACTTGAAGCACTTACTGATGAAGATTAAAGACTACAGTTGGCAGTATGGATTAAATCTCAGTATAAAGAAAATGAAAATCCTCACAACTGGACCAGTAAGAACCATCATGATAAATGGAGAAAAGACTGATGTTGTTAAGGATTTCATATTACTTGGTTCCACAATCTACACCAATGGAAGCATCAGTCAAGACATCAGAGAATGTATTGCACTGGGAAAATCTGCTGCAAAAGAACTCTTTAAAGTGCTGCAGAGCAAAAATGTCTCATTGAAGACTAAGGTGCACCTAACACAAGCCATGGTGTTTTCAATTACCTCATATGCATGTGAGAGCTGGACAATGAATAAGGAAGACCAAAGAACAGTCGATGTTTTTGAGTTGTGGTGTTGATGAAGAATGCTGAAAGTACTGTGGTCTGCTAAAAGAACTAACAGATCTGTCCTGGAAGAAGTGCAGCTGGAATGCTCCTTGGAAGTGAGAATGGCCAGAAGGGACCATTCCCTGGAGAAAAATATCATGCTTGGTGAAGTGGAGGGTCACCAAAAAAGGGAAGGCCCTCAATGAGATGGATTGGCACCGTGACTACAACGATGGGCTCAGGTATGGCAAGTATTGTGAGGCTGGCACAGAACCAGGTAGTATTTTGTTCTGTTGTGCACAGGGTCGCTATGAGTCAGAGCCAACTCGACAGCACCTGACAACAACAACAATGCATATAACAGTTATATTTACACTGTAGTGTAGTCTAGTAAGTATACAATAGCAATATGAAAGAGTTTGAAATATTATGAGAATTACCAAACTGTGACACAGACACAAAGTGAGCACAGGCTGTTGGACAAATGGACATAGGGTTGCTATAAACCTTCAGTTTGTTTAAAAATCAAACAAAAAAACCCAATACCTGTGAAGTACAATAAAGCAAAACTCAATAAAATGAGGTATGCAGATCATTTTTTAAGTCACCGAATCTAAGATATCTACAAGAAACTTGTCATTTTACTGACAGGATTCATAGGGTCCCTTAAAATAACAACTATTTATTGTCTTGATAGGATTGGTCCAGGTATAAAATTAGTGACTTTAGGAGTTAGCACCAACACACTCCTAGTGCTCCAAAGAACTAACTTCCCTGCTTTTTCTTAGTATCATAACCTTAATGCTGGCCTTTTAGAAGTTATTAAAATAAAGTTGTTGCCTTTTTAAAAAAAAAGAAAACATGACATCATTTCTGGTTTCAACCTCCTGCCTAATCTCATTCCAAGGCCAACAAGTATACTCCCAGACAGTTTTGATCTACTTAAACTAATACTCTTTTACCTGTTTCGCAAATTTCGATATAAACTATGTTCTTTGACCTCACTTTTGAGCACCTACAATACCATGCATTGTAATTGCTACAGAAAAATAATCTCCAAGAGAATGTGCTCTGCTTATCTGGCACCTTGAAGATAATGTTTCAATCTCCTATCATTAAATAACCATAGTTTCTTTTTTTAAATAAAACCAGCTCATTTTTTGGTTAAGGTAAGGGAACTGGTATATTAAGAGAAAGCACTGAACATTTATCCTGCCTTCCTATATAAACTATACCTCTAGGTAACCAATTACTTTATCTCTAAGGAGTTTATTTGATTAAGGAAGGATAGAATGCTACCACATTGCAATCCCTGATCAATTAATAGAATTAGGTAGTAGTCAATGGCTATTAACCTCAACAGGCAACAACAAGCCAGTCCACAGCTGATGGAAGTATATAGTCTTACCAAAAAGCCAGCTTGAATTTGATCTTCCAGAGTTAACTGATTCATAGCAAACACAAGGGAGAGAGGATATATTAAATTATGCCATGGAGATGCAGTAAGAAAAACCCACAATGGTGAGAATTCCATAGGACAGATGACCCTACTTCAAAGAATTTTAAGGAGAAACCTATAGATTGACACATAAGACTTTAACCATCACAGTATGTGAACATTTGGATCCTAATTCACAAAGAAACTGAAAGGAACCATTAAACAAGTGAAATGTTAACTCTGAATAGTAATGATTAACAATAGTTGTTTAGGTGTGAGTAATATTGTCATTATGGTTCCTCATCCCCAAATTCCCATCTTTAGTACTGAAATAGTTACAAAAATGTTAGAAAACGGAAAGAAATTTCTGAAAATAGGACTGTTCAGCTTTATATTTGTTTATAAGACATGGAGACAGAGATAGCCAATTAGATATCCTCCAAAGTCCTTTTCTAAGGCCCATTATAGAGAATCAAGGGGCTCTGGTGGCATTGTGCCTAAGGCATTTAACTGCTAATCAGAAGGTTGGCAGTTCAAACCCACCAGTCACCCTACAGAAAGGAAGATTGAGCAATCTACGTCCATAAAGATTTACTGACTCAGAAACCCAAAGGGGGTTGCTATGAGTCAGAATCGACTTGATGGCAATGAGTTTGGTTTTTTGGTTTATAGAGAATCTTCCCAGAATAGCATTCAGAATGTTATAGCCCATCCCTATCTTCAGTAGGAAATTCACACTACCTCCTACACCTAGTCCTGAGTCAGGCTATTTCAACTAAGCACCCCTATTGCTCTGTCTATTTCGAGAAGTTTAAGTCCTGCATTTTTTCCCTATGAACAAAACAGCTAAAGAGTGATGACCCATGTAGAAGTCTATAGCATATACCTAAGGCTTTAGGAAATATGGAGCAAAGGACCTCCTGGATCATACAGTATCAGAGTTCAGTGCATCTTGACCATTTCTTCTCATCCCTAGCACCACTCCCAATATGTGGCTGATAGATCTTTGATAATGAGGTGGGACAGGGTGAAGGCAGGTGGAAGAGACCATTACACATCAACCTCTATTCTCAGAAAATCCTGGTTTGTTCTTTCATTAAGGTGGCAGCAGGAACTTCCTGTAACAAATCTACAAGCCTGCCTGTATCAACACTCTTTTATTAAACAATGTTTATCTTATAGAAAGGCTCATTGCCCACCTGTGTTCTATGTTTTTTTTTGTTTTGTTTTGTTTTGTTTTTTTGGTCTAGACTCTCATGCCTCAAGTGATCTTACATCTCAAGGATCACTCTACTGGGTTACCTTCATCATCATTATCTATCAATGTGAAATGTCTCACCTTGAAAAAACTTGCTTTACCCAGGGGACTCAAACCCTTTGGGTTTCTGAGGCAGTAAATCTTTATGGAAATAGATGGCCCAATCTTCCTTTCTGCAGGGTGACTGGTGGGTTTGAACTGCCAACCTTCTGGTTAGCAGTTAAATGCCTTAGGCACAATGCCACCAGAGCCCCTTGATTCTCTATAATGGGCCTTAGAAAAGGACTTTGGAGGATATCTAATTGGCTATCTCTGTCTCCATGTCTTATAAACAAATATAATATCTTTCTTCTTGTATCTCCGACTCTATTGGGAAAGTGTTAGAATATGTTGTCTATACTCCAACTCTATTTCTTTATCTAGTCCAACAAGGCTTCTGCTCCCATTATTTTAAAGATTTCTAAGATCACTAAGTTGTCCACTTTGATAAGGTGGGTGTACCTAATTCTACACTTCATCTAACTAAACCCTTTGACTTTTTTAAAGTACACTCCCTTGATTGGCTGCCATCATGATCTCCTGGTTTTACTTTTCAGTCTTATTTCTTTTTTCTCAGTCTCCTTTTGCCTGTACTTCTGGCCAAACATTTAATATTGGGGTTCCTCAAGGTACCCCATTTTGGTACATGGATCATTTCTGGAATTTGGTAATTACATTCTCCTTAGACAATAAGTTCTATTTTTATTGTCCTGGCTTTTCCCTTGCTTTTTTGGGGAGCTCCAACTTCAATTATCCAATTACCTATTTGAGGTTTATAGTCAAATGTCCCACAGGCAATGCAAACCAAGCTTCCCCAAGACTGAATTAATTTTTCTTTCCTACAAATCCCCTAACTAGTGGTCTTCTAATGTTCTTTAACTCATTCACTGAATGTAACTTATCTAACTTAACTAACCTGGTCACCAAGGCTTGTCATTTTTACCATCCAAATCTTAAACCCATCCATTTCCCCACTCATCTCCATTGTCATCACTATTTATGGCTAACATTGGCTTCCTAAGTTTATATTTCTCCTTGATCAACCCCCATAGTGCTTTGTTTATCCTGCCAGAGTGGCCTTTAAGATGATGTAGGTCTGATAACATCTGCCCATTCCAAATCAAAATCTAGGTAGGAAGTCAGGGTTAAGAAAGAACTACTGTAGATAATCTTAAACAGAAATATGATATAAAATTATGAGCTTACAATATCTTGAACAGACTTCTGGCTAACTTCCAAGAATCACTGCCAGAATGGCATTGTAGAACTTGCCCACCAGAGGAGCTGCTACCATTGCCATTGGCTAGAAGGTGAAGAACCAGGAAGCCATTGCCAAAACTTCCTTGACACCCACAAAGTCAAGGCCAGGTAATAGAACATCTCTAGAAAATTGTTGTCATATTGTAGCTTGTCAGTAGAAGACATTCTCAAGTGCATATAATTGGCAGAACCTGGGTTTTATCTAGAATCTCAGCTTTAAAACCCAGGAAATAGGTTTTCTATCTTTTGCAGTATAGGACAAGGGTAGAACTTTTAATGAAGAAAGTGATCTACCATATTTATTACAAATTCTAACCTTGTCCACATCTGCTTTGTAGCCTCATTTTATCCTTCCTTCTCCTGTAAGAGAGAAGCCTTGGTGGCACAGTGGTTAAAATACTTGGCTGCTAACCAGAAGGTTGGTAGTTCAAATCCATCAGCCACTCCATGGGAGAAAGATGTAGCAGTCTGCTTCTGTGAAGATTTACAGACCTGGAAACTATGTGGCAGTTCTACTCTGTCCTATAGGGTCACTATAAATTGGAATCAACTCTACGGAAGTAAGTTTGGTTTTTGGTTTCTCCTATTAGACTTTAATTACATTTCCCCTCCCCACTGCACATACAACATGCACATATATACCTGCCCTGAACACCTTCATACCTCAAGAGGTCAAATGGAATTAGAAAACTGGCTTTGAACTCTCCAAGTCAGGAACTAAACCAACCTGGAAGATAGGATAGCAGTTCCAAAGTTTTTCAAATTACCTTCAGGACTTATTTGTGCAGGTAGATCAAAGAATAAAAGGTCCTACATACCTAAAACAGTCCTGAACCTCCTAGTAGCCCTAGTATTTGATCCATGACCGGGGACAGTTGTGGCTTTTTTATTCTTTAGGGTGTAAGAGCTATCCAGAGACTGTACTCTCATGGTCAGGGACACAGATGCTTTCTGGTCATATAGCAACTGTTTAATATTTCAAGGAATTGCCAGATTGTTTTCTACAGAAGCTGTACCATTTTATATTCCCAGCAGCAATGTATGGGGGGGTTCAAATTTTTCCACATCCTTGATAAAACTTGTTATTGTCTTTTTCTTTTTCTTTTTTTTAAAAAATCATAGTCACCCTACTGGGCATGAAGTGGTATTTTCAGATTGCCTAGTCATATCTACTTGGGTCCTTCAGTGGTATATACAACCTTGGTTATTTCTGTCCTTACCCCTGTTCCTTACTGCCTTATCAACCATGCCTCTGAAAACTGCTACTGAGACATGATGAGTTCACCTCACTGCTTTAATTGACATTAATGGAGTATAATATTTTATAACACAAGTTTACTGATGAATTGATACCTTCCAGTGTAAAAGAGGTATTTTCAAAAAAAAAGTGAAGTATCTAAAGTCTCTTTACAGATCAGCATTGACAGATGGAATACTTGTGATTTTGATAGAGAATACTTACTTTGACAAGTTGTTATCCCCCAAAATTCTATTTTTCCTTATTGTTGTTGTTATGTGCTGTCGAGTTAGACCCAACTCATAGTCACCCCTCCTTGGGTTTCCGAGGCAGTATCACTATAGAAGTAGATTGCCCAACCTTCCTTCTGAGGAGTGGCTGGTGAGTTTGAATCACCAGCCTTCTGGTTAGCAGTCAAATGTCTTAGGCACTACCACCAGAGCTCCCTTTCTCCTTATTAGGCCTGTATGACAAATTATAATTGGTTATTATAGTTTGCATTTTGTCAATAAAAATATTATATGACAAGAGAACAAATTTCAGTAAGTATCTACATAACCTCACTTTTGCTTTTTGACCCACAAAGAGTAAGATAAATATCTGGCATTTTACAGAAAGTTTGCCAATCTCTCTAAGAGAAAGAAATCAAACCAGAAAGCTCCCAGCAAGCTCTAAGGTAAGCAATTCATTGTATTAATATTAATTCTATGTTACCTAATTTTTTACCTCTAAATGAAAGCAGTACAAGATCCCACCCAACCTCACTCACTGGGGTGCTATGTAGTCATATTTTAAGTCTAAGTCCAAATGGTCCAATTTTGGATTTAACTAATATGAAACAGAAACTGGACAATAGCTAACTCAGGCTGGCAGGAGCTATGTGTGCAAACCTCAATGTACTTAGTGAATTCAGTAGCCTTCATTTGTTAAGCAGTCACTGGTGGTTTCCCCAGATTGTAAAACTGCTGCATAGAAATGGACAGGCAGGGAAAGTATAACCAGATTATAGCCCCTGTGGCCTTATTCGCTTGAGCAATTGTAAAATTTAGAGCAAAGTAACTTGGTGCTAATTCTAAAAGTTACTGCTGGTTGCTTAACAAAATTAGCTTATTTGAGAATGGGCAAGTTAAGTTGTATGAATTAATAGCCACATACAGACATTTTCAGGCACATCTAGATGAAATCAAGGGATCTGACTTTCTCCATGAGACTTGATATGTTTGTTTTATCCTGCTACTTATGGGATATAATATACTTTTTTTTAAGCTATCAATGCCATATCATCTTTCCTTCCAGTCACTCTTCAAATTAAAGATATTTGTAGCCTAGCACATTCATAGAGATTGACTAAAGAATAAGACAGGGCATGAAACTTATTTAGCTCTTTGGACACTATGAAGTATAATCTCCAACAGTAAGTTTTTTGAGAGACAGATTTATGTGTCCTTTGCTACTGATGGAGTCCGCTCTTAAATTAAGTCCTACTCACCATATTAATACTACTTGTAAAACCCCATACTTCTGTAGTCTTAAGATACCCACTAAATTCTTAAAGTTCAGAAACAGAAGCAAGCAAATATGTAGCCCAAAGATAACATTTCAAATAGATCACAGAAGCAAAAGATTTAATATACTTGAGATGATAAAGAACTAGAAAACTCTGCAAGATTTTTACTTATACCACTGATCACTGATAACAGAGGTAAGGAGATGAGAAGCAGAGTGTTTGACTGCAGCATCCCAAACTAATAGTGATCACTGTAGTAGGTAGTAGTAGTAGTAGTCATGCTAGTAGTACTATAGAAAGCAGAACTTCAAAAATGAGATACCGTCTTACCCCAGCACTAACAGCAAAGTTCAAGACAGAAAATAACAAACACAAGCAAGCATATAGAGAGATTGGGACTTTCATACACTGCTGGTGAGCCTGTAAAATGATTCAACCACTGTACAAATCAGTATGGCAATTCCTAACACTAAAGAATAATGTAGAATCTGCAAAACATGACATAATGTGGATGAACTTGGAGGACATTATGCTGAGTGAAATAAGTCAATCACAGAAGATAAGTATTATCTTAGTCCACTATTATAAAAAGTCAAGGGAAGGTTTATATATGGAAAGAAAGTTTCTCTGTTGATTACCAGGGATAGGAGGGAAGGGAAAATTGCTAGATAAGCGAAAAAAATATATAATACACACACACACAAACATATATACATACATATATACATAAACCAAAGATTAGTAGTAGTTACCAGGGGCAGAGGGGATGGGGAAGGGGAAAAGAGAGAAAAAAAAGTAGAACTTCAAAAGCTAGAATATTCTTTGTATGTGTTTGAAGTTTCTGTAATAGAAAAAAAAAATTAAAGCTAGTAGGAAAAAGGGAGAATTCTTACCTTAAGGTTAAGAAATCCTTCATTGATACCAATGCCATAAGTCACAGTAAGATGAGAGTAGGGAAGAAAGAACAGAACAAGAAACTTCAGACTTATTCTTTCCTGACCAAAAAATTTGAACCCCCCCCCCAACATTGCTGCTGCTGTTGTTGTCAGGTGTTGTTAAGTTAGTCTGGTGACTAGGAAAAGATAGTAGCAACACTAAAGAGCTCAATACTTTTGTATTAGCGATACAAAAGGAGCTCCTACAAAGTGAGGCAACAATGCCAATAGGAGATGGTGTATAAAGCACATCAAAAGGTATTTCAGAGAGATAAAGTCAAATGACTTACAAGTATGATATGCACTGTTTTTTTTTCTTTTCTTTTTATTGTGTTTTGAGTGAAAATTTACAGAGCAAATACCCTTTCCATACAGCAGTTCTCATACACTTTGTCTCATGACATTGACCACAATTTACCACAATGCAACATCTCCCCTCCTACTTCCTCCCGATAGTTACCTCTTCCCTGTGTCCATCCCTCCATGCACTCCTGCCCCCTGAGCTGTCTCCCTGTGCATAAGCAGCCCTTCTTTCTCCCATGCTTGTTCTCTCCAAGGAGTGTATCTACCTCAGGTAAATGCTCAACTCCTATGCCTGTCTATTGTTTGGCTGGAAGCCACAGGCAGATATGCACTGTTTTACTGATCAGAAATACAGGTTTATAGGGATCATCTCATCCCTATCATATCAGGTTGGAAGCCTATGATGTCCTGGTAGAGATCTGGAAGAAACAGGAAAATATACCGCTTTGTACTATGAGAAGTGGTGATACTGAGTATGCACTTAGTGACACTGAGTATGCACATGCCCCAGCTATCTCATAGTTAGGTAAATACCTATCTTACTTAGGCTAGGATTTCTAGAGCAGCAAAACCATATTTTATATTACATGTATACACACATATAGAGACAGACAGACAGACAGACATTTATCTCATGAAAATGGCTCACACAGTTATTAAGGCTGGCAACTCCCAAGTTCCTGGATCAAACGTCAAGTTGGAGGCTTTTTCTGAATCATGCAGCTACAGGGGCCAATGAGCTCAAGATTGCCAGGCAGTTTAACAGGCTGCTGACTTTGGCGGATGATGAGTCTAAGATTACCAGGCAAAAGGGTAGATTGTTGGCTAACAGGACAGTTGTAGAGGCTGGCAAGTCCCAAGCCTGTGGGCCAAATGTCAAGCTAGACATTTCCTGATGCATGCAGCTGCAGGGGCTGATGAACCCAAGATTGGCAGGCAATGTGACAGGATTCAGATCTAACAGAAAGTTTCTGAATTTTCCCAGAATGTTCATATATACATTGGAAGCAGGCCATATCCTGAAGGAAATTCCCTTTCAACTGATTGGCTGCTCAAAGCATATACGTCAGACCTTATCATGGGAATGACCCCACTATAAGTGTAAACCGCTCAGAATCATGGTCCAGCCAAGTTGGCACATACCCTTACCTATCATAGTCCACCCCTTGTCAACTTGGCAGTTGTATACATCTCCTTACCCACACATAATCTCTAAATAAAGATAATTATAAAGTCATACTTGCTATACCTAACATGATACAACATGTGTACAACTGAAAACACATTAGCCATGTTTACATTTTGTAGTTTATAACTGAAGAAAATATTTGTTGCACACATTCAATAAATATAACAATCACAGCCCTTGTTACTGTAACTGGTCAGGTGGTCATAGGTGGTCTTTAGAACTACCTTCTTCCACTACACATTTTGTATTCTCCTTGCCCTCAGCAAGCACCTCATCTCATCATGGTTCTTTGCCTGGTGGGGTGGCCCAAACTTTCATTCCTGATAGGTCTGGGCCATTAGTAGTTATAGCAGAATTGGGTTGCTATAGTTTTCCATTGACTTGAATCACAGGGCATCATAGTCCTAAGAGACATCCTAAAGAATCTCTTGTATTCCAAATATTCCATTATGTAATATCAATCCAATTTCCCTTTGGTAATCAGGATCCAGAAGAGATCAAGGAGTCAGCCACAGGAACCCTGGTGAGGAGAGGGAACCCACGCCCCACAAGCAGTGAGGTGGGAAAGCAGGGAGAGAACAGCAAAGGCAAAGGGGACTAGAACAGATAGAGGAGTCAGCCGCAGGGACCCAGGTGAGGAGAGGGAACCCAGGCCACCCACCACAGCAGCGAGGCGGGAAAGCAAGGAGAGGACAGAAAAGGCAAAGGGGACCAGAACAGATTGAGGAGTTAGATGCAGGGATCCACGTAAGGGTGGTTGGAGAGGTTTCCAACAGGTAAGGGAGACAAACTTGTCTGTCGGTTTGTCCTACTTTGGTGACGTGTTGCTGTGAGTCTTGAGGCTGTGCCACTGGTGTTTTAAACCCAGTGGGATGCACTTGATGTACAGATATCAGCTCGGCTTGCAGACTGAGATAGACTAGGAAGAAGGAGGAGGCCATCCACTTCTCAAAGAATTGGCCAGGGAAAACATTATGAACAGCAGAGAAACACTGTCTGATACATTACTGCACAACTTTATGAATAGTCCGGGAACACTGCCCAATACAGAGGAAGAACATGAGTCACTTAGCTTATAAAGCTCTCAAAGTAGGACTGGACAAGAGCTGCATCATCAGAGTAAAATCAGCCTTACTTGTATGGATAAGGTAAAGCTCTCGAGACCTCCATTTGCTGACGTGGCACCACTAAAATTGAGGAGAAACAGCAGCAAACATCCATTAATAATTGGAACATGGAATGTACAAAGTATGAATTTAAGAGAACTGGGAAGTTGTCAAAAATGAAATGGAATGCATAAAGATTGATGCCCTAGGCATTAGTGAGCTGAATTGGACTGGTTTTGGCCATTTTGAATCAGACAATCATATGATCTACTATGCCAGGAATGACAGTTTAAAGATGAATGGAGTGGCATTCATCATCACAAAGGATATTTCAAGATCTGTCTTGAAGTACAATGCTTTCAATGATAGGATAATATCCATATGCCTACAAGGAAGACCTGGTAATATGACTATTATTCAAATTTATGCACCAACCACCAAAGCCAAAGATGAGGAAATTGAAGATTTTTGTCAACTTCAACAGTATGAAATTGACCGAACATGCAGTCAGGATGTGTTCATTATCACTGGTGACTGGAATGCAAAAGTTGGAAACAAACAAGAATCACCGGTAGTTGGAAAATTTGGCCTTGATGACAGAAATAATGCTGGAACTCACATGGTAGAATTTTGCAAGACCAACGACTTATTCATTGCAAACACCTTTTTTCAATAACACAAATGGCAGCTCTACACATGGACTTCACCAGATGGAGCACACATGAATAAGATTGACTACATCTGTGGCAAGAGGTGATGGCTCAATATCTTCAGCCAAAACCAGGCCAGGAGCTGATTGTGGAACAGATCATCAACTGCTCATATGCAAGTTCAACTTGAAGTTAAAGACAAGTCAATGAGAGCCAAAATACAATATTAAATATATCCCTCCTGAATTTAGAGTCCATCTAAAGAGTAGATTTGATGCATTGAACACCAATGACCAAAAACCAGAATTGTCAGATGACATCAAAAGCATCATCCATGAAGAAAGCAAGAGGTCACTAAAAAGACAACAGAAGAAGAGAAAACCAAAATGGATGACAGAAGAGACTCTGAAACTTGCCCTTGAGTAGACAGTAGCTAAAGCAAATGGAAAAAATGACAAGGTAAAATAATTGAACTGAAGATTTCAAAGAGCAGCTCAAGAAGACAAAGCCAATTACTATAATGAAATGTGCAAAGACCTGGAGTTAGAAAACCAAAAGGGAAGAACATGCTCAGCATTTCTC
>NW_006921657.1:6038501-6048289 GCF_000298275.1 Orycteropus afer afer | reverse complement strand
AAGTGAGGATGACTTGAGGCACCTACTGATGAAGATTGAGGAACACAGTCTGCAGTATGGATTACATCTCAATATAAAGAAAACAAAAATCTTCACAACTGGACCAATAAGCAGCATCACGATAAATGGAGAAAAGATTGAGGCTCTCAAAGAATTCACGTTGCTTCATTCTACAAACGATGCCAACAGAAGCAGCAGTTAGGACATTAGATGTGTAGCACTGGGCAGGTCAGCTGCGAAGGAACTCTTTCAAATGCTGAGGAGCAAGGATGCCTCCTTGAGGACTAAGGTGTGCCTGACACAGGCCATATTTCCAATCACCTCATATGCATGTGAGAGCTGGACAATGAATAAGGAAGACCAAAGAAGAGTTGATGCTTTCAAGCTGTGATTCTGGCGAAGAATGCTGAAAGTACCATGGACTGCTAAAAGAACTAACAGATCTGTCCTGGAGGAAGTGCAGCCAAGATGCTCCTTGGAAGTGAGAATGGCCAGACTTCATCTCACCTACTTTGGTCATGTTGTCAGACGGGACCATTCCCTGGAGAGGGATGTCATGCTTGGTAAGGTGGAGGGTCGATGAAAGAGGAGAAGGCCTTTGATGAGATGGATTGACATGGTGGCTGCAACAATGGGCTCAAGTATAGCAAGGATCATAGAGCTGGCATGGGATCGGGCAGTGTTTCGTTCTGCTGTGGATGGGGTCACTATGAGTAGGAAATGACTTGATGGCACCTAACAACAAATCAGGATCTATCACACCAGACAATACAGTAACTCCCTTCTTTGGTTGTTGATCCAGAGGCATGAGGAGGCCAAAATGGCCAGGTAGCATTCTTAACTTCCAATTCCATGCAATTGGTATTGTGTCTCCAAGTGGGAGTGTCCTCCCTTTGGGACTAAGACCACAGGACCTACAGAACATAGCATCACAGGAACAGGAAGCAAAAATGTTTTGAGTGGGTCACTAGAGGTAATAGTGAGTGGTACCACTTCTGTTTCCTCCCCTTGGTTCCTGACCTGTGAATTCTGGCTATTGGAGAAACAGTACTATATCAGATGCTGGTTTAGAGCATATAGAGCCTCCTGGAGAACATTGCCACAACACTGAAAGGTATGGCCACCTACCTGGTGCTGTAATTCTGTTTTTTGAAGGCCATTTTATTATTCTATCAAGTCAGCTGCTTCAGGAAGATGAGGAATATGGGAAGACCACTGAATTCCATGAGCATAGGCCCATTGCGATACTGCATTTGCTGTGAAGTGAGTCTCTTGATCTGAGGTGATGCTGTGTGGGATACCATGACAGTGGATAAGGCATTCTGTAAGTCTACAGATAGTAGTTTTGGCAGAAGCATTGCATTCAGGGAAGGCAAACCCACATCCAGAGTAAGTATCTAATCTATTCCAGTAAGACCAAAACGTTGCCCTTTCCGTGATGGAAGTGGGGTGATGTAATCATTTGCCATCAGGTTACTGGCTGATCACCCCCAAGGAATGGTTCCATATCACAGACTCAGTGTTATTCTCTGTTGCTGGTAGATTGGGCACTCAGCAGTGGCTGTAGCCAAGTCAGCCTTGGTCAGTGAAAGTCCATGTTGCTGAGCCCATCCATAACCTCCATCCCTGCCACAATGGCCACTTTGTTCATGAGCCCATTGGGCAACACCAGATGTAGTGGTGAAACAGGATGACTGGTTTCCACAGAACATGTCATCCTATCCACTTGATTGTTCATATTCTTTTCGGCTGAGGTTACCTTTTGGAAAGCATTCATGAGACACAACTATCTTTACTCCTTCAGCCCATTCAGAGAGATCTATCCACATACCTCTTTCCCACACCTTCTTCTCACCCATTTACCAATCATGTTCCTTCCAAGTCCCAGACCATTCAGCTAAACTGTAGGCTACAATCCATGAATCAGTATACAACTGTACATCTGGCCATTTCTCCTTCCACACAAAGTGAACAACCAGATGCACAGCTTGAAGTTCTGACCATTGGGAGGATTTCCCTTCACCACTGTCCTTCAAGGAGGTCCCAGAAAGGGGCTATAGTACCACTGCTGTCCACTTTCAAGTGGTACCTGCGTATCGCACAGAACTATCTGTAAACGAGGCATGAGTTTTCTCTTCGTCAGTCAACTGATCATAGAGAACTCCTCATAAGGCCATAGGTGCAGACTGGGAGAGGGAAGGTAATGTGACTGGAGTGGAGACCATAGGCAGTTGGGCCACTTCCTCATGCAACTTACTTGTGCCTTCAGGCCCTGCTTGAGCCCAGTCTCTTATATACCACTGTCATTTAATGATGGAGTGCTGCTGTACATGTCCAACTTTATGACTCTGCGAGTCAGACAACACCCAGTTCATGATGGGCAGCTCAGGCCACATGGTGACTTGGTGACCCATGTTTAGGTGTTCATCTCTATTAAGGCCCAATAACAAGCCAAAACTGTTTCTCAAAAGGAAACTAGTTATCTGCAGAGGATGGTAAGGCTTTGCTCCAAAATCCTAAGGGTCAGCACTGTGATTCCCCAATAGGTGCCTGCCAAAGACTCCAAACAGCATCTCTACCTGCCACTGACACTTCAAGCACTATTAGATCAGCCAGATCATATGGCTCAAGTGGCAGAGCAGCTTGCACAGCAGCCAGAACTGTTGCAGTCTTCTGTTGTTCTGGGCCCCACTCAAAACTAGCAGCTTTGAGTCACTTGATGAATAGGCTGAAGCAACACATCCAAGTTAGAGACACTTTGCCTCCAAATTCCAAAGAGGCCCACCAGACGTTGTGCCTCCTTTTTAGTTGTGGGAGAGCCAGACTCAGTAACTTATTCTTCACTTCAGTAGGAATATTACAACATGCCCCACACCATTGGTTCCCTAGAAATTTCACTGAGGTGGAAGGTGTCTGAAATTTTGTTGGGTTAATTTCCTACTGCCTAGATAAGTCTAGAGTCATTGATAGTTCTTCCTTACTAGGTCCAGTCAGCATAATGTCAATGTAATGGACCAGCATCATGTCTTATGGAAGAGAAAGGCGATCAAGATCCCTATGGATTAAATCATGACATAGTGCTGGAAGGATGATATACCCTTGGGGTAGCACTGTGAAAGTATAGTTGTCCTTGCCAGATGAAGGTAAACTGCTTTTGATGATCCTTCAAAACTGGTATTGAGAAAAAGGCATTGGCCAGATCAATAGCTACATACTAAGTTCCAGGAGATGTATTAATTTTCTCAAGCAATGAAACTACATCAGGAACAGCAGCTACAATTGGAGTCACCAGTTGATTAAGTTTACAGTAATCCACTGTCATTCTTCAAGATTCATCTGTTGCTTGCACAGGCCAAATAAGTGAGTTAAATGGGGATGTGATGGGAATCACCACCCCTGCATCCTTCAAGTCCTTAATGGTGGCACTAACCTCTGCAATCCCTCCAGCGACATAGTATTGCTTTTGGTTTACTATTTTTCTAGGTAGAAACAGTTCTAATGGCTTCCACTTGGCTTTTCCTACCATAATAGCCCTTACTCTGTATGTCAGACACCCAATGTGGGACTTCTGCCAATTGCTGAGTATATCTACTCCAATTATGCATCTGGAACTGGAGAAATCACTACAGGATGAGTTCAAGGACCCACTGTGAGATGGACCTGAGCTAAGACTCCATCAAAAAACTTGACCTTCATATGCCCCCACTCTGACCAGTGGGCCACGGACATTTTGGGTCTCCTAGAATTAGTGTCAATTCAGAGCCAATATCCAGTAATCCCCAAAAAGTCTGATTACTTCCTTTTCCCCAATGAAAGTCACTCTCATAAAAGGCCTCAGATCCCTTTGGGAAAGGCTGGAAGAAAGATTAATAGCATAAAATTTTGTCAATGTAATGGGGTCCTTCCTCAAGGGAATCCAGCTTCCCCTTTATTCAAGGAGCTGTGGGTCTGTACACTGGCTCAAAGTCTGGGAATTGATTGAGGGGCCATGTATTCTGTATTCTGGTGATTCAACCTAGACTGCTGTTCATGTGACCTGGAATTCTTCTGCTTATATAGATCAAGTAAATATTTAGTGGATTTCTCATGTATTTCACTCCTAGAAACACCATGCCTAAGTAGCCAATGCCATAAATCCATGAGAGTCAGATTGTTCTGATTATTGTTTTGACTCTGCTGTCCATTATGGTAAACATGCCCACCTTGTCTTTGTCTATTAACTGCAACCACTTGGTGCCTACCACCATGGGGTCCAATCAGCCCCATTATAATTAAGCGTGTTAATTCAATTAGGACAGTTCCCACTGTCAAATTTGGCTTATATAAAATAGCAATCACAGCAGTCTTCAAGGATGCTGGGGCTCCCTTAACAAATTTGTTCCTCACCATAGTGGTAAAAGGTGAGTCCTCTAGGCTGTACATTTCTGGTTCTATGGGTATAATGTGATAAATCCATTCTAACATGCCAACTTCCCTAAGCCTTTGGGTACCTTCTTCTACATTATACCAGGTAGGTATAATGTAGGTTTGATACTTCAAGTTGACCACCAACATAATCCATGCTTCAGTAAACCAAGCAAATAAACAATTTGATCCTTTCCTAACCTCTTGAGCTGAAACACTGAAGAATCTTTGCTTGTTGTTGTTGTTATGTGCCGTCGAGTCATATCTGACTCAGTGGACCAAAACCAATAAACTCAGACCAATCCAATGTTATATTCCTTGCACCATTATCCCACACCCTAAATAGCCATCTCCACACATTCTCCAGGTTTCTGTTTGTACATGAAGCAAAAATCAAGCAGGTCTTTTTGGGTGTAGCATACCACTTCCTAGGTTATATTTTGTATTTCACCTTTTGGGGATCACTTGGACTTTAGTCTAGTTATAGGTCTAGAAGCAACAATGGGTGGTTGAAGTAGTTTCTGAGAACCTTCAGCAATGTCTTGCATGGTATCTGCCTCAGGAAATGCCCCAAGAGCAACCCCAGACAATGACTCAGCAGGAAGAGCTGGGTTAATCCCATCAAATGGAGGTGGAAAGGATAATGATTTTATAGTAATCTCTTCAGATGGGAGGGGTGATGCTGTGGGCAGGAGTAATTCAACAGAATTTAGGGGTTACATGTCCTCATCTTCCTGTCTGTCTGGCTATATGTTCCCATCCCAGGTTTCAGGATTCTATTTCTTTCCAATCAAGGTCCTCACTTTAACTTCAGATACCATTCTGGGTTGACGATTCAATTGGCATTGTAATTCAGCCACCCTTATAAGACTCTGGATTTGGTTTTCAGTAATATCAGCTCTGTTACACAAGAAATAAGGCTCTCTTTCAGGGTGCAATTGGAAACATTGAGGTCTTTTACATGGCATTTGAGCTGTGACTCAGCAACCCTGAGCTCATCTTCCTCTTTTACCACTTTGTCTAGTGTAAGTAGGACCAACCAACCAGCTTCCTTATACTCCTTATGCTGAAAAAATTGCAGAAAAGTAGCAAACATGCAATCACCCAGAGCCTCACTCCTCAAAAATACTTGATCTATTGGTGGTGCTATTTTGTGTATTAATGTTGCCACCTCATGCCATGGATTGGCAGGGCCCTCTTTACTAATAGGGGTAGAGTCATCAGTGCCTTTACAACTAATCAAACTAGAGAACCAAAACAGAATTGATGAGAACCAATTTAAGAAACTCATCCTTATGATTTTGTTTCTCTAGAACCTCATGCTCTTGGCTAGGTTCTCTAGAGAAGCAAAATCAGTAAATCTTAGAGAGAGAGAGAGAGAAACATGCACAGAGAAATTTATCTCAGGAAAATGGCTCACACGGTTATTAAGGCTGGCAAGTCCCAAGTTCCAGATCAAACATCAAGCTGGTGGCTTTTCCCAGTGCACACAGCTACAGGGGCTGACGAACACAAGATTAGCAGGCAACATGACAGGATTCAGATCCAACAGATCCTGAATTTTCCCAGGGCATCTCTATACATACATACACATATACAGGAAGCAGGCCACACCCCTAAGGAAACTCCTTTTCAACTGATTGGCTGCTCAAAGCATATACATCAGATCTCATCATGGGAACGACCCCACCAGAATTGCTTAAACCACTCAGAATCATAGTCCAGCCAAGTTCACACACAATCTTAACTATCACAATACCTCAGACCACAAGTACACAGAGGTATTAAGCGGATCTCAGTTCTTCAGTGTAGCCTATTATGAGTTGAACTGTGTCCCTCCCAAAGATATGTTGAAATCATAATCCCTGGTATGTGTGAATGTGACCTTGTTTGGAAACAGGGTCTTGGAAGATGCTATTAATTAACATAAGGCCATATTAGAGTAACAATAACAACAACAACAAAAAAAAACCCTCACTGCATTGAGTCAATTCCAACTCATAGTGACCCCTCCTTGGGTTTCTGAGGTAATACCTATGGAAGTAGATTGTCTAGTCCTCCTTCCAAGGGTATTAAAGTAGACCCTAATCCAGTAAGACCAGTGTCCTCATAAAAATAAATAAAAATAATAATAATAATAAAAGAGATATACAAGGAATGGTAGCCACATAACAGAGTCAAGAGATTGGAGTGATGTATCTACAAGTCAAGGAATGCCAAAGATTGCTGGCAACCACCAGAAACTAGAAAGAAACAAGAAAGGACCTCTCTCGAGACCCTCAGAGAGAATGGTCCTTCTAGCATCTTAATTATGGACTGCTAGCCTCCAGAACTGAGACAATACATTAGTTGTTTTAAGCCACCTAGTTTATGGTACTTTTGATACAGCATCTTAGGAAAAAGTTAGAGGTCATATTAATTTCCTAACAGTCTGAAAAGGAGGTCTGGTGGTGTGATGGATAAAGCATTTGACTGCTAACTGGAAGGTTGGTGGTTCAAACCCACCAGCCATTCTGTGGAAAGAAGATTGGGCAATCTACTTCTGTAAAGATTTACAGCCTCAGAAACCCAATTGAGGTCTCTGAGTTGGAAATGACTCGATGACAGTGAGTTTAGTTTTTTTGGTTTAAAAGTCTGAAAAGGCAGATTTTTGCTGTTTCAAGTAATTGCCTAGACTTATTCAGCAGAAGCTAAGCAGAAGGCCGCCAGTTCAACCTCACCAGCCACTCTTGGAAGGAAGGTTGGGCAATCTACTTCCATAGTGATACCACTTCAGAAACCCCAGGGGGTGTTGCTATGAGTTGGGTCCAACTCCATGGCACATAACAACAACAACATTCAGCAAAGGTAAGGAGCTCTGGTGGCATAGCGCCTAAGGCATTTGACTGCTAACCAGAAGGTTGATGGTTCAAACCCACCAGCCACTCTGCAGAAGGAAAACTGGGCAATCTACTTGTGAAAGATTTACCACCTCAAAAACCCAAAGGGTGTTTGTTGCTATGAGTTGAAATCAACTCAATGGCAGTAAGCTGGGTTTTTTGTTTGTTTGTTTTTCAGCAGAGGTACTTAACTCCCAGCAGTGTTTGGCAAAAAGACAGGAGCATGGCACCATTTATATACATGAACACACTAACCATTGTTCAAGGTAAACAGCATGATATCCAAAGGAGGGGATGAATGGGAATGGAGGATAGCAAGAAAATCAGAACAAAGACTAGAAATGGGCCCTGTTAAGAAAAATCATTTTTTTGTGCCCCCAAACTCTACTCTTGAAGTCTTCAAACTCCACTACAGCAGGGTAGAGTGAAAAGTGTGGTGGATACTGCCATGTCACCACATTCTTCCTCAAGAATGGAAAACACCCTCCCCTGCCCACACAGGATCACCTAAGGGAGTTAGGACAGATTAGATTCAGCATATTCACTGCCCCATGCACCATAAGAAGACTTCCCATGAGTACATATCGCCCTACATTTCTAGCATCTAGTTCTCCAGCCCATGATGGACCCACATGTGGCAATTATTTCATGTTACTTTATCTCAAAAACAGCTTCACAAACTCTCTGGCACCATGACTCCTTGAAGCTGGCCCCAGATACCTACTGGTTTTCAAGAGAGCAATTTACTGTTACAAGTGGGAACATATTGAACACGGGAGCATTAGGGCTAAACTGGACAAAAGATGGTGAAGATGAAGGAATGAAGCCCCGGCACTTACTAGTAGAATACTAGAGGCACAGAGCATGGGCAAATCAAGTCAGAAAGTGAACACAGAGGGTAGGGTGATTAGGGCTGAAGATGCCAGCTTTCTCCTGAGTTTAGGTCACTGCCTTGGTGAGAACAACTTCATGATCATTGCTTAAGGAGGTGAAAGAAATATTTAAGGATTCATAAGACAGGAAATGTTTTATTAACACCAACAGAAAGGTTTAGAAAATGGCCTCACTATATTTCATCCCAAAAATGGGCCTGTCCCTGGGAAGTGGTTGACTTGAGGTCATGCCACAACTGGCCACAAGCCTTGCCCAGACACCCAATGCCACATATCCAATGATAAAGAAAATTGGCTGGAAACAACCAAAGTATCCATCAATAGATGACTAGATAAACAAATTGTGGTATATATATTAAGCAATTAATTAAGCAATACAATGAATGATAAAGAATGAGAAATCCACAGAACATGGAAGAACCTAGAGGAGATTATGCTGAGTGAAATAAGTCAATCACAACAGGACAAATATTGTATGAGACCATTATTATTTTTAAAAAAATCAATAGATTTACACACAGAAAGAAACATTCTTTTATATTTACCAAGCATAGGAAGGGGAGGGAGAATCACTAACTAGATAGTAGACACATGTTAATTCATGTGAAGGGAAAAGCAATACACAATATGGGTGACGTCAGCACAATGTGACCAAGGCATGTGAAGATGCAGACTAAAGTGCAGTTTTCATAACATATAACCCTACAACAATAATAAACAATTTATGAATGGATACAAAGGAAGATATGTATGTTAAATAGATGTTGGCAGTCGTATGGAAGTATACCCATGTGGGTACATAAGTATGGTTGTGAAGATTTTCACATACATATTTGTAAGTGCTGCACGTATATCCATATATAATATAGTACATAGGGGACACAATTATGGAAACTTCTTAGATATAACTAAATGCCTTGCAGGACTGAGCTACATTCTAATTTGGTGAGTAGCATCTGGGGTCTTAAAAGTTTCCAAGTGGCCATGTAAGATACAATTATTTGTCCCTTCTCACCTGGAGCAAAGGAGAATGAATAAAACTGAACTCAAAGCAGTTAGTCCAAAGAACTAATGGCCTATATGAACCACAGCGTCCTCTAACCTGAGACCAGGAGAACTAGATGGTGCCCAGCTACTACTACTGACAGCTCTGACCAAGAATATAACAGAAGATCCTGGTTGTAATGGGAGAATAATGTCAAACAAAATATAAATTCATTAAAAAAGAAAGAAAGACAGAAAAGACTTACTAGTCTGACAAATCAGAGGAACCCTGAGATTATGGCCCTAAAACAGCCTTCTAACTTGGAACTGAAGCCACTCCAGGAGACCACATTTCAGCCAAATAATAGCATAGTGCCTGAGGCATTTGACTGCTAACCAGAAGGCTGGCAGCTCAAACCCACCAGCCACTCCTCAGAAAGAAGGTTGGGCAATCTACTTCTGTAGTGATACCACCTCAGAAACCCAAGGAGGGATCGCTATGAGTGGGGTTCCACTAGACGTAAGTAAGTGTAAAACAACCAACAATACCCAGAATGTGTTCCTTAAAACAATCAAAAGGGCAACATCTTCCCAAAAGCAAACATGAGAAGAGGGAGGGGTGAAGGAA
>NW_006921657.1:6033332-6034691 GCF_000298275.1 Orycteropus afer afer | reverse complement strand
ACCACTGATTTTATAGCAGAATTGATATATCTGATGAATAAATTCACTTTCTTGAAGCCCAGTTCCAAGAAATCTCCCAGAAGGGTGGGGGGAAGATATATAAAGCTAAGAAGCAGAGGAATAACATGTTAAACAATCCTGAGAATGAAAGTCATGGGGGGGGGCGATGATAGAAGTATTTAGAGGGCAATATCCCCAAGTTTAGAGATTAAAGACAAAGGAAAAAGACAAAGAAGGGAGGGATAGAAAAATCCACAGCTTAGATGAGTGTCTGATATTCTTACATTCCACTATGAAGAGAGTTAAAATTGAGGAAAGACAGCTCACAAATGAAGAAAACACAAGTCAGAAGGCAAGCAGGCTCTGGGTATAGTACAAGGTCAGATCAAATACTGAATGAAGTTTGGAGCAAGTGGAGGTGGGCAAGGCTGCTCACGGTACACAGGGAAATCGGCCCGAGAGGGACACTGGCTGCCCAGGGACATGCAGAAATAGAATCCAGACACCTGTAAGAGGACCCACCACAGCAATGGGAGGGTGAGTGAAGGGCATGTCTTGAGCCAAGATGGAAGTGCCCTGAGTCCTCAACCTGTAACAGCTGCAGACAGCTAGGCCAACAGAGCCCCAGCTGTGAGGACCAAGGTCTGGGAGGGCCCTATGGAGGAGTCTCTATGGCCAGTTGGGAAGGGGATGTTTTTAAGGCATTGATGCCATTACACCAGCTGCTTCCTTTTAATTTGCTTCAGCCTCCGTGGTAAGTGTTCCTTCTTCAACATGTGGTCCAACCACTCTCCCTCGCCTTTTAATGCCTGTTCCAGGCATGCCCCACCCACCTCAAACGTTGACTTCAGCCCTCTGTCTCAACCTCATCATGCTCTGATCTCTCTCCATGGAAAAAGCCCGTTCCCATATTCTTCATTTCTGCAAGGGAGATACAGACTTTTTACCTGTACCCTATATCCCAGCCCCTGCCCACCTCCATGGTGCCCAAGGATCTCCTTGCTCAGAGACCAGTGTGTGCTCTCTCTCCTTTTCACATTAAGACCCACTATGAGACTAAAGGCTTTGAGGGCAGAGTGGGGCCCTGTCCTGTGCATCTCTGTCTCTAACACTAGTCATAGAGCAGGAACCACCTTAAGTGAATGAGGGGGCCATTGAAGGCCTAGTGATATGGCAAAAAGGATGTGTTCATACCCATGGCCCACAGGTCCCTTATTGGGCTGGGGGAACTTGGGCAGGCAGCCCAAGAGAAGCTACACCCAGAATCTCAGAGGCCTAATTTGTGAGCTTTCCTAAGTCATTCTCTATCCACTACCACTGTATTGCATGGCAAGGAGCTTAAGGCATACTCAGAGAACT
>NW_006921657.1:6028717-6032842 GCF_000298275.1 Orycteropus afer afer | reverse complement strand
CACACACAGGACCTGAAATTCTGTATAACCCTTTATACCAAGCACCAAGCTCATACTGCCCACAGGGGCACTCCACATTCAGGGGCACTCCACACTTCACTCAGCCAGATCTGGGTCTTCATGACCAACCACAGGGAGCCAGGTGTTGCTGAGACTGCTGAGGGATCTCATGGCTATCTGACCACTGGCTCTTCAACTAGCCAAGCAGCTGCTTAAAGACGCTGGTCTCCTTTCCAGAACCAAGGAAGGAAGCCCTTAGTTCCAACAGCCAGGCCCAAAATGTGGGATCCCAGGTCTAGCAGTGACCTCCTCTGGGATCCTCCTGCAACATCCCTCAGAAATCTGAGTCTAACCCTTCTGGGTACTTTCCTCACATCACTTCAGACAGGGCAGTGTCAGCCCTTCCAGAGAGAAGTACAGGAGTTGGGGGCATCATGAGTCTTGTTGCATTAACCAGAGCCAGAGCTCTGCCTCTTCCCCAGCCAAGCCTCCCAACTACCTGAGATCCCCAGGTCAGGAACCCAGACAGGTCCAGATCCCTTTAGAAAGCTGGTGAGCCTCAGAGCTCAGCTGAGACTGTGCTCGGCAGCCACCCTTCCCCATCTCTGGGGCTCTGTCAACAGCCACATGCTCTACAGCCAACACAGGGGCCCCTTCCACCAGCTCAGACCACAGACACTAGTCCTAGCTTTCCCATCTGTCTCCAACTCTATATTGTTTATCAGCCAGGAGCCCAGCATAGCTGTTCCCTGGAGAGTTCTCCTTCCCTCTACCCTTCCTCCCCAGATGTCTGGGGAAGCCCTCAGCTGTGGTACTTGGCTGAGCAACCTATTCACCCTGTCTCCATTGGGCAGGGCTGCTCAGAATCCAACCGACACTTGAAGTAGGATGGTAGGCTGAAGTGCTAACAAGTCACTGCTCACCTTCCCCTTCCCACCCCAATTTCTGCTCAGGCCAGCAGCCTCCCACCCTGAGCACTAGCCATGAAATAAATATAAGACGGAGATCGTGTTAGTCCTCAGAGCTCCCACATCAGTCCTTATTCCAAGCCCAGCATCAGTCAAAGAGATGCAACCAGTCAGTAAGTCCCCATCCAGGGCAGTTGTCAAGCTTGGAGCAGGCACATCACCTGAAGAGGCAGCCCCCAGGCTTTACTGTCAAGATGGGAACCTGGTAGACTGAGCCTTCAACCAGACTTTCATTCCCCAGCCAGTGCACAGGTGTTCCCCCAGGTCATGGCTCTCCTAGAACCAGGAATGCTCTGCAGTCCCAAGCAGGTATGGCCACCTCCCAAGTCTAGTACTCCAGTCTAGTGGCCTCAGTCCATGAGATTTATTGGTCTCACTCAAACACAGGTCACTTCATAACCTCACTGGAGACTCACTTTGTCTTGGAACTTGGCTGGGTAGGACATATGCAAGTGTTCTGCTTGGCCTTGAAGAGGCACCTGGACAGAGGCAGAAGGCTACACCTCCAACTAGCCCAACCTACATTCTGACTGAGGCTTTTATAGGGCTCTGGTCTGCTTCTCCTTCTAAAGCAGTGGTTCTCAAACTTCAGCAGACATAAGAATCACCTGAAGGGCTTGTTAAAACAAGATTGCTGGACCCCATCCCTAGTTTCTGATTCAGTAGATCCAGGTAAAGTTGGAGAATCTGAATGTCACACAAGTTCCCAGGTGGTACTGATATTGCCGGTGCTGACGTGTGGGGCCCCCACACTGAGAACCACTCCTCTAGAGTCTACAGAGATGCAAGGGCCAGAGCCAACCCTTTTAATGAAGGCTCAGGTGGAGCTGGGATTATAGGGCTAGGTTTACCATTTTGGGGCCGAATCTTCCAGACTGAACAAGGAGAGTGTTCTACCTTCATTTTAAAAATATATATATGAGATGTCTAAGACTTCAGCAAACCCCAGGGAGTTCTAATATTTCTTGGGAATGGGAAAATAATGCTGGATGCTTGATATCATTCTTCCTGGACATTCTCAGATTCATAGCAGATGGGCGAAGACAGACAGAAGAAGAGGGGTGGATAGTCTGGGAAGCATGTCCTAGGAGTTAGAGGAGCTGGAGTTAGGTCTAGCTCCTTTAGGGACACAAGAAATTCACTTGCAGACCTTGAATCTGGTCTCACTCTGACACAGTGCTGGAATAGGACAACTCTGTGATTAGTTTGGCCAACTTTATGGTCTATTGTGTGCCAGGCACTACGCTAAGTGCTGGGATTTGGTGGTAAAAACAGTACTTTGCCCCAGAGGAGCTCACTGCCTTGTGGCAGGAAAAGAGGTATCTGGATCCAGGGAGGGGGCAAATGCAGGGAGCAACAGGAAGCCCTTCTTGTTGTCTAAAAGTTTCCCTCCAACCCCGACTGAAGAGAACAAAAGTAGCCAGGATGAAAGGCTGACTTGGTCATTTTGAGGCAGTTGGACTCCCCAGTTCTGGAAAATAAGAGCACCACCTTTCAGAGAGAAGGGATGATACTTAAATTAGGTGTAAAATCAAGTTTCAAAACTTATTTTCCCCATCCCAGCAAGGTTCAGGCAGACCAAAAAACTATATTTTGTTCTTGTTTATACTGAGCTTACAGTTCACCCAATATCTCATAGGTTACAATACTAATGCCCAGCAATGTCAGCAGAATCTCAGGGGGAGGCAGGAACCAGGCATCAGGAGGTACTCATGTAGAATCATTGGTTAAGAATCATCAGTCTAGATTGGGAGGTGAAAGATTTCCAGAGCAGCGGTTGGTGGGTATTCCAGTACAGATGAGGCAGTACAGGGATGGGTTCAAGAAAGTTAGAGTGCCCAGTGTGACTACTGGAGAGGGAATGGGAGTGAGAGAGAGCTTAGAAAGGTAGGTTGGGCCCAGTTTTGCAAAGGACTTTCCTTGCAAACCACCATTCGTTTGTCAGCTTGTCATACTGTGAATGGCTTGTGTGTTGCTATGATGCTGAAAGCTATGCCACCAGTATTTCAAATACCAGCAGGGTCACCCATAGGGGACAGGTTTCAGCAGAGATTCCAGACTAAGACAGACTAGGAAGAATGATTTGGACATCTACTACTACTACTACTAATAATAATAATAATAAATATTAACCTTATGAACATGTCTGATATAGTGAAGGAAGATGAGCCTCTCAGGTTGAAAGGCACTCATAACAAGACTAGGGAAGAGCTGCCTCCTCAAAATAGAGCTGACCTTAATGATGTGAATGGAGTAAAGCTTGGAGACATTCTTTGCTGATGTGGAACAACTCAGACTGAGAAGAAACAGCTGCAAAATCCATTAATAATCAGAATATGGAGTGTACAACGTATGAATCCAGAAAAATTGGAAATTAAAAAGACAAGAAAGAGAGAAAAGACCAAACAGATATCAGAAGAAGCTCTGAAACTTGCTCTTGAACACAGAGTAGCTAACGGGAACAGAAGAAATGATGAAGTAAAAGAGATGAACAGAAGATTTCAAAGGTGGCTGAGAAGACAAAGTAAAGTATTATAATGAAATCTGTGAAGACCTGGAGTTAGAAAACCAAAAGGAAAAAAACATACTCAGTATTTCTCAAGCTGTAAGAATTGAGGAAAAAATTCAAGCCTTGAGTTGCAATATTGAAGGATTCTATGGGCAAAATATTGAATGACACAGGAAGCATCAAGAAAAAAGATGGACTTAGAGTCCATAGAGTCACTGTACCAAAAAAGAATTGGTCAATAGTCAACCATTTCAAGAAGTAGCACATTATCAAGAATTGAAAGTATTGAAGGAAGAAGTACTTGCTTTATGAAGTACAAGTACATGAAGGCACTGGAGAAAAATAAACCTCCAGGAATTGATGGAATACCAATTGAGATGTTTCAACAAATGGATTCAATGCTAGTAGTGCTTATTCATCTATGCCAAGAAGTTTGGAAGACAGCTACTTGGTCAAATGACTAGAAGAGATCCACATTTGTGCCCATTCCAAAGAAAGGTTGTTCTAGTTACCTAGTGCTGCTCTGACAAGAATATACCACAAATGGGATGGTCTTAAATAGGAGTTTATTCTTATAATTTGGAGGCTTTAAGTCCAAGTTCAAAGTGACAAGCTCTAGGGGCTGGGTGAAAGCCCCTCAACCTTGGG
>NW_006921657.1:6014427-6027728 GCF_000298275.1 Orycteropus afer afer | reverse complement strand
AAAAAAGACTTTAAGCACTTATTGATGAAGGTAAAATACTGCATCCTTCAGTATGGATTACACTTCAACATAAAGAAAACAAAAATCCTCACAATTGGACCAATAAGCAACATCATAATAAGTGGAGAAAAGATTGTTGTTGTCATGGATTTCATTTTACTTGGATTCACAATCAACACCCACGGAAGCAGCAGTCAAGAAATTAAACAATGTGTATTGCATTGGGCAAATCTGCTGCAAAAGACTCTTTAAAGTATTGAAAAGCTAAGATGTCACTTTGGGGACTAAGGTGTACCTAACTGAAGCCCTGGTTTTTTCAATGGCCTCATATGCATGTGAAAGCTAGATAAGGAATAAGGAAGACAAGAAAGAATTGATGCCTTTAAATTCTGGTGTTGTTGAAGAATATCAAATATACCATGGACTGTCAGAAGAATGAATGAATGTGTCTTGGAAGAAGCACAGCCAGAATGCTCCTTAAAGGGACGAGGATGAGATTTCATCTCACGTACTTTGGACATGCTTTCAGGAGGGACCAGTCCCTGAAGAAAGACATCATGCTCGGTAAAGAAGAGGATCAATGAAAAAGGAAGACCTTCAATGAGATGAATTGACACAATGGCTCCAACAGCGGGCTCCAACAGCAACGATTGTGAGGATGGCACAGGACCAGGCAGTGTTTTGTTCTGTTGCACACAGGATTGCATGAGTCAGAACCAACTCAGTGGTACCTAACAGCAACTTCCTTGCAAAACTGAGGGACTGGCCTTTTTATGGACAATGGAGAACCACTGATGGTCTCAGAGGAAGAGTGTGATGTGATTAAAGCTAAGGCTACTGCAGTAGCCTCTCTTTCTCCTGCCTCTTCTCACCTGTCTAGATTTTCTTATTGCCATCATGAGAAAGAAAGGAAAGAACTTGGGGCCTCAGGAGCCCACCATGTTAGATGATGCAGCTTCAGAGGGATGTTGGTGGAAAGGTGAGGAGGGAGGGGCATCCCAAGGAAAGAGATTAGAGGCATAAGAATTGGTCAAGCAAGACTCCTGCCCCTTCTCCACCATTGACATTTTCCTGTGTGGTCTTGGGCAAGTGGGTTAGCTTCTCTGGGCTCTTGTGGGTCCTCCTGCCTGGCCAATACAGATACCATGCACAGAAGCATGCTTTGAAGAGGAGAAAGCCAGGCCCTGAAGCAAGAGAGTACCCACGGTACATTTAATATCCTTTGCTGAGCCCAGCTGGGGTGGGAGGTGCTGAGGGAAAGGGGAATCAGATGATTGGAAGAACATTTGAGAAAGATCACTTCCTGTGAAGTCCCAAATGTGGGAAAAAAGTACAAGGGCCAGTGGAATAAATGCATCTATTTTTCATGGTCCCAAGCTCAAATGTGAGAATAAGGTAGCAGGAGTGATGTGGGATAGAAAACAGATGAAACATTGATAGGAGCCAGATTAATATTGCAGGAGGTCCAGGAAGCAGGTGCAGAGGCAGGAGGTGGGCCCTCGGATGTCCTCAGAGATGGCTTTACCTGAGAAGATGCAACTGTGCACAAGGCTTTCAGGGAACTGCCTGAGAACTAAGAGGCTGAGGCACTAGGTCCAGAGGGAGACAGGCAGAGCATTCTGAATGAAAGTCTTCGAATGCAGGCCCCAGTTTTGCTGTGACCTGGACATGGTGTTATTTCTCTTCATTCCTATTAATTCACGGGCTCTTCCCTAATTAGGCTAGAACTCACACCCTTGCTTGGATCACTAACAGAGTATTCTGATCAAGTAGGTATCAACATATAGGGCTACATGATGTAAAGTGCTCAAATGAGTCTAAGATGGGTGATGAGAAATGAGGAGTGACATAAATAACAAGGATCCCAGCCTCACCTCAGCCTCAGGCCCTGTTCCCCAGGCCCAGTACCAAGGCTGCCTGGCTGCTGGTCCTGCTTGACCTAGCAGATTCTAGCTCCTGGCCTAGGACTGCATCCCCCTTTGGGCCCTAGTTTCTGGGGATCGGCTGTGCCCAGGTGAAACTCTCATTAAAGGGCCAGTGACCCTAAGAGCCTCACAGGAAGGGTCCCATCCATGTAAGGCCTCAGTCTCATCCTCTCCCCAACCCCACCCTGCCTAGGGCCCCCTCAGCCCCATCCCTCAATTCTACTGCCAGGTGTCTGGAAACCATAGCCTCAGCCAGGTCTGCCCGCTTTCCTTCCTTCCTTCCTTCCTCCCTCCCTCCCCCCCCTTCCTTCCCTCTTTCTGTCCTTTCTTTTTCAACTGTGTTTAAAACCAATATGCCCCACCAACAATCTAGTAGCATACAATGCACTTTAATGACTTCAGTGTTCCTGTCCCCTAACTAAGATAGCAGGGATTTGGATTGGGAACTAAGAAGTTTTCCTTCTCTTCCTTTTCCTTTCTTGATTTTTCTCCGCCTCCCCCCCCAACACAAGTGCTTACTGAGTACCTAGTATGAACCAGGTGCTTCCACATGTCAACTTCCTGAATTCTCACAACAGCCCTACAAAGGAGGTCTGTTATCTTCACCTTCTAGAGGAGGAAAAGGAGGCTCTGAGGGTCACTTACCCCAAGTCACAGAGCCAGGGTCCCCATCTAGGGCTGATTATCCGCAAAGCTGTGTTCTTTCCCAGAAGTCCCATGGCTTTACCACTAATTAGCACTAAGCTCATCTCTGGCTCAATGTGTTCCCCTCTAGAGAATGGGTGTAATTTGCTCTGCCCAGCTCCCCGTCAGGGTGGCTGTAAGAAGCTCAGGAGGTAGTGACCCTGACAGCCCCACCAAGCTTCCTTATAGCTTCATCCCAGCTCTGCAGACAGCAGTGAAGGTTTCTCTCAAGGCCTCCTCTACTGCTTTCTGCCCTGTGGAGGTGAGTCCTACTTCAGGCAGCATGAAAGGCACCAGAAACCTTCTTATACCCGCTTTGGAGGTGTAAGAGGTAATGAGGGATTGAGATCCAGAGTTCAACACACTTAGGCTTGAATTATGGCTCTCATGCTCATTTTCTGTGTGACCTTGGACAAGTTGCTTGGCTTCTCTGAGCCTTGCTGTTTTGTTTTTTCTCTATATTAAATGGGGGATAATGCTAACTCACAAGGTTATTGGGGGACTGTTTTGGTTACCTAGTGCTGCTCTCACAAGAATATACCACAAATGGGCTGCTTGAACAAATAGGACTTTATTCTTACAGTTTGGAGGCTTTAAGTCGAAGTTCAAACTGCCAAATTCTAGGGGCTGGGTGAAAGCTCCTCAACCTTGGGCTTCAGCTCTCCTGCTCCTGGCCCACTGAAGCTAGAGGATATTCTTCATTCAGCTGCTGGCTGCTGAGACTGACAAGCCCAAGGTTGACAAGTAAAAAGGCACAGTCCCGATGTTATCAAACCACATGGCAGGCCATTAATTCAAGTCCATTGAAAGTCCCAAGATCAGCAGAGCTTGGCAGGCTGCTGAACAACGACACAGCTACATACAGGACTCAAGCATGCCATAAGCTAGAGACCAGTCCCAAAGCTGTTTCTTATATACAGGAAGCAGACCACATCGCTAAAACAGCTACTCAGCTGCTCCAATAGATTGCACCATGGAGTTAATTACCAATCTTACCATGGAGAATAACTACATCCAGCTGTCCAGCCAAGGTGACACACAAATTTAACTACCACAAGGACTTAAAATAGTGAAATAACAAGCTCAACAGGTGGAAAGCCCACCAACTGAAGTTAACATTGGCAACATCTGCCATGGGCAGAACCCAGCAATAGAAGAGTTGACTTAGATCCCCCCCAAAGCCCCATGCCCAGGTGATCTCACCTGTGAGGTTCTTTCCCGAACCCTCAAACTGCCTGGCCTATGAAACTTGCTGAAAGCCAAGTCCCTGGACTCCAGCTACCACATCTGGAACTTTGTAACACTCCTACATTGGCCTTACAGCTAGATGGAGACTTATCAATCATCTGGTCCAGAGCTGCAACTTCAGAGAGGAAGAAATGAAGCTCAGAGAAGGGAAATGACTTGCTTGGGATCACAGAACTCACACAGCTAAAGCCAGGAGGGGCCAGGACCAGAAGCCAGGTCCCTGACTCCCAGTCTAAGATTCCTTGGGTTGCTCTGTGCCAGGTGGAATTGTTCTCTCCTTGAAAAAATGCAGAGATGTAAGCAGTATGCAGGCCAGACTGGTGGCCTGGGCCCAGATTTGGCCCATTGATGAATTTGTTTTGCCAGCCCCTTACAATATTTTAAATTTTTAACCCATATTTAAAAATCGGGAAGTATTTGGTAGCAATCCACATTGCCAGTTCCTCTTGATAAATATGTGAATCTAGTAACACTAGGCCCATACTCCCCATGGCCTTGTCTGCTGTTGCCAAGTAGAAGCCCCCTGCTTTAGACAGGATGAGCATCTCCATTTCGTCACAATCCCCACCACTCCCTATGGCCTTACACACAGCCAGCTTCATTCACATCTTTTACTGGCCTGTCCCCTTTGAGAGCAGGTTCTGTATGTTTCTGTGTTCCCACCCTCTTTCTCTCCAGCCCCCAAAGTGTCCAGCCCAGGTGCTGCTTAAAAGGCAATTGTGATCACCCCAGACACTTGTCCTGTTCATCTTAGCTTACAAAGTGCTTTCCCAGCTTTCTAACGCAGTATCTTATCTGCTTCCCAAACTACATGAAGTGTGTGGGAGGGTGGGGGATGGGTACTAGCAGCCCTATTTTATAGATGAGAAAACTGATTAGCAAGTGGGGTCATGGGGATTAGAACGAAATAAATTGGCAGTGGCCCACCCTGCCTACGTTTGAGTATCAGAACCAAGAGGCAGGCCCTGCTAGAGGAGTCTGAGGTCCTGCCTAACCACAGGGTTTAAAAGGTGTTGCTCTGTTAGGTGGAGCAAAATAGACCTCCCTGCCTGACACCTTCCCCTTCTTGGCCAGCCCAGTTCTTCTCTGGGGGTCCTCTAGTGGGAGGAAGAGTGAGCGGGCTTGGGGCCAAGACCCAGCCCTGCATACATTAGGAGTAACACAATCGTGCAGAGAGCTGTAGAACATTATTGCCTGTGCATTATTGATAGTTATTGTACCCTGCAGGCTATAAATTATTGACAGGACTGAGAGAACACAGAGGTGGAGGCTGCGGCCTGGGCCAAGGGGAGAGGGCTGGGGCCACAGCATGCACAATGTATTAGAGTAGGAGGTTGAAGGGTTTGAGCAGATATACCCATGTTGGAGAAGGTCCCCCAGCAGGAGAATATATATGAATGTTTCTTTCTCTTGTTCCCCTCAATCTTTCCTCTTTCCTGGGCCCCACCATCTCTCCCCTTCTGCCCCTTCCATGGCTCCTCCTCTCCGTTAGCAATTCTTTCACATCCCAGCCCTACGTCCTTTCTCCTCTTTGACATTGCTGACCTGGAGAAGGACCTCTGGTGGGCTGGTCAACATTCTAAAGAGGCCTCAAGGGGAATTCAGAGTTCTGGGACACCTAGGTGCTGGGGGTACTGTTTCAGATGGTGGGAAATCAGGGGAAAAATATATGGGTGACATGGAATCATGAGTCCTGTTTTAGCCAGGTGGTGATGGTTATTGCTGTTGTTAGCAGCCATTGGGTTGGTCCCTGACTCATGGCACCCCATGCACAGTGGTCCTGTGCCATCCTCATAACTAGCTGTGGATTGGACTATTCTAATAACAGGGCTTTCATTGGCCCATTTTCAGAAGTAGATTACCAGGCCTTTCTTCCGAGTCCATCTTAGTCTGGAAGCTCCACTGAAACCTGTTCAGCATCATATCAACACACAAGCCTCCACTGATGGATGGGTGGGGGCTGTACATGAGGCACACTGTCCAGGAATTGAACCCTGGTCTCCTGTGTGGGAGGCAAGAATTCCATCACTGAACCACTACATTTGAGAAAACTGTCAAACATTGAGATGGAGGTGGGGTTTGTTATTGTAACATTGGCTAATACTTACTGGGCATTTTACATGTTCCACTTGCTCCTCACAGCAATGCTAGGAAAGGGATACTATTATTCTCAGAGCTACAGAGGGGTTAAGGCACTAGTCCAAGGGCACACAACTAGTTAGCTGCAGAACCGGGATTCAAGCCCAGGAAGCCAGAGCCAGAGCCTGTGCTTGTAACCACCATACTGGATATATGAGCCACTGTCCCTGAATGGGGAGATTAGGTTTTTATTTGCTTTTTGCGCTTATCTCTGTTTTCCAAATTTTCTACAATGAATATGCATTGCTTTTGTAATCACCAAAAAACACACACAACAAATTATTTTTTTTAATAGCCTGCCCCTTCCCCCCAGGTCCCTTCATGCCTCTAACCTATCCCCTCTCCAACCCCTTGGCAACCCCAGTCCCATCCTCTGAACAGGAGGGAGGAGGAGGGGGAAAGCTATAGACTCTATACATACTACCCTCCTGCAACGGGTGCTGGGAATGTCAACATTGTGCAGTGTCCTCCATCTATCTCGCTCCAGTTCCAGAGTTGTGACCACTGACGTGTAGGACTGCCCTCCAGTCTCTCTGCCAGGCCTGGCAGCTCCTCGTTTGGCCCCACATGACTGAGGGGATCATTTTTGACTCCCCTCCCCCACCTCAGCTCTATCTGCCCACAGCAGCTGAGCTGGGAGCTGGGTCCAGGTGAGGCCAGCACTGCAGGAGCCACCCTCTGTAAGTCATCCCCAGCACTGCCTGTGCCTCCCAGAATGCCATGTCCATCTTTTGGTGCTGTGTTTCCCTGGATTAATTTGTATTCCCAGACTGGGACTGTGGGGACAGTACTTACTCTCATCCCACAACACCAAGTAAGAGATTGTTACATGCCTCACCTCTCATAATTCTCTCCCGGAAAGACTAGGAGGGGTCCAAGAGGAGCCAGAGCCTGTAATGGGGAGCAGTGTCTGGAGGAAAGCTGGGGATTGGCACCAATCTGCATGCTCCGCCTGTCCACTTTTCTCCATAGTGGGCAGAAGACACTTTACCATCCACACTCTTGGGCCCAGGCCCCCAGGGCCCTCTGAAACTTGCAACACTCATTGACAAGGCAAGTGGCAGGGACTAAGTGCAGTCAAGAGACCTCATGAAGCTGACTGGACCAAGCAGCCTTGAAGCATCATTTGTGTTCACACACACGCATACACACAACTTGAAAATAATTCAAATCTCAAATGCCCATTTCTATGGATTGAATGGTGTCCTCCAAAAAAGATATGCTGAACTTCTAACCCCTGGTATTTGGAAAGGTGACCTAATTTGAAGAAATAGGGTTTTTCTTTGCAGATGTTATTAGTTGAGTTAATGAGGTATTACTGGAGTAGGGTGAATGCTAGTCCCTCTAGATGCAATCTTAGAAAAAGTGTAGAACAAACACAGAGAGTCACAGGGAGGTGTGTGTGTGGGGGGTCACCATGTGAAAATACATCCACAAACCAAGGAACACTGGGGACTACCAGGAGCTAAAAGAGTCAGAGAAGGAACTTCCCCTGGAGCAGACAATGGAAGCATAGTCCTAAATTTTTACTTTTAGCCTCCAGAACTGTGACACAATAAATTTCTGTTCTTTAAAGCCACCCATTTTGTGGTTTCTTGCTATGGCTGCCCCAGGAAACTAAGACACTCATTGATTGATGACTGGCTGACCAAATTATGGACATCAATTTTTATGGAAGAATATCGTGTAGGCATTGAAAAGAATGATGTAGATCTTTTGTTTGTTGACCTAGAAATAACATCAGTGTTATAATGTTAAGTGGAAAAGCACCTCAATATCAAGCATACTTCCTTTTTCTTTCAAAATGATATTTCAGCCATGTTCCTAGAACACTTAATTGTGCTCATCTGGAACTTGTACACAGACCAAAAGGCAGTCGTTCAAACAGAACAAGAGGATACTGTTGCTGTTATGTGCCGTCGAGTCAAACCCGACTCATAGCGACCCCTCCTTGGGTTTCCGAGGCAGTATCACTACGGAAGTAGGATTGCCCAACCTTCCTTCCGAGGAGTGATACTACATGGTTTAAAATTGGAAAAGGTGTGAGTCATATTTATTCAACACTTTCCTCAATCTGTATGGTGAGCAAATAATCCATGAAGCTGGAAGAGCACAGCGTCAGGATGGGAGGAAGACTCATTAACAACGTACACTTTGCAGATGACAACTTTGCTTGCTGAAAGTGAAGAGGACTTGAAGCACCTGATGAGGATGGAAGACTATATAGCCTTTAGTATGGATTTCACCTCACCATGAAGAAAACAAAAATCCTCACAACTAGACCAATAAGCAACATTATGATAAACAAGCAAAATACAGCAGTTGTAATTGATTTCATTTTCCTTGGATCAACAAGAAATGCCCATGGGAACAGCAGTCAAAAAGTCAAATTACATATTGGATTGGGAAAATCTGCTCCAAAAGACCACTTTAAAGATGTCACTTTGATAACTAAGGTGGACCTGACTCAAACCATAGGCTTTTCAATTGCCTCATATGTATGTGAAAGTTGGACAATGAATAAGAAAGACTGAAGAAGAATTGATGCCTTTGAATTATGGTGTTGGTGAGGAATATTGAATAAACCATGGACTGGCAGAAGGATGAAGAAATCTGTCATGGAAGAAGTGCAGCCAGAATACTCCTCAGAAGAGTGGATGGTGAGACTTCATATCATGTACTTTGGACATGTTATCAGTAGGGACTAGTCCCTGGAGAAAGACATCAAGTTTGGTAAAGCAGAAGGTCAACCAAAAGAGGAAGACCCTCAATGAGATGAACTGACACACTGGCTACAACAATGGGCTCAAACATAGCAATGACTGTAAGGATGGTGCAGGACTGAGCCACATTTCGTTTTGTTACACATAAGGTTGCTATGAGTTGGCACCAACTCAACAGCACCTAACAACAACACAGAAATTCACATGTCTCTGCAATCTTAGGACACGATTGAGAAATGCACCCCAAACTGTTAACAGAGGTTAGAAGGTTCGTTATCTGCAATGGCTGCACAGGGGCATGATCCAAAAAAGAAGTGACACAATTGTTATTTTTTTTTTCTACCCATAATAAATAAAACTTTAAAAACACTAAGCATGACCAATATGGCAGCATTGAGGATGAGAAAGACATAGAGAGGTACATGGGAGGTACAGACAACAAATATGAACCCTTTTGCACATACAGTACTGCATTGTCAGTGAAGGCAAACATGGGTATATGGATGGATAAATGGGTGGACAGGCTCAACGATTAGGTATGTCTATGAAATGGGGAGTGTATCCAAGAACATATATAGGGTTGGCAGACAATAGTCCTATAAGTTTATGCAAATGATCAGAATTCCCAGGTGTATACTAGAGCTGACAAGGGGCAAGGTTGTGGTCACTGCCTGGTCACAGCCAGCTACCCAGAAGGACCGAGTAGTTGAACCTGCGGGCTTGGGACCATAGTCACAGGGGACATCAAGCTCAATTGGCATAACATACTATACAAAACATTGTTCCACCTCCTACTTTGGCAAGTAGCGACTGGTATCTTAAAAGTTAGCAAGCTGACATCTAGATGCAACAGGTTTTCAGCCAAACAAAATACAGACATATGAGTTAAACATTTACCTCAAGTAGATACACTCCTTGGAGAGAACAATCATGGGAGAAAGAAGGGCTGCTTATGCACAGGGAGACAGCTCAGGGGGCAGGAGTGCATGGAGGGATGGACACTGGGAAGAGGTAACTATGGAGAGGAAGTGGGAGGGGAGCTGTTGCATTGTGGTAAACTGGTCAATGACATGAGACAAAGTATATGTGAACTGCTCTATGGAAAGTGAATTTGCTCTGTAAATCTTCACCCAAATCACAAAAAAAAAAAAAAAAAAAAACACCAAGCAAATTAGGCCCATTCATGACCCCCAGACCCCAGCCACAACTGCACATCATATAGATGGCAAACAAGTGCCCAGGTGCTCTAGCCTCAGGGCAATCCTTATCCAAGGAGTGTCAAGAATATCTCGGCAACCGTTAGCCTAGGATCACTGCGGACAGGTGGCTCAGGGCTTCGTTGCAAGGCTGGATTTGGTTCTGCGAAGATTAGATCATTCATTCAACAATTGTATGTAAAGCATCACCAACATGCCCACCTCCACTCCTGGGTCCTTCTACTCCATTTCCACCCTGGGCCCTAAAGGATCCATTTGCTCCCCTGGGAGACTAAATACGTGTCTTCTTTAGACTTCTCAAACCCCTGATACGTGGCAGGCACTGTACTAAGTGCTTCCACTTCACCGTCTTGACATGGCTGTATCATTATTTTCTAGGAGGAAAAAATAGCACAGATAGAGAACAGCCAGGAACAGGGTAGACCTGTCCCATTTGGAAATGCACATGTAACACATCTACTGCTTTTGTAATGCAAACTGCAGAAAGTTGGGTTCCAGGTGATCTTGGCTGGCAGAAGCCACAGAAGATAGAGGAAAAGTATGAATGTGTTCTCTTAAAGATTTGGAGACACTGACCCATTCAGCGATTTGGGGCAGAATGGGGCAAATGTCTCCCAAGGGGTAGAAACAAGCATAGAAGGAGAGTATATGCATGACTAGTGGGGATATGGGGGCCCTTAGGATTCAAGGGGAGTCCCTGGGTGGCACAAATGATTAAACCCTCATACTAACTAAAAGGTTGGTGGCTCAGATCCATTCAGAGGCACCTCAGAAGAAAGGCCTGGCAATGTGCTTCCAAATGGTCACAGCCTTGAAAACCCTGTGGAGTACAGTTCTACTCCACAATACATAGGGTGGCAATGAGTCAGAATCAACTCCACAGCAAGTGGTTTTGGTTTCTTTGGTAAAGATGCAAGGGGCCCCCAGATCCCTGTGCTGATCAGGGCGTGGCTGAGCAAGTGCTCTGGGTGTTAAAGGAGGCAGTCCCATGTGTGCAATGGATTAGGAAGCTCACCCTACTGTCCTCTCAGAGGTCACCATCTCTCAAGGAATGAGATCTCCTTGGGAAGATGGGAAAACCGAGGCCCAGAGAGCCTGGGCCCCCAGGGAGGCTGGCTCCCCAAAGTTAAGGCAGTGGTTCTCCTTGGATGACTACCACCCCCTCCCTAAGAGAGCCTCAGTACTCTTGGCCTTCCTCACCACCACTATCTTGCCTCCCACTACTCCCCTGCTCCTGAGTTCACCTCTTAGTCTAAATAATAGAAGCAAAACTGTAAGGGCCCATCTTCCTTCCCACAGGATGAGCCTCAGGGACTATCAGGTAAGGCCTGGAAAGCCCCAGAGAAGCAATGGCATTAGGTCTTAAAGCACCATGAGAAGCCCCACCCTTTCCAACATGGCTGTAACTGCCTCCCTGCTTGCCTCAGCCAGCACCAAGATGAAGAGGGAGAATGGAGTGTTGGAAGAAATCTTGGAAAAGGGAAGGATGGGTCTTATTCCCAACTCTGCTGCCAACTTTCCGTGTGGCAACAGACCAGTCCTCACAGGCTGTAGGGACAGGAAATGGCAGAGACCACAAATGAGAGTCAGAGACCTTTAGGGCTGGAGGGCTCATCTAATTCAACCTCCTCCTATATAGGCAAAAAGCTGGGCTCAGAGATGGAGATAGTAGGGGGAGCCTGTCTGTGACCCTTTAAGAGGTAGAGTCTGGAGAAGGGGCAGGGCTTAGAGATCTAGAGGGAGGAAGAAGGATGTCTTAGGGAGTGCTCTGTGTGAGGAGAAAGGAAGACAGGTGACCAAGAAACACTCGGGAAAGGCTGGAAGGAAGAGGAACCATGAGCATCAGTCTATACATAAAATTTAAGATCATAGTCTACATCCGCCCTCTTCAATATGGAAACCACTGACCACATGTAGCCACTGAGCAGCTGAAATGTGTCCAGGAAGGCTGAGAAACTGAATTTTTTATTAATTTTTTTCCTTGTGTCCTGTTTATTTTATATGTTCATATAATTTTTATTGTGGTAAATATGTGTGTAACAAAACTTTTTCATTTGAACATTCTTCACATGTATAATTTAGTGACATTAATTATTTTTATCATGTTGTTCAATCATCAATATTATCTGTTTCCAAATCAACTTTAACCAAAACCAAACAAATTCACTGCTATTGAGTCAATTCGACTCATAGTGACCCCTCCTTGGGTTTCTGAGGCAGTATCTCTATGGAAGTAGATTGCCCAATCTTCCTTCCAAGGAGTGGCTGGTGGGCTTAAACTGCCAACCTTCTGGTTAGCAGTCAAATGTCTTAGGCACTATGTCACCAGAGCTCCCAAATCAATTTTAGGTAATTTAAAATTCTAAACTGATACGTGGTTCACTTACTGGAAAACTTTTCAGTGTGTTTAGAAAAACATAGGTATTTGAATCATCCTTTTTTTTATTTTTTTTAATGCATTTTATTTTTAGAGCATGAGGTAGTTAAGGAGCTCTGGTAGCTCAGGAAAGTAAATCTGCTTCTGTAAAGATTTACTGCCTTGGAAACTCAAAGGGGGTCACTAGAGTCAGAATTGACTCGATGGCAGTGGGTTTGGTTTGGCTTTATTTTTTTGGTAGTTAAGTTGTGGGTCAACTTGGTTGGTCCTGGTTTTGAATGGCTGGGCAGCTGCATATAGTTATTGCCCACGATGAGACTGGTAATCAACTCCATGGTGGAATCTACCGTGAGCAGCTGCCTTAGGGATATGGTCTGCTTCCAGTATATAAGAAGACAGCTTTGAGTCAGGTCTGGAGCTTTTGACACATCTGGATCGAGTCTTCATCTCAGTGGCCTGCCATGTTGTCTGCTGATCTTGGGACTATTAATGGACTTGGATTAGTGGCCTGCCATGTAATTTGGGGATAATCTGGGGACTGTGCTATTTTACTTGCTGATCTTGGGTTTGTCACCCTCAGTAGGCAGCAGCTGTCTGAGTTAAGAGAAGCCTCCAGCTTCAGTGGACCAGGAGCAAGAGGCAGAGCTGAAGCCCAAGGCTGAGGAGCTTTCACTCGGCCCCTAAAGCTGGCACTTTGAACTCAGACTTTTAGCCTCCTAAACTGAAAGAGAATAAATCCCTGTTTGTTCAAGTCACCCAATTGTGGGATTTTCTTTCACAGTAGCACTATTGTTGTTGTTGTTATTTGCCGTGGAGTCGGCCCCGACTCATAGCAACCCCTCCTTGGGTTTCTGAGGCAGTATCACTACGGAAGTAGGATTGCCCAACCTTCCTTCCGAGGAGTGGCTAGTGGGTTTGAACTGCCAGCCTTCTGGTGAGCAGTTAAGTGCCTTAGGCACTATGCTACCAGAGTCTGCAAAATACCCCA
>NW_006921657.1:6004431-6014327 GCF_000298275.1 Orycteropus afer afer | reverse complement strand
GAGGCAGTATCACTACGGAAGTAGGATTGCCCAACCTTCCTTCCGAGGAGTGGCTAGTGGGTTTGAACCGCCAGCCTTCTGGATAGCAGTCAAGTGCCTTAGGCACTATGCTACCAGAGTTCCCAGAAGACCGAAACAGAGCAGTTTCAGGTTTACAGAAAAGTTGTGCAGAAAATACAGAAATTTCCCATATATCTCCTCTCCCCCTGCACATAGTTTCTACTATTAACAACATCTTGTATTAGTGTGGTACATTCGCTACAACTGACGAAAAACTATCGATGCATTACTATTAACTAAAGTCCAGTTTGTTCACTCTTTGTATTGTACAGTTCTATGGGTTTTGACAAATGCATAACATCATGTATCCATCATTACCATATCATGCAGATAGCTTCTTTGCCCTTAAAATGCCCTGTGCTCAACATATTCATCCCCCTGAGTCCCTAGCAACCACTGATCTTTTTACTCTCTTTATAATTTTGCCTTTTCCAGGATGTCATATGGTTGGAATCATACAGTAAGTAACCATTTCAGACTGGTTTCTTTCACTTACCAATATGCATTTCAGATTTCTTCATGTCTTTTCATGACTTGATAGCTAGTTTCTTTTTCTCTCTGAATAATACTCCATTGTACTAAACCACAGATTATCTGTGCATCTATTTCTCACTGTAAGTTTTATGAAATGTAAATATAGATCAAGTGTTTCCAAGGAAAATTTAGCATCCAAACTGAGATGTGCTCTCAGGGTAAAATACGCACCAGATTTCAAAGATAGTATTAAAACAAGGCAGGGGATAAACCCAAAAAAAACAAACTCAATGCCATCGAGTCGGATCTGACTCATAGCAACTCCTCCTTGGGTTTCTGAGGCAGTTTCACTACAGAAGTAGATTGTCCAGTCTTCCTTCTGAAAAGAATGGAATAGCTCTTAATAATTTGATATTGACTGTATGTTCAGATGATAATATTTGGAATATATTGAATTAAATAACATAAAAGTAACTTCACCTTTTTTTTTTTTACCTTTTTAATGTAACCACTAGAAAATTTAAAATAACATATGTGGTTCAATATTTCTATTGGACAGTGCTAAAGGTTTTGAATGCTGTTCTAAATTTAGCATTGGAATAAGCATTATCCATTAAATGTCTCAGGTGTGAATGTCCCAGTGCCTTAGTTTCCTGGTGCTGCTATAACACAAATACCGCAAGTGGGTGGGTGGCTTCAAAGAACAGAAATTTATTTTCTCATAGTTCTGAAGGCTAAAAGGCTAAACGTCCAAATGTTGACTGTGTCAATTCCTTCCTTGTAGGTACTCCCGGGAGTTCCTTGGTTCCTTGGCTCACAGACAGTCCTCACAAGGTACCTGGCTTCCACCTGTGTGTGTGTGCTTCTCTGTGTCTAATCTGCACTTTTTATCACTGAAAAGTGATTAGATTTCGGGCCCATCTTACTTGAGTATGATCTAATTAACATAATAGAGAAGACCCTATTTCCTAATAGGATTATATCCATAGGTATAGAGGTTAGGAATCGAACACTTACTTTAGGAGGATGCAATTTAATCCATAACACACAGAAAGCCTTCCTTGCTCCCCAAGAGTGAGTGGGACCCCTCTGTATGATCTCTTCTTCTTCTTCTCCTTCTCCTCCTTCACTGGGTATGGAACATGTTCTTCCCTGGGTACTAAAAAAACAAAAAGGCGCTCTGGTAGCATAGTGCCTAAGGCATGTGACTGCTAACCAGAAGGCTGGCGGTTCAAACTCACAAGCCACTCCTCGGAAGAAAGGTTGGGCAATCTACTTCCGTAGTAAAACTGCCTCGGAAACCCAAGGAGGGGTCGCTATGAGTCGGATCCAACTCGATGGCATATAACAACAAAAAACAACAACCGAAACCTGTCGCCATCAAATCAGTTTTGACTTGTGGCAACCCCTGTGTGTTACAGAGTAGAACTGTTCCTTAGGATTTTCTTCGCTAAAATCTTTATGGAAGCAGATCACCAGGCCTTTCTTCTGTGTCACTGCTGGGTGGGTGGAGTCTAGCACAACCCATTTGTGTCACCCAAGGACCTGTCCCTGAGAATTAGGGACAACAACTGCTCACTGAGCATTACTGTGTACTGTGTGCTATTAATATCCTCTCCCAGAAGGGGCTCTGGTGGTGCACCGGTTAAGTGCTAAGCTGTTCAGCAGACCAGCAGTATGAACCCACCCTTGCCTCTGTGGGAGAAAAGACCTGGAGATCTGTTCCCACCAAGATCAGAGCCTGGGACACACTAGAGGGCAGTTCTACTCTGTCCAAGAGGGTCACTATGAGTCAAAATTGACTCGAAGGGACACAATAACCTGAGCTCAACGGTCTTAAGGATGACACAGATGACACTGCACAGCTTCACAAGGGACAATCCGCCTGCCTCCTCCATCTTTCCAAAGCCTATACCCACTCTGCTCCTTACTTAGGACACTGTGGTTTCCAGACTTTTTAATTTAGTAGAGGCACTCTTTCTTTGAACAGACCCAAATGTGTAAACCACCTGCTCTGAAAGATAAAGGATGGAGATCTGAAATCCTCCTACTCAAACCAGTTCCCCCTCCACAGCAGCCCCTAAATATCTCTAGATACCTCTACAAAACCCCAGACTCCCTGGAACATAGTTTGAAAACCACTGAGGTGGAAGAAAGACTGGGAATCAGAAGGACTGGGCTATATAGTACAGGCCATTATTTTGCTATGTGGCCTCAGGCAAGTTACCTCCCTCTCTGGGCTCCAGGCTCCATTGTGATCAAATGAGAGGTTGAGATGGGTGAGTCTGAAGAAAAGTACACAATTCTACAACAGGGGAGAAAACCATTACCATAAATAGGACAGCCACTCCCACCCCTTCTCAAAATGGATGCCATGGAAGTCGTCGTATCTCTTCAGGGGCAGTGAGTCACTGCACACCAGGAGTGAGTCATGATACACCAGGAAGTCTTCTGGGTTCTGCTCAGACACTAATTGCCCCAAAATATGTCTCCTGTAGTTTTTCACAATGCCTACAACTCCACCACTAGTGCTGCGTTCCTTTGGATCCCCAGGACCTTATGTTCCACTCAGACAGTGTTAAAATAAAGGTAATTGTAAGAGGGAGACCACCACTCATCTGTCAGCCTGTTACACTGTGGTGGCTTGCATGTTGCTGTGATGCTAGAAGCTATGCCACCAATGTTTCAAACATCTGGAGGGTCATCCATGGTAGGCAGACTTCAGCAGAGCTTCCAGACTAAGACAGACCAGGAAGAAAGATCTGACAATCTATATCTGAAAATCAGCCAGTGCAAACCCTATGGATCACAACAGAACAGTACCCAGCATAGTGCTGGAAGATGAGCCCCCTAGGTTGGAACGCACTCAAAATGCACAGTGGCCACAACAATGGAGTTTGAGCATATGAATGACCATGAAGAGGGTCTTTTCTTTCTGTTCCATGGGGGGTCGCCATGAATCAGAGCAAACTTGAGGGCAGCTAACAACAGTAAGAGGCAGAAATGGCTCCTCAGATATGACCTTGGTGAAAATGAGCTGGCGTCTGGCAGAGATAGGCTTGAGATGAGGGTCAAGGGGTCAGCCCAAGAACCAGAGACAAACTTCATGAACCTCATGATTTTCTATAAGTGATGCTTGGGCAGATGAGCTTGAGACTCTAAGGAGCTACAGGACAAACCCTCCCAGCCCTGCTCCTTCCTTTCTTTCATCCCAGCCAACCCCCCTGTACTAGGACAACTTCACCAACAACTTCTCACTCAGCATGTACTGTGTGCCAGGCTCTGTTCTCTTGTTGGTGATTCAACTGTAAGAAGATAGACAAGGTCCCTGCCCTTGGAGTAGGACACAATCAAATAAGTCAGGCCCTTGCAGACTGTGATGAGTGGTTTAAAGCAGACAAGTGGCATGATCAGCTCAATTATTATGGGTGCCTGGCTTTGGAGGATTTTTAGAAAGATAAGAGATGTTTTAGGAAGACAAGTGTGGAACCAGTTTTGTGTGTTTTCTGTTTATCATAGAACCATTTACCCAGGAAGCCAAAAAAGGGGCTAACAACCATCTAGTCCAATTCTTCATTTCACAATCAGAGAAACTGGGGTCCACAAGAAGGAGGCGACAGCGTGAAAACAACCTGGGTAGATTTGGCTGTCTTAGATCTCAGCCTGGACATTACACTAGGCCATATCAGTGGAGGGGCTCCGCCTCTCTGAGCCTTACCTCCCTCATATGGTAAATGGGACCCATCTGCCATAGTGCCTCATAGAGGCCTGTGAGGCTGATGAGATGACCTGTGTGAAGTGCCCGAGCACAGTAGTTGCTCAATAAATGACACCATTACTACTGTCATCAGCATTAAGGGGTGACTTGCCCAAGATCACACAGGGAATCAGGGAACAAGCCAGACTGGATCCCAGGCCTCCCAGAGCTTTTTCCACCAGTTGGAAATTTCAGTGGAATTTCCAGATCAGATAACGAAGCATGGAAAAAAATCAGTAGGGTGTTACACAATCGACTAATGTTAGGATAAGTGATAAAAAGGAGAAAAGTATCTACAAGGAAACTCTGTCTTCACAAGTTGTAACTCTCTTGTTCCCCAACATGTTTTTCCCTGAGGTGAGCTCAGCAGGAGACACAGTAAGTTGCTGTGCAGCAGGAGACCATCCCAGCCCCAGGGAGCCCTTTCCCCCTACCAGAGCCACCAGGAAGGGAACTTGCTACTCCAGCAAGAATGCATAATTATTGTGGGAGAGTCCTGCAGCCAAACCAGGTAGGCCTGCTGGGACAGGCTGGAAGAGAGCAGAGGCCCAGGGCAGATGGCCAGCATGCACCACTATTACCAGCCTGGGGCAGTGGAAAGAAGAAGGCTTTGGAGTCACACAGAGCTGAGCTGATGCCTGGCACTCCCCACCTTGAGCTGTCTGATTCTGGGTTGTCCAGGGCTGGCAGCACCCATCTGGTGAAGGTGGGTCTGCAAGAACCTCATGGGATCACATATTCCAGTAGGGATTCAGTACTTGTTTGCTGCCTTGTAGGTCCAGTTTCCCTCTTTAGGGTGGGTTCCTGGAAGATAAAGGCAAGATAGGATGGGAAATAGGGGCAGAAGGAGAGACAGGAGGGAACTGGTAGCTTCTCTGGATGGGGTAGAGGTAGTAGCAGCCTCTCAGTTCCTATTAAAGACAATCTAAGGGGAAGAAACTCAGACTGAAGAAGCACTAAGAGGGGAGTAACAAACTTCCACATGGTTGTATATTGTTGTTGTTATGTACCGTCGAGTCGCACCCGACTCATAGTGACCCCTCCTTGGGTTTCCGAGGCAGTATCACTATGGAAGTAGATTGCCCCATCTTCCTTCCGAGGAGTGGCTGGTGGGTTTGAACCTCCAGCCTTTTGGTTAGCAGTCAAGTGCCTTAGACACTATGCTACTAGAGCTCCCTGGTTGTATATTAGGATCAATATATATAACACTTCAGAAAAGTGCTCTTACTCATACTTTTACCTAAGCAGGAGAAAAATGCTTTTAGTCCATATCAAGCAATATTAGTTTGGCTCATGGCTTAGATGAGGGGTAAACAATTATTATGGGGAGGATGGTGGGACAGCCCACAAGTGGCTCCATGGGAGAAAGATGAGGCAGTCTGCTTCCGTAAAGATTTACAGCCTTGAAAGCCGTATGGGGCAGTTCTACTCTGTCCTAGGGTCGCTATGAGTCAGAATTGACTAGATGGCAGTGGGTAGGTTGAAACAACTGGACAACCCCTACTCCAACAAACTCTTCTTCACAATCACCTTCACTTGCTACATGTGAAGCTTTTAAGTCATTGAAAAGGCTTCCAGCCTTTTATGCACTAAAGCAAGACTAAATAAGAACTGCATGCACCTGTTCAGATTTATCCACAAATTTGACTTAAAGATTTACTTGGACTTAAAGAACACTTAGGAACAGATCTCATCTGTAACCCAGGGACTGCCTGTATCAATTAGTCAAACTGAACCAGAGAAAGAAAAATGATAGAGAAATAATGAATAAACATCAATGATCTATGGAATAGTATTTAGCTATTTCACACATGTATTTAGAGTCCCCAAAAGAAAGGCTAGATGATAGTACAGAAAAAATATTTAAAGAAATAATAATAAATAATGAGAAAAATCAACCCACAGACTTAAAATGCTCAATAAAACCTATGCATGGTAAGTATTCACAAACACACCACCACCAACAACAACCACCACCACCACCACCACCACCACCACCACCACAACCACCACCATGGCATATTATAGTTAAATTGATAAAAATAAAAAATTAAGGACATGGTGTTTTTAATGACATGTCTACAAATTCTTTGCTACTTCTCTCTTCAAGAGATGATGCCTACTTCTTCTGTCTTTGAGTGAGGGCTGGGCTTAATGACTCTCTTCTATTAATAGAATATAGTAGAAAGGATGGTATATAACTTAATATATAGGTCATAACAGGTGTTGTGGCTTCCTCTGTGCTCACTTTTGAGAAGCCAGATGCCATGTCATGAAGAGACTAAAGCAGACATATAGAGAGGTCCACATGATGAAGAACAATAACCAGCAAGGCACTGGGACCTCATGCCAATAGACATGGGAATAAGGCATCTTGGAAGTGGATCCTCCAAACTAAATCAAGCCTTCAGATGACTGTAGCTCCAGCTAATATCTTGACTGCCATTTCATGAAAGACCCCAAATAAGCTTCTCACAAATTCCTGAGTCACATAAATTATTAAATAATGTTTAGTGTTGTAAGCCACTCAGTTTTGGAGTAACTTGTTATACAGCAATAAATAACTGATGAAAAGAGAAAAAGCTTAAAGCAGATAGAAAATACATACAGAGGAGCAACATCAAGAATTGACTTCTAAAAAGAATGCAAACTAAAAGACAATGGAGTAAGATTTTTGCTGTGCTTAAAGGAAAATTATCAACCTACAATTCTATATTAAGCAAAAATAAACTTCAGAAATGACAGCAAAATAAAGCGCTTTTCAGATAAATAAAAATTTTCAAGAATTTATTGCCATGGTGGTGCAGTGCCCAAGGCATTTGACTGCTAACCAGAGGGCTGGCGGTTCAAATACACCAGCCACTCCTCAGAAGGAAGACTGAGCAATTTACTTCCATAGAGATACCCCATGGACACCCAAGGGGGGGCGTCGCTATGAGTTGGATTCGACTTGACAGCAGTGAATTTGGGTTTGGTTTTGTTTATACCCACACTAAATGAAATACTAAAGGATGTATTTCAGGATAACAGGAAATAACAGCAGATAGAAACATGCATCTACAGAAAGGAATGAAGAGTAAATAATAGAACGCTCTTTTTCTTTCTTAATTTCTTTAAAATAAAATGATAACTTCTGCTTTTGAACAGGATGATGTAACAAGGACTATATATACCCTCTCATCTGGAACAATGGGTGGAGTGATCTATAAATATCAGTTAGATCATGCTGCTTGATGGTGCTGTTAAGTTATTCCATATCATTGTTGATTTTCTATCTGGCAGGTCTATCAATTGTTGAAAAAGGGATGTTGTTGAAGACTCCAACTATATTTGCAGATTTATCTATTTCTGATTTCAGTTGTATCAGTTTTTGCTTCATGTATTTTGAAGCTCTGCTTTTTTGTTGCATACATATTTACAATTTCTATGTGTTTTTGGTGTATTGACCCTTGTATCAATATTTAATGTGCCTCTTTGTTCATGGTAATTTGCTTTGTTCTGAAGCATACTTTGTCTGATATTAATATAGCCACTTCTGCTTTTCTGAAAGTAAAGTTATCATGGTATATTTTCTCCATATTTTTACTTTTAACCTACCTATATTATTGTATTTGAAGTGGGTTTCTTGTGCACAGAATATTGTTAGGTAATACTTTTTTTTTCTTTTTCACTCTTCCAAGCTCTGGGAGAAGAAGAGAAATAGATAAAAAAAAAAAAAAGATAATATATTATGACTAAGTGTGTCAGTTTGTCATCCTGTGGTGGGTTGTGTGTGCTGTGAGGCTGGATGCTGTGCCACCGGTATTTCAAATACCAGCAGGATGACCCAGGTGGACAGGTTTCAGTGGACCTTCCAGACTAAGACTGACTTGGAAGAAGGAAGGGGTTATTCATTTCTCAAAGAATTGGCCACTGAAAACCTTATGAATAGCAGTGAAACACTGTCTTATATATTCCTGGAAAACTATATGAAAAGCCCTGAAATATTGTCTAGTATAGTGCCAGAAGATGAGCCCCTCAGGTTGGAAGGCACTCAAAATACAACTGAAGAAGAGCTGCCTCCTCAAAGTAGAATCAACCTTAATGACATGGATGGAGTAAAACTTTGCTAATGGTGCACAACTCAAAATGGGAAAAAACTACAAACATCCATTAATAACTGGAACGTGGAATGTACAAAGTATGAATGCAGGGAAATGGGAAGCTGTCAAAAATTAAATGGAATTCATGAAGATCAATATCCTAGGCATTAGTGAGCTGAAATGGATTGGTTTTGGCCATTTTGAATCAGACAATCACATGATCTACTATTGTAGCAATGACAAATTGAAGAGGAATGGTGTGGCATTCATCGTCACAAAGAATGTTTCAAGATTTATCCTGAAGTACAGTGCTGTCAGTGGTAGGATTATATCCATACATCTACAAGGAAAACCAGTAAATACTACTATTATTCAGATTTATACACCAACCACTAAAGTCAAAGATGAGGAAATTGAAGATTTTTACCAACTTCTGCAGTCTGAAATTGACCACACATGCAATCAAGATATATTTATTACTGATGATTGGAATGTAGAAGTTGGAAACAAAGAAGAATCATCAGTAGTTGGAAAATATGGCCTTGGTGATAGAAATGACACTAGAGATCTCATGGAATTTTGCAAGACGAATGACTTATTGCAAATATCTTTTTTTCAACAACATAAATGGTGGCAATCTACTTCCGTAGTGATACTGCCTTGGAAACCCAAGGAGGAGTCTCTACGAGTCGGGTACGACTCGATGGCACATAACAACAACAAATGGTGGTTATACATCTGAAACTCACTACATGGAATACACAGGAATCAGATTGACTACATCTGTAGAAAGAAGCAATGGAGAAGCTCAATATCTTCAACCAAAACAAGGCCAGGAGTTGACTGTGGAATAGACCATCAATTGCTCATATGCAAGTTCAAGTTGAAGCTGAAGACAATTAAAACAAGTCCACAAGAGCCAAAATATGACCTTGATTATATTGCACCTGAATTTAGAGACCATCTGAAGAATGGATTTGATGTACTGAACACCAATGACCGAAAACCAGATGAATTGTGGGATGACATCAAGAACATCATCCATGAAGAAAGCAAAAAACCAAAACCTAACTCACTGCCATTGGATCGATTCCATCTCATAGCAAGTCTCATTGGGTTTCTGAGGCAGTAATTCTTTACAGAAGTAGATTGCCCAGTCTTCCTTCCACTGAGTGGCTGGTGGACTTGAACTGCCAACCTGCTGGTTAGCAGTAAAATGTCTTAGGTACTATGCCACCGGAGCTCCTTGAAGAAAGCAGAAAATCATTAAAAAGACAGGAAAGGAAGAAAAGACCAAAATGGATGTCAGAAGAGTCTCTGAAATTTGCTCTTGAATGGAGAAGAGCTAAAACAAATGGAAGAAATGACAAGATAAAAGAGCTGAACAGAAGATCTCAAAAAGCCGCTTAAGAAGACAACATCAATTATTATAATGGAACATGCAAAGACCTGGAGTTAGAAAACCAAAAGAGAAGAACATGCTTGGCATTTCTCAAATGAAAGAACTGAAAAAATAATTTAAG
>NW_006921657.1:5999390-6003110 GCF_000298275.1 Orycteropus afer afer | reverse complement strand
CCAAATCACAAGAGAAAAAAAAAAAAAACAGAAAAAAAGAATATACACAATTATCTCAACAGAGGCAGAAAAAAAAAGCGTATGACAAAATCCAATACCCATTAATGATTTAAAAAAAAAAAAAAAAAAACCTTAGCAAAGTAGGAATAGAAAAGAATTTCCTTAATATGATAAAGGGTATCTAGAAAAGCCTATAACTAACATCATACTTGAAATTATAAAATGAATACCTTGCCTGTAAGAGCCATAACATGGCAAAAACGTCCATTCTCATCAGTTCTGTTCAACATTGTAATGGAAGTTTTTGTTGTTAGGTGTTGTCAAGTCAGCTCCGACTCATAGTGACCCTGTGTACGACAGAACAAAACACTGACCAGTTCTGTGCCATCCTCACAATCTTTGCTATGCTTGAGCCCATTCTTGAAGTCACTGTCAATCCATCTTTCCCTTTTTTGAGGACCCTTTACTTTACCAAGCATGATATCCTTTTCCAAGAACTGGTCCCTTCTGACAATAAGACCAAGCTAGGTGAGAAGTCTGGCCATTCTCACTTCAAAGGAGCATTCCTACTGTACTTCTTCCAAGACAGATTTGTTCATAAGTCTGGCAGCCCATGGTATTTTCAGTATTCTTCACCAACACAGCAAATCAAAGCCATCAATGCTTTTTCTGTCTTCCTTATTCATTGTCCAGCTTTCACATGCATATCAGGTGATTGCAAATACCATGGGTTAGGTACACCTTAGTCTTCAAAGTGACATCTTTGCTCTTTAACATTTTAAAGAGGTCTTTTGTAGCAGATTTCCCCTGTGGAAGTTTTAGCCAGTATAATAAAGCAAGAAAATAAATAAATAAACAAATAAATCTGTAACAATTAGAAAGGTATGAGTAAAATACTTTTTATTCACAGGTGGTATGTCTGTGTATGTATAGATACTAAGAGAATCTAGAGAAAACTACTAGATTTAATAATTGAATTTAGCAAGTGTTCTGGTTACCTAGTGCCACTCTGATAAGAATATACCACAAATGGGATGGCCTTAACAAACAGGAGTTTACTCTCTTACAGTTTGGAGGCTTTAAGTCCAAGTTCAAAGTGTCAGGCTCTAGGGGCTGGGTGAACGCCCGTCAACCTTGAGGTCCAGCTCTGCCTCCTGCTCCCAGCTCACTGAAGCTAGAGGCATTTATTCACTCATACAGTTGCTCACTGCTGAGACTGGAAAACCTAAAGTTGACAAGTAAAAAGACACAGTCCTGATGTTACCAAACCACGTGGCAGGCCATTAATTTAAGTCCATTGTGAGTCCCAAGGTTGGCAGAGCATGGCAGGCTGCTGAACAACAACACGCCTACATGCAGGGTCCAAGCATGCCATAAGCTCAAGACTATCCCCAAGCCATCTCCTTATATACAGGAAGTAGACCACATCCCAAAGACAGCTATTCAGCTGCTTGTGGTAAATCCCATCATGGAGCTGATTGCCAGTCTCAGCATGGGGAATAACTACCACCAGCTGCCCAGCCACTCAACCAGGCCTAGCCAAGGTGACACACAAACATAACCACCACAGTAAGTCTCAAGACACAAATCAAGATATGAAATCAATTTTATTTCTATACAAACAATTCAAAAATTAAATAAAACAATTTAAAGAGGCATAAAAACCTAAAATATCTAGGAATAAATTTAATAAAAATATGTAAGACCTTTACACTGAAAACTACAAAACAATACTGAGAGAAATTAAGAAAATGAAGAGATATACCAGGTTTGTGGTTTGGAAAACTTAGCATTGTTAAGATATAATTCTACTCAAATGAATTTATAGATTCAAAGCCATTCAGTCAAAATCCCTCAGTTTTGTTTTGTTTGTAGAAACTAACAAGTTGGTTCTAAATGTAATGGAAATTTTAATGATCTAGAAGAATCAAAATAATATTGAAAAAGATAAATATGATTAGAGGGCTTAAAGGTTTACTATAAAGTTATAGTGATGAAGACTGTGTGGTATTGGGGTAATTATAGACAAATTAATAAAACAGAATAGAGAATTCAAAAATGGATCCATGCATATACAATCTATCGATTTTCTTTTTGTTTAAAGGAGGCCAAAGCCTTTTCAAAAAATGTTGCTGAAATGATGACCAAAAAAGAGCAGAAATGGCAATATTAATTTCCGATAAAACAGAGTTTAAGGTGAAAACCAGCAAAGGAGACAAGGAAGGACATTATATAATGATTAAAGGGTCAACTGAAGAGGACATAACCATAAGAAACATCTATGCACCCAAGGAAAGAACCCTAAAATACATAAATCAAACCTTAACAGAATTGAAAAAAGAAAATAGAAAACAATAATAGTTGATATTGTAGATGCTGTCAAATCAGCTCCAACTCATAGTGACCTAATGTACAACAGAATGAAACCCTGCCCAATCCTGCAACGTCTTCACAATCTTTGCTATGCTTGAGCCCATTGTTACAGCCACTCTGTCAATACATCTCATTGAGGGTCTTCCCCTTTTTCATTGACCCTCTACTTTTCCAATCATGATATTCTTCTCCAGGGAATGTCCCTTCTGGCAACATCATCAAAGTAAGTGACATGAAGTCTGGCCATTCTTGCTTCCAAGAAGCATTCCAGCTACACTACTTCCAGGACAAATTTGTTCATTTTTCTGGCAGTTCGTGGTATTTTCATTGTTCTTTGCTACCACCGTAATTCAAAGGCATCAACTCTTCTTCTATCTTCCTTATTCATTGATCAGCTTTCACATGCATGTGAAGGGATTGAAAATACCATGGCTTGGATTAGGTGCACCTTAGTCTTCAAAGTGACAATAATAGCAGGAGACTTTAATACACCATTTTCAATGAAGGGCAGAACAACTAGAAGGGAACTTAACAAAAATACAGAAAATCTAAACAACACAAACAATGAGACTTCGTAGATGTATACAGAATATCCCACCCAACAACAGCATAATATACATTCTTTTACAGTGCACATAGAACTTTCTCCAGAATGACCATATGATAGGCCACAAAGCAAGCCTCAATTTAAAAATATCAAAATACTACAAAGCATCTTCTCAGATCACAATACCATAAAACTAGAAATCAACAATAAGAAGAACAAAGGAAAAAAAAAATCCAATGCATGGAAACTTAATAACCCCCTGCTTAAAAACTACTGGGTAATAGAAGAAATAAAAAATGAACTTAAAAAAATTCTTTGAATCAATGAGAATGAAAACACAACATACTAAAATCTTTGAGACACAGCAAAAGCAGTGCTCAGAGGACAATTTATAGCAATAAACACACATATCAAAAAAGAAGAAAGACCCACAATCAACAGCTTAACCCAAAATCTCCAATAATTAGAAAAAGAATGGCAAAAATAGCATAGTCACCACAAGAAAGAAAAAAATAAAGATTTGTTGTTGTTGTTGTTGTTATGTGCCATCAAGTCATCTCCAACTCATAGCGACCCCTTATTGGGTTTCTGAGGCAGTATCACTATGAAAGGTAATTGCCCAATCTTCCTTCTGAGGAGTGACTAGTGGGTTTGAACTGCCAACTTTCCGGTTAGCAGTCAAGTGCCTTAGGCACTATGCCACCATTGTTGTTGTTGTTGTTATGTGCCGTCGAGTTGGCCCCGACTCATAGTGACCCCTCCTTGGGTTTCCGGGGCAGTATCACTACGGAAGTAGGATT
>NW_006921657.1:5996522-5998115 GCF_000298275.1 Orycteropus afer afer | reverse complement strand
TTCTTGAATTTAAAAAAAAAAAAAAAAAACACTCAGCAAAATAGGAATAGAAGGGAAATTCTTCAACATGATTAAGGGCATATACACAAAACCAATAGCCAAAATTATACTCAATAGAGAGAGACTGAAAATATTCCCCTTGTGATTGGGAACCAAAGATGCCCTTTACTACCACTACTATTCAGTATTGTACTGGAAGTCCTAGCCAGAGCAATAAGGCAAGACAAGGAAATAAAAGGCATCCAAACTGCCAAAGAAGAAGTAAAACTATTTCTATTCATAGATGGTATGATCCTATACAGAGGAAATGATAGAGACTCAACAAGAAAACTACTGAAACTAACAGAAGGATTTAGCAAAGTGTCAGGGTACAAGATCAACATATAAAAATCAGTTGGATTCCTTTACATTAACAAAGAGAGCTCTGAAAAGGAAATAAGGAAAACAATACCATTTACAATAGCCACCCAAAAGATGAAGTACTTAGGAATAAATCTAACCAGAAACACAAAAGACGTATACAAGAAAAACTACAAAACCATAAAAGACCTACATACATGGAAGAATATACCATGCTCATGGATAGGAAGACTTAACATTGTAAAAATGACAATACTATCCAAAGCAATCTACAGCTATAATGCAATCCCAATCCAGAATGCAATCTCAATCCAGATTCCATTAACATTCTTTAAAGAGGTAGAAAAACTAATCACCAACTTTATATGGAAAGGAAAGAGACCCCAGATAAATAAAGCATTACTAAAGGAGAAGAACAAGGCAGGAGGCCTCACATTCCCTGATCTCAAAACCTACTATACAGCAACAATAGTCAAAACAGTCTGGCATTTGTACAATGACAGGCACATAAATCAATGGAACAGAATTGAGAACTCAGAAGTAAATTCATCCACCTATGGATAACTAATCTTTGACAAAAGACCGAAACCCACTAAATGGAAAAGAGATAGTCTCTTTAACAAATGGTGCTGGCAAAACTGGATATCTAGTTGCAGAAAAAATAAAATAGAGTCCAAATCTCACACCATATACAAAAACTAACTCAAGGTGGATCAAAACCTAAATGTAAAACCTAAAACCATAAAGATCATCAAAGAAAAAATAGGGGCAAACTTAGGGGCCTTAATATATGGCTTAATATACCATTATATTTGTGTGTAATATATGCAAAACTTCAAACCTCAACAAGGAAAAGTCAAATAATCCAATTAAAAATGGGAAGAGTACATGAACAGAGACTTCACCAAAGAAGACGTTCAGGTGGCTAACAAACACAGGGAGAAATTCTGGTGATCATTAGCCTTTAACTCAAAAATTCAATGCCATAGAGTCGGATCCGACTCATAGCGACCCCTCCTTGGATTTCCGAGGCAGTATCACTATGGAAGTAGATTGCCCAACCTTCCTTCCAAGAAGTGGCTGGTGGTTTTGAACCACCAGCCTTCTGGTTAGCAGTCAAATGCCTTAGGCACTACGCCATGAGAGCTCCCCATTAGCCATTGTTGTTGTTGTTATGTGCCGTCGAGTCGGCCCCGACTCATAGCGACCCCTCCTTGGGTTTCCGAGGCAGTA
>NW_006921657.1:5995873-5996422 GCF_000298275.1 Orycteropus afer afer | reverse complement strand
CCTTCCTTCCGAGGAGTGGCTGGTGGGTTTGAACCACCAGCCTTCTGGTTAGCAGTCAAGTGCTTTAGCCACTATGCTACCAGAGCTCCTATGCCACCATTAAGCAGAAATAAATGAAACAGAAAAACAATAGAAAGAATCAACAATAATAGAAGTTGGTTATTTGAAAGGATTAATAAAATTGACAAACCACTGGCAAGTCTAACAAAGGAAAAGGAGAAGATCCAAATAATACAAATGAGAAATGAAATAGGTGATGTCACAACAGAACCTACTGAAATAAAAGGATAATAACAGAATACTATGAAGAACTACACTTCAACAACTTTGAAAACCTAGAAGAAATGGACAAGTTTCTAGAAACACACTATCTACCCAAACTAACATAATCTAAGGTAAACAATTTGAATAGACACATCACAAAAGAAGAAATTGAACAGGTAATTAAAAAAAAAAAAAACTAAACAATTATGTATGTCTAAATGGAGAGTGTATCCAAGATCATATACAGGGTTGGCAGAAAATGGGCCTCTCGAAGAGTATGAAGGG